>NC_133769.1:310018028-310139237 GCF_003597395.2 Chelonoidis abingdonii | reverse complement strand
TCACCACAACCCCAGGGCCCCTGGGTTGGGACCTGGAGTAGAGGGCGGGCCCAGGTCCCTCCCTCTCCACTCCCCTCCTCCAAGAACACTAGGGGAGTGATTAAGAACTGGTTCAGAGGCAAGCAATATTGCCCTGAACCTACCCCAGAGAAGAGAAAGCGCGAGACCCAGAGAACAGTACCGGCAATTTGCCACAGTGTGTAGTTACAAATACAAATGATTATGTCCACAGTTTCATCTATGCATTTAATTATGGGTGCCAATTGTGCAACCAATATGGAATTGGGCGGGGTGGGTTAGGTGAGGCCTGATTTAAAAATTAGATTTTCAAAAATACTTGCATAATGTTAGCCTCCTAAATTAATATTTAGGCACATAAATATTTAGCCTGCTTTTCACAAGCATTAAGCATTCAGCAGACCCCAATAGGGCAGACGTAGCATGAGGAGAGAAAGCAGGAGGGCTTTGGTTAACAGGAAAGACAAAGACATGGACAGTGGCCATTCAGGAACAAGAAGAAAGGGGGAAGGATAGAGAGGCAGATAGAGAGTAGGGAAGTTTCAGCCAGAAATGACGGACTAGGAGTGGGAATCAGAGTGAGTATGAAAAGCCAGTCAGCAAAGAAAGAAGATCTGTGTGTATTCTCACACATTACGCATGCGGTATATATACCTGAAACAGACACCAACACCAGCCAGCCATTCCATCCATGTTCCACACCTACCCATCAGTCTTTGCACTGCTAAACAGCTGACACATTCTTCCCCAGGGCTGAAAGTGTGTCAGTGCTGGGTGAAGTGATTCCTGCATATGATTTGAGAAGAGCTTTGGGATAATACAGTAGGATGTTATTATTTAGTATACTGCATTGCATCCAGTTTCACAGACCTGGAAAAACATGACCATTGACAGGCAGATTAACGCTGTCATTTGCTATGGTTACCAGCAAACATTGCATTAAATTCATTGCCGAGAGGTAAACCACATTACCACAGTTTCACTTGTTTTATGGCTATGAAATGCTATGTAGTAGGACTTCACATACTGGAAGTTAAAACAAACAGACCAAAAAAGCGGCCAGCTGATTAACTGTAGTTTGTCAATCATGGCATGGTGGGTGATTTTTCCACCACCTCTATACAGTTCTTAGTGATGGGCCAAAGAAATGACGTTTAGATCCAGAAAACAACTTATCCAAAGTTTAAGAGGGTTCCCATTTAAAGTTCCAGTTCTGATCAATCTCTAATGAATAAGCCTTTCTGTCTACATATAAGTTATCCATATTATTCAGTTAACAGGTGAACAGAATGAGTTCAGCTCTTCTAAAGGGAAAAATTTGTGTTGCTAATAGAGGGGCAACTGTGTTCTAGTTATAACATTAAACAGTGTCATTATGTTAATCTTTCTAAAAATATTAGGCATAAAAGGTTCTGAAAAAGACCACACTGCAGCAACATTTTGATTTGTGACATTGCTAAGTACAATATGCTGATCCTGTCTTAATCGTGTCAGACAATATGCCAGAAAAGTACTGTGCGTGCAATTAAAAATGATACAAGTACAAATAAACAGTGCCATCTTTTGGCCATTGCTCAAACTCCACATTTTAATATATAACCTATCTATGTAATGGGTTGTTTTAGGGCAGTGGTTCTTCACTGGGGGTACGTATACCTCTGGGGGTATGCAGAGGTCTTCCAGGAGGTACATAAACTCATCTAGGTATTGACCTCATTTTACAATAGGCTACATAAAAAGCACTAGCGAAGTCAGTACAAACTAAAATTTCTTACAGTGACTTGTTTATACAGCTCTATATACTATACACTGAAATGTAAGTACAAGATTTACATTCCAGCTGATTTGTTATAATTATATGATAAAAATGAGGAAGTCAGCCATTCTTAGGCATAGTATGATGTAACACTTTTGTATATCCATATCTGATTTTGTAAGCAAGTAGTTTTTAAGTGAAGTGAAACTTGGGGGTACATAAGACAAATCAGACTCCTGAAAGGGATACAGTAGTCTGGAAAGGTTGAGAGCGACTGTAATAGGATACTAACTTTATAGCCATGGAGAGGAAGGATCATAACTCACAGGAGGTACGAGCCAATGAGGAGGAACATATAGAATCCACACATAGAATGATAGGGTTAGCAGGGACTGCAAGGGTCATCTGTTCTAACTTGTTTACTTAGTTTCCAGTACTAGTATCTTTGTGTTTTGACCCATGAAAAGTATTAGAATAAAGCAGAAATGGGTCAGTGAGTTCATATTTTGGCTGGCAAGGTGGTCCCCTCTGTTTAATAGAAGCCAGTGCAAGGAGGAACTGGATAAGTGTATTGTCAGACTACTAACATTCTGGTTCAGGCTTTTAGTGCAAGAGAGATGTGTGCATGTGGGAGACAGAAAAAGAAAGACCCTTCTGACAGACTGGATTTGCCCAGTGTAGTCCACTCTTTTTTGGGCTGGTCTACACTACGGGGTAAAATCGATTTTAGATACGCAATTTCAGCTACGTGAATAACGTAGCTGAAGTCGAATATCTAAAATCGATTTACTCACCCGTCCTCACCGCACGGGATCGACGTCCGCGGCTCGCCATGTCGATTCCGGAACTCCGTTGGGGTTGGTGGAGTTCTGGAATCGATATAAGCGCGCTCAGGGATCGATATATCCCGTCTAGATTAGACGCGATATATCGATCCCCGAGCAATCGATTTTAATGCGCCGATACGGCGCGTAGTCTAGACGTGGCCTTTGTCACTGTCAGGCCTGACTGTTGTAAAGAGCAAGAAGCTCGGTTGGTTCAAAATGTGCCTGCTCAACAACAAAGAACAACAGAGGCAAATCACCACTGTGTTACAGATACTGCACTAACTCCCTAATGATTACTGCATCAAATTCAAATATTTCTAAAGGGCTACCCCCACAGTATTTAGGTGCCAATCTGAAAGCAGACTGAATCACATGTTACATTAGGGTGCCTTTTAAAATAGTTTCTAAAGGGTTAATGCTAATTAAAAGATGTTATAAGCATGTTACAGACATGAGTAGTGTATATGTGCACTAGATGGTTATAAGCACATCGACAGAAAGGTTATATAGAAGGTTATCTATATAGAGAGAAGGTTATAAGCAACCTATCACTCTCCTAGATACTAACACTTGATTAACCATTTAGAAAAATCTCTATTAATCACTCATTAACCCTTTGTAAGCTATTTAGACATAGAACCTTACTGTTAAGTGACTATTCAGAATAGTTACTGAAGACATGACCTAAATAAAGCTAAATGGACCGGGGAAAACACTGGCTTCCTACACTGCATTTTGTGCATGCAGCTTCCAATGGCATAAAGCGACTTTATTTACTTATGGGGTCTTTTTAGCCTGAATCCTTTATAAAGGTTAGAAGTCAGAACCTTCAAAATTTCCCCATCTCTGCCCACAATGCAATTATATTACCTCGCACAGGAGTGTGTGTGTGTGTGTGTGTGTGTATATATATATATATATATATAAAAAAAAAAAAAAAAAAAAAATTCCCCCTCTCACCTATGGGGTGGGTATGTGTCTTCCTCACCTGGTCCTTACCAGAGGCCTGGGAGTTTGAGGTTCTGCGCAGTATCTTAGCTGTTCCTAGCACTGCACTCTTCTGGACAGAGAGCTCTGATGTTGTTCTGGATCTGTTGGAGCCACTCACCCAGCTTAGGAGTCACAGCCCGAGGGCTCCTACCACCACTGGGACCACTTTGGCCTTCACTTTCCACATCCTTTCTAGTTCCTCTTTCAGGCCCTGGTACTTCTCCAGCTTCTCATATTCCTTCTTCCTGATGTTGCTGTCACTTGGCACTGCTATATCTATCACCACCGCTGTCTTCTGCTCCTTGTCTATTACCACGATGTCTGGTTGATTGGCCAGTACCTGCCTGTCCGTCTGGATCTGGAAGTCCCACAGAATCTAGCCCTGCATATCTCCACAACCTTCTTGCGGGAATCTCCCATCTGGTCTTGGAGGGTCTAGCCCATACGCTGTGCAGATGTTCCTGTACCAATGCCAGCCACTTGGTTGTGCCGTTCAGTGTATGCTGTTCCTGCCTGCATCTTACATCTGCCACTATGTGTTGGACTGGTCTCTGAGGCCTCCTCTGCACAGTCTGCACCTTGGGTCCTCTCTAAGTGTGGTAGACCCCTGCTTCAATGGATCTGGTGCTCAGTGCCTGTTCCTGTGCTGCTATGACTCAGTGCCTCAGTGCTGTCTTTAGTCCAGCCCTTTCCAGCCACTGGTAGGATTTCCCCAATGTCAGCCACCTCAGCTATCTGTCGATGGTAATCCCATGAGGGTCTTGTTTGCCATGGCACTTCTTCTGCTTGGTTTCCTCCCATGGTCTGCTGCTGCCTCAGCATTCTCTCAGCAGCTCATTTGGGGCCATCTCTACTGATGTACTCCTGGTATGTTCCGGGTTTCATCCAGGATAGTGGCCTTGACGCTCACCAAGCCCCGCCGCCTTCTTTTCGGCTGGTATACAGTCTCTGGGTGTTGGACTTGGGTGAAAACCTCCGTGCATTGTGAGGAGCTTCCGGTTTTCACATCGGCAGCCTCCATGTCCTCCTTTGGCCAGCTCACTATACCGCAGGGTATCTGATGACCGGCAGGGCGTATCCGTTGATGGCGTGGATCTTGTTCTTCCACTGAGCTGCTCTTCAGGACCTGTCTTCCTTTGGTGATACTTTGGATGTTGCTGTCTTCCTTGTTCCTCATCGTGGTTTCCATGTGATGTGGGATGCCAAGGTACTTGTAGCTGGTCTGTATGTCTGCTATGTGGCCCCTGGTAGTTCCACCCCATCAGTTGACTACCTTCCCTCTCTTCACTACATCCGCAACACTTCTCCAGTCCGAGAATCCCGATATCCTCACTGTAGATCCGCGTCAGGTGGATTTAGCGAGTCATGTCTCGTTTCATTCTTAGAATACAGTTTGATGTCATCCATGTAGAGGAGGTGGCTGATGGTAGTTCCACTCCTGACCTGTACCCGTATCCAGTTCCTTGTGATTATCTGGCTGAGGGGGTTTAAGCCTATGCAGAACAGCACGGGGACAGTGCATCACCTTGGTATATGCGCACTGATGGCCACTTGTGCAAGTTGCCTTGAGTTGACTTCTAGTGTTGTCTTCCATAGTCCCATTGAGTTCTTGAGGAGTCCTTAGTGTCCTGTTGACTTTGTATAGCGCCAGACATTCACAGATCCACGTGTGCGTCATTGAGTCATAGGCTTTCCTATATCAATCCAGGCTGTGCTCAGATTGGTCTGTCTAGACCTTGATGTCTTGGGCGACTGCTCTATCTATGAGCAAACTGGTGTTTTGAGCCTCTGGTGTTGTTTCCCAATGCCCTTCTGAGCTGTGCTCATGTATAGGCCCATGTGTCCTGTACTTGGCAGCTAGATGCCTGATCAGACTTTCCATGTTGTGGGGAGGCAGGTTATTGGCCGGCTAGTTGGCCGGTTCTGTCCCCTTGCAGGAGTCTTTCATGATCAGCACTGTCCTTCTGTGTTAGCAGTTTGGGTGGGAGCCTGCTGCTAGCAGCTGGTTCATCTGTGCTGCTAGGCGTTCATGCACTGCTGTTACATTTCTTTAGCCAGTAGGTGTGGATCATGTCTGGTCCAGGTGCTGTCCAGCTCTTCATGTTTTTGACCCGCTGCTGGATGTCTTCTACTGTGATGGTGACTGGTTTCTGTTCTGGGAGATCATATATATATGTATCACTGCCACTGCAGGTTTCTTGCCCTGGGTTACACCCGTGGAAGCACTGACAGAAAGCTAGAACAGTAAAAAAAACAGTGGGAGATTAGGCATTAGATTCTGACAAACAGCATATGAAACCAAGGTGGAAGCAGAAAGGAACAATAGAAGGAAAGAAAGAAAGACAGAGAGTGAACCTTAGAGGCAGAAAATTGAAGGCAAGAAAGAGTGACCAGAGAGCAGAGAGTTCTAACAGAAAAAAACAGCTGTATGTCTGCAAAATAATGTGTGTCTGTTTTACAGACATAGCCTTGTTTATCAGATCTCTCAATGGTCTAGGGACATTGTCTCACTTTCTGTTTTCTTTTACATAACTGCACTGACCAGAGAGACCAGGGATGCATTGCTTCTTTACAGCTCCAGACAGCCTCTTCTGGTGAGCCCCAACAGAAAGTAAAGATGCCATAGGTATGACAGCTATTACAGCCTTGTGCAGTATCTTTGAGGGCCATTTACTACATTTATTAATTGTTTGTGTATGATTGTGTTCTACTCCATGGGGGAGGATTACCACAGCTCCTCCACAAATTCAAACCAATGAGGGGTGATGAAGGCTAAACAACTCTAACGAGGTACCATTCCTTAGAGAGGAATGCATATCCTGGTTCAAACTGGGTTTTCCGGAGACTCCAACAAAAAAAGGGCATTGAGTATAAAAAGGGCTACATTTGAACTGACACCAGGCCTTCTTTCTACTCCAGCAAACACACAGGACCCTCTGTCCAAGGGACAGCCACAACTCTTGTGGAAGGGTTGGAAGACTTTTGCTCTCCTGGGGACTCCTGATACTAGTGGGTGATCTCTGGTAAGCCCTTAGGGTGACCAGATGTTCTGATTTTATAGGGACAGTCCTGATTTTTGGGTCTCTCTCTTATTTAGGCTCTTATTACCCCCCACCCCCGTCCTGATTTTTCACACTTGCTGTCTGGTCACCCTATAAGCCCTTAGCGTGCATACAGGAACATTTATTTCCATTGTATGTTTCCACTGTAATGCTTTTATCCTATGAATAAATGTATTTTGCTTTTTGAAGGCCAGTCAGTAACTGGTATACACTGCTGTAGCCCTGGAGAAAGTGTTAACCACAGCTGCTGGATGACCTGCTGAGGAAATAACAGTGAGGGAAAGAGAGACAGCAAGCCTAAGCCACTAGAGTGGAGGAGGAGAGAGACACTGATTTCTGTCCGAGAAAGATGATGGCTGGAAGGCTGAAAACCTTAAGTGGGTGCCTCAAAGAAGAGTGTGGGGAGAGGTGGGGTGTCACAGGTGCAATTAATCCTGAAACTGTGACACTGCATAAGAGAAAATCATCTTGCAGTGCAACATTTTCACTAGGGCAAGTGTTGTGAACTGAATCAACCTCCTTGAATGGCCAACACTGGTCGCAGAAATGGACAGTCTGACAGCGCCTGAGTCATTCAACGAGCCTTTGCCTGAGATATAAGTCTGTGCTACCACGTTCTTAGAACTTCTTGCAGGACATTATGGCTGCCTAGCCTTCTCTGGCTAATACCTTTAAGCCGCCCCACTCCTCCCCCTACCCTACTCACACCCCTTTCTTTAACAGTCCCTTGTGGTTGGATTTTTATATAGCTCCATAAGAATCCATTAAAATGTGAAGTCTGCCTGTGCAAACTATTCTTTCAAATGTGTATGGTTCACTCCTTTAATTAGAATAATTTGGCAGCAACAACAACAGCTAAACTGTGCATGGTACACATTGCATAGAGATCTATGCACCACAACACAGCCAACTTTCCTGCTCTTACCAAGCATATCACATGCTGCTTTGTGAATGATAGAAGGCTTGATTGGATGCAGATGCCCTTTGTCTGCCACCCCTGCTTTGAGCTCAAGTCATTTGACTCAAGTCTCCGTTAAAAGGCTGCTACATTCACAGTGGACCTTAGACGTAGTGATGCTCAGTGTCCCCACCCCTCACTTGTAGACACCTCTGTCTTTGGCCCAATGATTCTTTCATTATTTATCCACAGTGGAGCAGAGTCAATAGCAGAACAGAAGAGAGCAAGAAAAGAGAGAGAGCCAGCAAATGACTTTGTAACCTGGTGGTTCGTGTGCTCACCCTGCAGGTGGGAAACCCAGGATCCAATTGCCCTGCTCCAATGACTTTTTAAAAAATAGTTATACAAAGTGGAGCAGCTTCAACAGGAGAGACTGAGGGAGCCCCACATCAGAATATACCATGTTCAGTGGTTGTCACATTCACATGTCAGTTGGTTGATCCAAATTCAAATCCCTGCTTTCCCTCAGGTGAAAGGGGAACTTGAACAAGGTGGTCTCCCATACCCAGGATTAGTACTCTAACCACTGGGCTACAGAATACAAGGGAAGGTCTCCTCTAGTTGATGAGGTCTGAGCACGCTTAGCAGATTGGGCCCCACAACTGAGTTAGGCAGAGAAACACCTTTCTTCTCCCAGTTTGTATGTCACTCCAGGGATCTCGTCATCCCGCTGCAGTGCTGCATGCTCAGAGGCAGAAACACAGGCACCGAGGGAGCTTTTACTGCAAAAATGTAGGTGCTGAGCAACTTATGGCGCAGAGCAACTTAAGGGGCAGCTGAGCAGAGGCTTTGTGAGTCCCAATGGGGTCTGATTCTGGGATTTAGGTGCCTAAAAAGGCAGTTAGGTGCCTGAGTCCTTTGGTGAATCTAGCCCAAAGTGTAAATTAAAAAACACATCAGTATCTTTGTCATCAGGAGACTCCTTGGGTGCCATATACCCACAGATTCCTTTTGCTAAAACTTGTATTTGAACTTCTCCTCAATGGCAAACAGATCTGAAAGAAAACACCTTGGGTTGTTTTCCAGTGACAATGAACCATTGGTTTGAGTGTACTGCACAGCTTCTGTCCTTTGGCATTGTTGTTTGTTAACATGATTTAAAGTTCCTCAGAGCAAGCCTGAAAACACGGGCCCCAGAATATTTTGATGGGTGGCTCTCTCCTCAGCCTGAGGAGAGCCCTTACCCTCAGGGGTCAGCACCATTTCTCTCTCTCTTTCAATGGGGCCTCTAGAAGGAGTTGTGAGGCAGTACTGCTCTCTGCCAGCAACACACTGATGACATCCGACTTTCTCTCGCTTTTGCAGAAGATGTGATCAACACCATCAACATGACAAAGATGCCCTAAGCCCAGATCCTCAAGGTGCCTAACTCCCATTGAAATCAAGTCAGGCACCTAAAGACCCTTGAGGATCTGGGCCCTAGTGCCTAGAAGGGTAATGAGAACCTGAGTGAAGAGTAGCTGGTCCAAAAGCTGAAGTAATGCTACGCAGGAAGAAAGAAAAGCTCTAGCATGCACAGAACTCTGCAGCCTGCCAGCACACCACTCGTATTCTCCACCCCCTCCCTTGGCTCTAATTTCTTCTGGTGTTGATTCAAGCCCCTGATCTTAATCTTCAAGGCCCACAATAGAAGCAATAACAGAGACTGCCTGACTAAATCATGACCTTCTGAGTCTGAGCCACTGGAAGATCCCCTGCACTGCAGCGATCATCCCATGCCTGATTGCAATGGCAATGTGGTACAAATTAGTGGCCCTGCAGCACTGAAGCTGGGCCAGAGAATATTCCAGACCAACACTGCCTAAGTGTGCATATGGGGTTGCACATAGAAGGCAGATTCCAAGCAAATACAAACCCTTAGATGATAACATTCACTCTGACTATATGAAGGTAGCCATAGCTCTGAATAGCCACCTAATATCAGTAAACACTTCTACCGTTCTGTAACTCCCCAGCCACATTGACTAGGCAGGTCTTTGTGGTGTGCCAGGAGTCACTGAAGTGATTCTGCAGCAATAATATAAGCTATTTCTGCATGGAAATATATCATTCAGATATCTGAGGTCACATCATGTTGCAATCTTTAGCCAAATGCCTAATATCAGGTAAAATTCACCTTTCTGCAGAGAGCCAGTATAAGACCTATGCACCTCCTAAGTGCCAATGGATGTATTTCACACATCTTACATTTGAAAAGCACAGGGCAACATGGGCAGCCTGCATATACACTGTCATCACATAAGTCAGAGCAAAGTATATCCGTGCCTATTTTAGCTACCTAATCTATTGTAGCATTTTAGCTATCCCTGTAATATCTAAGCACTCATTTCAGTCTGGTATCTTACCAGCAAAAATGAGACCTTGCTTGTACCAGCCAGCACTTTGATTAACGGTTATGCCTACATTGTTGTGGTTCCAGGGGATGAAAGTTTAGTGAGAAAGTATCATATTTGCAATAACAACAACAGAGAGGGTAACATAGGCACAGTACTTATTTACATTCATGCTGGCTCTTATTCATTTCAGCTTCCAGTTTAGATCCAAAATTGGCATTTTGGAAAAAATGACTTTAAGGTCTAGCAGGCTATTTAAGTCTAATACTACTTTGATGGGACACTTTTTTAAATGAATCGCAGATTGATTATTAGGAATGATTTAATTATTTCAGGCAATTACAGTTTTAGCTGCTGAATTCTAGCATGTATTGTTGTTACTCCCTATGTCAGCATAACTTGAGACTTTGCCAGACACTCAGTTCTGTTTCTTTCACAGTGTATGCTGCTTAAAGCAAGGAGGAAATTGTTCATAGTGCAGTGCAATGCATTAACAGTTATGCATTACACTGCTCCATATTACTACTGTCTGCTGCTCTTCAGTGGATGCCAACTAATTGCCAGGTGCAGTTTAGTGCTGTTGATGTTGACCTATAATGCCATCAGTAGTTTGGATCCTGGCTAACTTGGAGACTTGCTTTATTCCCTTGTGCTATGACAGCAATTGTGGCCAAGGAAAATACTCTAGAGCTCAAGTTTACATTATATGAAGAAGCTGCTAGGGCATTAGCAGTGAAGCGTCTTTAATTTTGGACTCTCTCCAATACCTTGGTCAACTAACTGAGGGAACCATCATGCATACGTGAAGGGAGAGGTTTGAGTGGTTGGAGGGGAAGGCTGTAAAACATGTATTTGGTAGGGATTTAGTTCTTGGACATTGAAACAATGTATAGGAATTTTATACTATTATTTGTATTTGTGGGGGAGGAATGTTTTTTTTTTTCGGTAGACAGGGCCCTGGGTTGGGAGCCAGGAAGCCTACTACTGTCTTTTCCACTGACCTGTTTTGTGACCTTGGGCAACTCACTTCACCTCCTTGTGCCTGAGCTTTTCCATCTGTAAAATGGAGATGATACCTACAGTGTTTGAAAAGTGTTTTAAGATCTATGGATAACAGCTTAGTCTGAGCATTTCCAGGCCAATTAGGGGATTTCACTGCACAACTCCCATTGAAATTAATAGGAGTTGTGTGGGAGTTGTGTGGCTAAATCCACCAGCTGACTTCTTAAATCCTCAGCCCAATTAGTCATCATCATCGCCATTATTATAATTATTAATATTTTGCATGCTGAACTTTTGGCAGGGCACATTATTAACTATCATAAATAATGAATGCCCATACGATTGTTTGCACTAACACATAGGCAGAACATTTCAGGAATTTTAAAAGCTACCCTCAAATATCAACAATTTCTTGTACCAAATCACTATTCACAGGTATCAGCACACAGATGTCAAAGTTTCAGACCCTTAAGTCTTAGTTGATTGGCTCGATGGATGTGGTGTGCAGCTAACCCTACTTTTTCCATTAGTGAGTCTAAAGACTCTCTTGAGTAGCTTAGTTTCTCTTGAATAAGAGCCAATAGCTGGCATATTACATATCTCACAGGGTGTTACGAGGCTTATTAGTTATCACCCTTACAAGATGAAGGTGTAAATTCCTCTCCCACTCATGCAAACCTGGTTGACTACAGAATCTTGCCCAGAAAGCACTCTCTATATTGTGACAGATTTCAGAGTTGTAGCCGTGTTAGTCTGTATCAGCAAAAATGACGAGGAGTACTTGTGGCACCTTAGAGACTAACTTGGTAAGGCAAGTCCCATCTTTTCATGTACTGTGTATATACCTGTCTACTGTATTTCCACTCCATGCATCTGATGAAGTGTGTTTTAGCCCATGAAAGTTTATGCCCAACTAAATTTGATAGTCTCTAAGGTGCCACAAGTACTCCTCATTGTTTTTTCTCTATATTGTGCATTTTATATGAATGGACACAGAAGAGGCTGCATTAATTTTTCTGTTCACATAATGTTAAATGACTTGATGGCAGGTTAAACCACAAGCAATATAAATAAATGTTTGCACTATCAATTATTTTGAAAGGGAAATACATTTCCATTTTCATGAGACAGAGGAAGATAAAGTGACGTTTTGTCAGTTTCCTCTTATATGTCTAGCTGGCTTTGTGGAGTTTTTGGATAGCACTTTATCATTGTTGGGGCTTTTCCAGGAAATGAACATTTACCAGATTTTGAAACATATGCTCCCTCTACTAGTCAGTAAACATGACCTAGTTTAAGTTACTGTGTGAAGATGTGACCTAGTTTAAAAAGAAACCTGTGTCCATTTTACTCAGCATAATATTCTAAAATTTGAGCTGTCTTGTTCCCTCCAAGTATGGATCTCTGACTTGTGTCACCACAGCTTTTGATCCTTTTTGTCTTGATGCCTACACACCTGAAAAGAGACTAATAGATCTGCCAGAAAGTCCTGGGTGCTTCTTCCGTCTGTGACTGACAGGAGGAAATCCTTTTGGGGACCATTGGAAGGACCACTTCAATCCTGAAGACATGGGTAGAAAATTGTCAGATTCAGAAACTCTGGCATTTTGAGAGGTGCTGCAAACAGGCAAGCAGCATGAAAGAAATACAAATTAACAATGGAAAAGTTGAATGTACCATGGTTTTTCTTTCCTTGCAACTCCTATACCCCAACAATCCCATATTGCTCCCACCACACTTCTAGCAGAGGAATTCTGGGTAGACCTGCCTTTTATAACCCATCTATGCCACCTTTTAACTCTCTGGAGGGTTAGGGATAGATCAACAAAGGGATCAAGCCTCAGTGTTGCAACACCTAACATTTAGGTACCCTGCCACCTACTGGAATCCACATCCTTGAGTTAGGTGCCCAGGCTTTCCATACAACATGTGGGGAGATTTAGGCACCTGAAGGTATCTCAACACTACAGGGGCTACAGCAGCACAGCTGAGGCACTGCATCTATGCTGCCTTCACACTGTAATGTAGACACTTTCTCCATCAATGGACGAGGTTTTTACATTGATGTAGTCAACCCACCACTCCAAGAGGTGGGAACTAGGTCTGTAGAGAATTCTACAATCTACTGTGGGGATTGGGTGAATCTAGCTGCATCACACAGGGTGCAAAATTGTTCACAGCCATGAGTGAGGTAGCTAGGTCAACCTAAGTTTTAGGTCTAGACCAGGCCCAAGACTGGAATTCATAAAACTAGCCAGCAGGAAATGCTAAGGAGAGGAGTGTGGCTCAAGCCCTGCCCCTCAAATGAAGTTGGGTGCCCAACTTTGGGCTGATAGGAGACAACTCCCTCCATTCAGGATTCACAGCCATGAATCTATGCCCATATCTGGGGACCTAAGCAAGATCAGCACTTTCTCACAAAAAAAACAAGGAGTTGATGATGGAGCTATTTCATCATGTATGAAATACTTAAATGTTCATTGGGCCAGAAAGAGAATTCAGAGAATGACTCTACTGCAGAGTGGTTAGGGCACTTAGCTGGGAGAGCCAGGATCCAGTCCCTATGCCAGTGACTATTTAAGTATTTATACAAAGTGAAACAACTTCAACAGGAGAGGCTGAGAGAGCCCCATCCCAGAATACTCTGTACCCAGTACATAGAACACTCGCCTGTGAGGTGGGAGAACTGGACTCAAGTCCCTGCTTCAAATCAGGCACTACCAACACTACCTGTGTCTGACGAAGTGGGTATTCACCCACGAAAGCTCACGCTCCAAAACGTCTGTTAGTCTATAAGGTGCCACAGGATTCTCTGCTGCTTTTACAGATCCAGACTAACACGGCTTTAATAACCAAACTTCCATAAAAACGGACTTCACTAAAATAAGACAGGAGATCTACAGCACTCACTTCACCTCTCTACAAAGGAAAAAGGACTGTAAGCTGTCTAAACTCCTACCTGCCACATGGGGACACAACCGTGGTACCCCTAACCCACCCAGCAATATCGTCAATCTATCCAACTACACACTCAGCCCAGAAGAAAAGTCTGTCCTATCTCGGGGACTCTCTTTCTGCCCTGCCACCCCCACCAACATGATACAGTTCTGTGGCGATCTGGAGCCTACTTTCGCCGTCTCCGACTCAAAGAATACTTCCAGGACAACACTGAACAGTGCACTGATACACAGGTACCCTCCCACCAACAGCACAAGAAGAAGAACTCCACATGGACTCCTCCTGAGGGTCGAAATGACAGTCTGGACCTATACATTGAATGCTTCCGCCGACGTGCACAGGCAGAAATCGTGGAAAAACAACATCGCTTGCCTCATAACCTAAGTCGTGCAGAACGCAATGCCATCCACAGCCTCAGAAACCACCCTGACATTATCATCAAAGAGGCTGATAAAGGAGGTGCTGTTGTCATCATGAACAGGTCTGACTACCAAAAGGAGGCCGCCAGACAACTCTCCAATACCAAATTCTACAGGCCACTTCCCTCAGATCCCACTGAGGAATACACTAAGAAACTGCACCATCTACTCAGGACACTCCCTACACTAACACCGGAACAAATCAACATACCCTTAGAGCCCCCGACAGGGTTATTCTATCTACTACCCAAGATCCACAAACCCGGAAATCCTGGACGCCCCATCATCTCGGGCATTGGCACTCTCACTGAAGGACTGTCTGGATATGTGGACTCTCTACTCAGACCCTATGCCACCAGCACTCCCAGCTATCTCCGTGACACCACTGATTTCCTGAGGAAACTACAATGCATTGGTCACCTCCCAGAAAACACCATCCTAGCCACCATGGATGTAGAGGCTCTCTACACAAACATCCCACACACAGATGGAATACAAGCTGTCAGGAACAGTATCCCTGATGATGCCACAGCACAACTGGCTGCTGAGCTCTGTGCCTTTATACTCACACACAACTATTTCAAGTTTGATGACAATATATATCTCCAGATCAGTGGCACTGCTATGGGCACCCGCATGGCCCCACAATATGCCAATATTTTTATGGCTGACCTGGAACAACGCTTCCTCAGCTCTCGTCCACTCACGCCCCTTCTCTACCTACGCTACATTGATGACATCTTCATCATCTGGACCCATGGGAAGGAGACTCTAGAAAAATTCCACCACGATTTCAACAACTTCCACCCCACCATCAACCTCAGCCTGGACCAATCTACACGGGAGGTCCACTTTCTAGACACCACGGTGCAAATAAGTGATGGTCACATTAACACCACCCTATATCGAAAACCTACCGACCGCTATGCCTACCTTCATGCCTCCAGCTTCCATCCCGGGCACATCACACGATCCATTGTCTACAGCCAAGCACTGAGGTACAACCGCATCTGCTCTAACCCCTCAGACAGAGACCAACACCTACAAAATCTCCACCAAGCATTCTCAAAACTACAATACCCGCACGAGGAAATAGGAAACAGATCAACAGAGCCAGACGTGTACCCAGAAGCCTCCTACTGCAAGACAAACCCAAGAAAGAAACCAACAGGACTCCACTGGCCATCACATACAGCCCCCAGCTAAAACCCCTCCAACGCATCATCAGGGATCTACAACCCATCCTGGACAATGATCCCACACTTTCACAGGTCTTGGGTGGCAGGCCAATCCTTGCCCACAGACAACCTGCCAACCTGAAACGTATTCTCACCAGCAACTGCACACCGTACCATAGTAACTCTAGCTCAGGAACCAATCCATGCACAAACCTCGATGCCAACTCTGCCCACATATCTACACCAGCGACACCATCACAGGACCTAACCAGATCAGCCCACACCATCACTGGTTCATTCACCTGCACGTCCACCAATGTAATATACGCCATCATATGCCAGCAATGCCCCTCTGCTATGTACATCGGCCAAACTGGACAGTCACTACGGAAAAGGATAAATGGACACAAATCAGATATCAGGAATGGCAATATACAAAAACCTGTAGGAGAGCACTTCAACCTCCCTGGCCACACACTATAGCAGACCTTAAGGTGGCCATCCTGCAGCAAAAAAACTTCAGGACCAGACTTCAAAGAGAAACTGCTGAGCTTCAGTTCATCTGCAAATTTGACACCATCAGCTCTGGACTAAACAAAGACTGTGAATGGCTTGCCAATTACAGAACCAGTTTCTCCTCCCTTGGTCTGGAAATTTCCACTACCTGCGTCTGACGAAGTGGGTATTCACCCATGAAAGCTCACGCTCCAAAACGTCTGTTAGTCTATAAGGTGCCACAGGATTCTCTGCTGCTTTTACAGATCCAGACTAACATGGCTACCCTTCTGATACTTACCAACACCTTGGCAGTGTTTTGTGTGGAGCCCAATCCAGTAGGCACTCTCTGAGCACATTACCAAATTAGGCCCTGCAGTCAGATAGGCTAGGGCTCATTTGAGGATCCCGCCAAAACTTAAGCACCAAACAACTCAGTGGTGTTATGACTTAGGTGGCTTTGCATGTGCTCAGCAGCATAAATTTAGGCACTTGGGGGCCTTTACCGGTGGACAAGTAGGCGCTTAAAGAATTTAGGTTCCTACAGGGCTAGTCAGCAGCTGAGCAGGGGTTTTGTGAATGCCAGTGGTGTCTAAATGTTGGATTTGTGCCTAACTGCCCCTACAGGTGCCTCTCAGTCCCCTTTGTGAATCTAGCCCAGTGTGGCCCCCATTTTCCCCTTCCAGTTTCCTAATCAGATGCGGTATTCAAAAGTTCTCATGTTACACCCAGACAAACAAACAGACAGCCACGCAGTGAAATGCCATGAAGTTGCAAGGAGGGCCTCACTTCACTCAGCCAGAGAAAACATTGGTGGAATTAACATGGAGGTTCTTTCTTACCCCAAACTGAAGACTAACAAAAATCATATTTATAATAACAATGGCTCTGGTCACCCCTCTAGTGAACAGCTCAGTACTCTAGTAGAAGGACCACCGAAATGTACTGTATTGTAATTCTGAAAAGGAAAGAATATACTTTCCAGAGCAATACAGAACTTGATCCTGAAGATGTGCATTAAAAAGTGAAACAAACCAGGCTATTATTCTTACTAATGCAAAAGAATTGATTAAAAACATGAGGGTAACAGGAAAGCGTGGTACTAGTGATACATTGTCTCATTTCCACATACAAGAGGTAATTCATTGAACGCAGCCGTTCTAGTGTTACATGCACCATTCAAATCTAGGTCACATTAAGAATTTCAGAGAAAACTTCTGCGTTTAATGATACATTTTTAACTAGCAAAATGTTTCCGAGCACGCAGTAGTCACATTAATACGAGAAATGCCAGCATTTAATGCAGTGTGACCTTCTCTCATTCTGCAGTTAGCACTGTGGTGAACTTTCAGGTAACGGTCATAAGGAGGAAGCAAACAAGTGCTCAAGGGTTTTACTGTAGCCTAATTTTACTGCCTAATATCATGATTGAAGCAGCACTCTACTTACTATAACCTTCATTTCCATTTTGCTGTCTGTGAGCATCCTGTTGGTGTGTGCTAGTGCTGGTATTCAGCCCCAGGCACAAAAGGACAAACTTCATTACAAAATGGTTCATTTGCAACAACTGGGCAGCACCAGCTATCATTACCTCAAGAGGAGGAGCTGGTATTAAACCCATGGTACATTCTTGGTGTGGGTTCTTATTTTAGTGGCTCTTAGCATTTGTTGTTTTTTCCTCCCTCTAATGGCCAAGAGGGATGGGGAGATCCTGCACTGGCAGCAGTGACTTTCTCCAGCAGACTCTTTGGTAGCTGGCCCATTCCCATTGTTGATTCAGACTGTCTCATGTTGGTAGCCAACCCACATTCATATACTTTTGCTGAGAGAACTTAAATTGCTCTTAATTTAATGTGTCTCTAACCCATAATGGTCATAAAGTCCATCTGTGTTCTCAGACTTTTGTCTGAAGGGATGGGGACAAAGGATGCTGGGCATGGCTTCCCTCTGCCTAGCACCTTTTATGGTCAATTACACCCTGTGCAAAGTGGATACCAAAAACTACTACCAATGGGGAGTGAAGGGTGATTTCTGATTTGATCATGTTTTGCATCCACTTTGCACAGGTATACATACAAGGTGCAAGGCAGCAGAGGATCATATGCTTTATGTTTCCCGTTTCAATCTGTTTACTTTCAGTTGATGCTAGATGATTAATTTTGTATTGTTCTTTATAAAACTGGCATAGGAGCCAAAACACAATTTGAATGGATGTATTTTTAGAAACTTGCCTCATGAAAGATCTCCTGAGAGCATGATTGATAATATGTCATCACTTTTAGCAAACCCCATAGAACATGTACATCCAATATTATCATCTATCACATTTTACCACATAAATGTATATGAGGCACTTAGAGTAGCTCATCTAGAACACCACTGACACTTGGTTTTTTTTTAAAAAAAATCAGTTTAATGCAACACAGAGTAAACAGGAGCAGCATAAACTATAAGGATCAACAACTATTTCAGAGAAATTGTAATTTTTTTTTTAAATCTCATCTATATTCTATTGATAGTAGAAAAACTCACTTTGATTTCAATGAGAAGGCTCAGGCACTATATTACAAGTAACACACTAGATTATTAAAACTGATTTTTAAAATCACCAATATGTGTATTTTTCAGAGGGTTGTGGGGTTATTTTACAATTAGCAAGTCTCACAGCTGAGCCAATGGACTAGGCAGTTACATGTTTTATTACAGCTGTTTTTTTCTAGTCAAATGTACATCCAGATTCTCCTACATCAGCAAAATATTGCAATGTACGGATTGTAAACACTGAAGGAGAAAATTTTTGTTTAAAAAATATTCTTTGGACTTTACTAAAACCCGAGCCCACTAGAAATTTTTTTCATTTTTTTGAAGTTTTTGTTTTATAAAATCATTAATTTGAACCACATTTGACCTTATGACTCTAAGAAACAAGCATAATAAAAGTGTTATTAATCCAAAGACTGCAATGCTTTAAATTGGACAGATAGTTAAAACTGCTCATTTTTGATATTTTATGGGTTGGGCAACGTCACTGACCCTTGTTAGTGCAGCACCCTCTTTCATTGGGGCAAAAGGTAAGAAACGGTAGGGGCCTCAAACCAAAACACAGACACTGCCCAAAGCAATGGCACATCTGAGTCTGCTCAGGAATTAGAACTATATGGGCAGAGGGTTTTTCGCTGGGTATCGTTCTTAGAGTGGTGTATGTGCATGTATGTGTGTGAGAGAAGGGGAGAGATGCCAGGAATGAGCACGGAGATGAGAGCAGAAAGCCAGACAAGGCCTGAGCAAACAGAGAGTGACCCTGAGGAAAGTCTAGCGAGAGAGTTTTTGTGCCAAGTAATGGCTGAAAGGGACTTGGATCTGTGAGCAAAGAAACTCTCTCTTGTTTGATATCTTCCTGGGTTCAGGGAAACAGGACTTTGTACATGCTATGTAAATAAATAAGATTGTATCAAAGATACCTGAACTCCATCATTAATTTCCCTTCCTAGTGGAAACAACTTACAGGTCCCCAAACTTGGCTATTCTTTGGGTCAAAAGGGAAACAATACAATACGTATAGTAATATGAATCCATAGTTATTAGTTACAAATAAAATAACAGGAATTTTTTTCAAATTCACAGTGATCAAGTAGGAGAACTGGTTAATGTGCATAGAAAGAAGGGGGTTCAGACTGATTATGTAAACAGCAAGTTGAACCATAAACTATAAACATAAAGCAAACAAACGTATTCTAAATTGGTGAGATAGTTAAAAACGCCCTCTCTGGACAGGGTATGCCAGACTTGCCCACCTTCAAATTTCTTCTATCTTCTTCTACAGTATAGAATTCTGGATACTGGAGCAGGTGGAACCACTCTTCTGATTTGCTATGGCAATTCCTATCTTCCTACGTTTGACATTACACAGAAGAAAAGTATTTAGTAGTGTTAACTTTGCAAAATGTGACATAACTAATGAATCAGTCAAAGTAACTGTGAAATTGTTCTGAATAATACAGAAAGTGTAATAAATGGGATGTTAACACAAAAATAACAGAACTTCTACATACAGTTGGTGATTAGTGTAGATTCAATGGAATTATAACAGCAAAGAATTTGAAGGAAAACAGGCTTTGCATAGTTGCAAAAGAGTCTGAAGTCTAGAAATTTGGATATAGCTATACCGTTTACTGTATTTCATTTCAGCTGGAGCTCCAAATCTGACAAAGGGAAGAGCATACTAGGGAAGGGAACCAAGTGGACAGAGCTGAAAGAGAACATAAACAGACTAAAACAAAAGCAGAAAGGTGAGAACAGTAACAATGATTTTTTTTAACTTTCAGCACATATGCATTGAATATAATTGGGATTATTTCAGTTAGTCAAACTGTATGTAAACTGATCCAAATTTTGTGATATGATGGTTTTTGCACAGCATCCGAACTAAAGAGGTGTGCCTGATACAATCTAGAGAAGATGACAGGAGGTGACTGGTGAAGTAGTTGGAATGCAGTGCATTTGGCATGCACTAATTCCTAGACAAAACCGTTATTTAAAATGGAGTTAAGGCTGTGAGTACATATCAATAATTCTAGGATTTAAAAAACCCCAAACCCTTACACTACCATTGTAGCTACTGAAAATATACTAGAGGTCCAAGAAATGCAGAGTTAAGACTACACTTAAAAAAAAAATCATTTGAAAGTATGGGAAATCACAGAGACTCCTAATTCTGCCTCCATAGTGACACCAGCCTCTCATCTTCATCCTTTTCATACCTACATCTCAATTGCAGAAACATACATTGCCTCCCCGCTTGTCCACAACCAAAGAAATTTCCTCTAACCTCCCCTTTCCATTTCTACCAAGCAGGAAAAAAACCCAAAGATCTGAGCAATGAACAAATTCTTTGTCTCTCTGACTTTTGGGGATTGTGATTCTCAGAACTGGGATTTGAAGCCTTTCATTTGTGTTGCTAGTTCAATTCTAGCTCAGGTTGGTAGTGAATGAAAGGTATTAAGCCAGCTGATATTTGTGTTTTAGACTTTATTTTGAACAGCTAACATCTTTTAGACACAATGCAGTATCAAAAACTGGCCCTACTGTTGGCACTCTCAGAGGTCTACTTATATCACTAGAGACAATCCTTTAGAACAGGTTTGATGCACGATGTCTGGGTGATGCAGGGAAAAAATACTACTACTTCCAGAGTTGGAGGGAAACTTGCTCTTGTTTTGTTCTCTAAAAAGCCTTCAGTTCACATGTCTCATCCCCCTCCCTCCCCGCTCAAGATTTATGGGCTTCCCCCGCCTTCATTTGTCAAACATGAACGTCATTCTGACATTAACTAGAAAACAATTATGAACATTAGGTGCCAATTTGACCTGTACAGGAAAACTAACTATTCAAAAAAGGACGTGAAGGGGAAGTGATTAGATCATCAAAGTTCCTGTTAGACTTATGAAACAATAAGCTATAGAACTACCTGAAAGCTAGTGAATTCAGTCACACTCCTATTGCATCTCTGCATTTGCATCCAACCCCATAGATTGGAAGTCTGCACTAAACAGGAGGATGACTGATCAATACATACCATGCTACACATGAAACTCTACAGAGAGGTGCTAAATTTACAAAAGCAATTGAGGTTTCAGATGAATTTGACAGATTTCAGGTTGACGTCCCTCCAGTTACAGTCTTAGTGGAAATTTGACTTAATCTAATTAACAAAGAAATGGAATCACAAATAGGTGAAAGAACAATTTGGAGAAGCTAAGTTATGGACCCTTTCCATCACTTTCCCCCATGGCTGACCCAAATACAAGGACATAAATTGAGACTAGAATAGAAAGAAGAGCCTGAAAATGGTAGGGGGGAAGTATAACACTGAGTTTGCTCCTTTTTGTTCGAGTATATGAAGCTGAAGACCCATATTTCTACCTGCCAAATCTATGTTTGTGAAGAAGATTCTGTCAGTATGTTGCATCAAAATCAAAATCATGGAAAGTTAAATTCAGAATGTTACCAGTTTTAAAAAATATCTATATTCCTGTCCAGTCAGCTCAGTGGTAATCAAGCAAGCATTAAACACATTTAGATAGGTTGAAATCAGTAGTAGCGTAGGAACTGGAAAAAAAAAGTTGATAAAAGTGTAATGGAGGTTTAAGTTAGACCCATAAGAGCGGTAGATCCAGTGAGCTGGACTGGGGACTCAACTATTGTGCTTTTATGTTGAGGAATAAAATGTTTTATGAAGTTAATCATACAATATCTGTATGGCTTCATAAAATCACCTTGGGGTTGTGAGACGTGGGCGATGTCTCTCCCCCTCAACAAGAAAACTTTTTTCCGAGATGGTGGTGGGGGACAAAGAGGCAGAGGAATCACAGCAACCCTGACTACTGCTGTCAATGTTCTGTAAATTTCAACTACTGAGCCTATCTGACCCCCATCAGGAGCACTATCATTCAATAACGGTCATTTTTAATGTTCATCACTTTCATATTTTAGCCAAACACAATTAAGACTTGCATTATTTTGGCCATAAAGGCCAAACTGTAGTTCATGTTACTTCTGCTCTTATTTAGACCTGATCCTTCTCTCACAGCTATGCAGAGTGTGTTTAAGTACGTTCAATTACTTCAGCAGAGAGACTCCCGATTTATGTGTAAGTGAACGCAGATTTGAGCCCATTAATCTCTTTTTCATTCCCTTTTAAATTTACCTCATTCCACAAAACCATAAAACAAAGAGCCCAGGAAACCAAATGCCAATAGATATAATCTGTGTCTGAATAATAATGAAATTCATGTTTCTGTGTAATTCCCTAGAATGAGCTATACTACACACAGGTTGCATATTCCAGTAATGTGAACAAGATGGGGCACACAAGCACCACACTGGTAAACTAAGAGTTAATGAGCGGCTCTGGGCCCAAAAGGTACCACCCAGCTGTACCTACTGGGCATGCTCAGACGGGAGACTGAGCTCAAAAAAGAGCAGCTCATTTCAGTCTAGGCAGACCAGCCATGTGCTGCAAGCTCCCACAGAGATGCTGCTGGAGCTCCATGTGGCTAGGATGAGGCACCCACCACCAAGTCACTGCAGCCCCTTCACCCACAAGGGCTGGAAATGATGAGCTATGACTGATACAAGAGCATGATCGAAGAGGACTCCAGGAGCAATCCAGATGCAGACCAATGAAGCCAGTGGAGGAACTGAAGCCAGGTTAGGAAGTGGCCAGGGACCAGGTGCAGGGGCACCCATCCCAGGGCCACACAGCTGAACTATTACTTACGGGACCCTGGGTTGGAACCTGGTAGAACAGGGAGGTGCCTGGTTTCCCCTAACTCTGCAAGTGAGTCTCACCGCTGGGGGACATGGACACTGACTGTCACACTAGGTGGTGTTGCCAGATTTGGATTTTGGCCCCCTGACACATGGTGGAGAACGTGGACAGCAACAAACTCCTGTTAAAAGGACAGCAGGTGTGACCGTTAACCCAACAGAAGAGAAGCCATTGACATGGAAAAGTTACTGAAGTGGATGGTGCAGAGCCAGCAACAGCAGGCAGCTCAGCAACAGTAACAGCTACTCTGGGAACTGGCAACACAGCATCAGGTGCAAGAAGAGCAACTGATTCAGCAGATGGTGGCAGTCTTGCAGCCCCAGAGGGCATCTAATGCCATGGTGCCTGCACTCTTCAGTGATGTCCTCCCGCCCCAGGTTGCCCATCAAGCTCATGAAAATGGGTCCCAGAGAGGACCCAGAAGCCTTCCTGGTCACCTTTCAATAGGTAGTCACAGTGGCAAGCTAGTCACAGGAGCACTGGGCCACCTTGATAGCCCCATATTTGAGGGGACCTGCACAAGACACATCTTGGGGCTTGATCCCACAGAAGTGCTAGAGTACGCCAAGGAAAAGGCAGATATCCTTGAGTACCTGGACATCAGCCCTGAGACATTCCACCAACAGTTCAAAGAAGAGACAGACCTGCCAGGAGCCTGGCTCGGTTGATGGCCCAATGCCTGAATGAACAGGGCTGGCACTCGTTGGACCCAGAGAAGCAGACTGCAGTACAGGTGGCAGAGGCAATCGCATTACAGCAGTTCATCCAGGTTCTCCCAGCTGACAGGAAGGAGCGGGTGAAGTGCCATCAAACCTAGCAAAGGCTGTTACCTTAATGGAGAACTACGTGGCAGCTGATAGTCCAGCCTTGACAACACCTAAGACAGGGTCCCCTGGAACCAGGATACCAACCCCTTGTGAGGGCCATGCTAGGAGGGTAGCTGAACAGGGCTTCCCCCTCTTTGGGTTGCTTCTGCCTAGAAGACAGGATCCAGACTCTGAGGCAGAGAGAAAGGAAACTGGGTCACCAAGTGGAGTATGCCCCCCTAGAAGGCCCCATGGCCCCGAAAACAAGCCAGCCAGCCAACCATGACCTTGAAGGGGAGCTGCTTCAAATGTGGGCAGGAAGTTGCTTTTTAGGTGGGAGTGCCCCTTCATGGACTGTAGCTATGGGTGGGCATAGAGGGCAGTCACCAGAACCCCTAAGTGAGGCCTGGCCAAGATGCTTCTGCCAGGAAGGGTTAATAGCACTGAAGTGATGGGCCCAGTGGACTCCAGGTGTAGTCAAACCATTGTACAAGTAAGCTCTGTAGAGTCCACTAACTTGCTGGATACCCCATCTACCTCCAGTACATCCATGGGGAAATGGGATCCCCCAATGAAAAAAGTGCAACTGAGAGTAGAAGGCCACAGCAAAACTTTCATGGTCTGCTTACCAGCCACCCTGACCTACGCAGTAATTTTAGGGCAGGACTGAGGATGGTTTCGGGAACTCCTGAAGCAGTGGAGCAGAGCCCCCCACCTCCCAATGGAAACTAACCCAGGCCCAAAAACAAGGGGGATTGGTAGCCAAGACAAGGTAGAAGACCCTGGAAAGGGCCCATCCAGATAGCCAGAAACACCAACCTGGCAATCTGCTAGCCCTATGGCCTCTGAGGAAGTGAGCCACAGGGGGCTATCTGAAGATGAGAACTTCATACGGTAACAACAAGAGGACTAGACTTTGCACCAGGCATGGGAGCAAATAGCTGTTGCCAATGGGGAAGAAGGTGAAACCCAATCATTAAAGCAGGGGCCCCAATTCTAGTTCCAGAACGAGCAATTCTACTGAGTGACACAAGACCCCAGTCCCAAGAAATAAAAGTTCCATCAGAGTTTTCTCCACCTAACCCACTCAGTGTCATGTGCTAGGCACTTGGGGAGAGAAAAGATGCTAGAGAGAGTGGCCATTTGGTATTTCTGGATGGAGATCCCCTCAGAAGTTCACAATTTCTATGCCTTGTGCCCAGAATGCCAGCTAGCAGGGCCCAAAGGGATGCCAAAGGCCTCACTGGTTCTACTCCCACTGGCAGGCATACCCTTTGAACAGATAAGAATGAATGAATATAATACCCCTCAAGAAGAGCATATCAGGGTACCATCACATTAGTGATAGTGGACTCTGCTACACAGTACCCCCAAAGCCATCCCACTATCCATGACAAATGCACCCGCCATAGCAAAAAAACTCATGAAGGTCTTTGCGAGGACCAGAATACCAAGGGAAATACTTATAGACCAGGAAATCCAACAACTCATCCAGACTTCCCTACTCCATTCAGCCCCCATCAATTTGTAACAATGCCCTTTTGCCTATATGGAGCATCTGCCATCTTCCACTGACTGATGGACCAGATGCTGTGGTCCTATGACCAATACAGCCATCTACGTTGATGACCACTTACAGCATGTCATTGCAGTCACCCAAGCCCTAGAGAAGGAGGGGCTCACTACAAATCCTGCCAACCGCCATACCTTGGTTACACCCTGGGACAAGGCCAGCTACACGCCCTGGGGCGGATACGGTCCAGGCACTCACTGATTGCCCAATCCCATCAACCAAGAAGTAGGTGTGGTGTTTCCTAGGCCTGGACAGCTATTATGGGCAGTTTGCACCTGACTTTGCCACAACAGTCATCATCCTCCCCAGCCCCACTTCCTGACCTGGTGAGAGGCACTTGTTCCAGGACATTGCAATGGACCAAGGCATGCAACAAGGCCTTCAGAACATTGAAGAACTAGCTAACCCAGGGGCCAGTCCTTTTCCATCCCAACTTTTCAACACCTTTCATTCTTTAGATGGACACAGCAGAAGTGGTTCTTAGGGATGTGTTATCCCAAGAGGTAGAAGCTGATGAATATCTGATATTACATCTGACTAGAAAGCTGTTCCCACAGGAGGTGAACTATTCAATGATCAGGAGGCAGCCCTGGCTGTGAAATGGGCCACAGAGACCCTAGCCAGAATTAGTTTATTTTTTGCCAAGGTCCAAATTTCTGGTCAATATTAGTCAAGGGCCAGACTTCAGAGAAACATTATTAAACAGGGGCGCTTGCAGTGTGAACACACATATTACACAACATTGTACCTAGCCAATTGCTTATATTTTGAGAGCATTAAATGAAAAATAAAATCAAACCACTATATTACCTTAAAAAACCTCCAAGAAAGATGTAATAAATCTAATACTTTGAGAAAGTACTTGGCTAAAATGTCAAACATATGCAAATATTAGCATTAAAACACTTACAGAAAAACTATTTTAAGTATTTAATTTGTTTTGCATTTACAAAGACTATCAACTTTGGTTTTGTCAAATAAAATGATTGTAAGCATATAGTCCCCCTCCCCCAGTCACCCACCCAGAGAGTAGGGTGACCACATTTCCCTAAACTGAAAAGGGGAACACAGGACTGACTTGAACCACCTGGCATTGCCACTCATTCTCCCCTTCCTCCCCCACCCCCCCAAAAATGTTCCCCGTGTCCCCAGTTGAGCCAAGTAGCAGAGTAGGGGCAGGAGGAACTGATATGGGCTGGGATCTAGGCAGCCAAGCAAGGTGAGTGTGGGTACTTTTGAGCTCAGAGCCAGGAGGTGAAGCTACTGGACTATGATGTAGCTAGCAATACAATGCCCTTTGGGCAGCTGAGATAGCAGAGGAGCTGGAAAGAGACTCCAAATAGCAGCCCTTTGAAGGTGCGGGGAGGCCAGGATGTGGCAGAAGTAGGCAAATGGAGGCAGACTGGGGAGTGACAGAGGCCAGTTAGGAGCCCCCAAAGACAGGGAGGACATGAGGCTGGAGTAAGGAGGGGGGCTCCATGAACCACTGAAGGGCAGAGGACACAAGGCCAGGGGAGGCTGTGCCAGGCTCAGTGCCCCAGCACAAATGGATGCTGGAGGACCCAGTCAAGCACTTACCAACTGGATTGCCCAGTCACAGCTCCATGGTGCAGCTGGCCCTGCCATCTCCACAGAATGCGGAGAACAATTTGAATTAGGTTCCCTACAGCGCTGCCCTCTGATTGGGCTGCAGAGTGAACATACCTCATTGCTCCCTGATTGGAGGGGCAGGGTGTAGCAGAGACATTAGGCTGTCTGCAGGGGTGTGTGAGAGCTGTCCCTGTCCCCTCCCAAACATTGCTGCTCCTCCACCCCCGTGCCTGTGTGGCTGCTGTGGCTATGCAAGCAGCTGCCCAGGGACATAATAGTTCCCCACAGCCTGGCCCAGCCTCAGCAGCCTTGGACTGGGAAGCAGCATGGCTCTGCAGAGTTCAGAGCCTGCTCAAGGTGTTCTGTCACCCCAAGCAGCAAAAAAAGCAGCCCATCGGCAGCACTTCGACAGCAGCTCAATCATGCCACTCTGTTCTTTGGCAGCGGGTCCTTTGCTCTCTCCCTTCCTCTTCAGCGGCACTTCAGCAGTAGCTCAAAGAGAAAGAGAAGGACTGAGGGATCCGCTGCCAAAGACCCGGACATGACAACTCAATAGTAGATGGAGTGCCGCCCCTTTGTATTGGCTGCCCCAAGCACCTGCTTCCTTAGCTAGTGCCTGGAGCCAGCTCTGGCAGAGTTCCAGCTCTGACTCAGCTTCAGCCTGTGCAGGCCATTGAAAAGCATCTAGCAATCCAGATTTGGCCCACAGCCCACTTATTAACTACCCCTGCCCTGTGCTATTACCTACTAGGGAACTCCTCCTTACTCATTACGGACCACACCCTTCTCCATAGAGTTTAGTCAGCTGAGGACACCAACACCCAGATCATGAGAATGTACCTCACTCTGCAGCCTTACTGCCACCACCTGGGAAAGGCACATGCAAATGCCCATTTTTTCCCCCCTCAGAATAGAGAAGGAAGATCCACTGCTGGGTCCTAGCCTGAGAGGGAGGGTGTGTGATGGTGAATGAAGGGTTAATGAGCAGCTCTAAGCCTGAAGGACTTGCCTAGCTGTATATGTTGAGCAAATGCCTCACAGTGGAGGCTGAGCTCAAAAGAGCAGCTCAGCTCAGCCTCTAGGCAGACAGAGCAGTTGTGCTAAAAGCTCCAGCAGACACGCTGCTGGGGCTAAATGTGGCCAGGACCAGACCCCACCACCAGGCCACCACAGGCCCTTCACCCATCGCGGATAGGAATGATGGGCCATAGCTGATTGATTGCTCTCCAGAGGGCTTTCCTCTGAGGGGATGTCAGGGAAATCCAGATGCAGACCAGTGGCACTAATGGAGGAACCGAAGCCACAGTAGGAAGTGACTCAGGGAGCAGACAGAGGAGTGCCTGCCCCCTAGAGGCACTCTTGAACTATTACTCACAGCGCCCTGGGTCAGAACCCAGTGAAGCAGGGAGGGCTTGGGTTCCTCTGCACCTAGGCACTGCCACTTGCCAGGTTCAGACTTCAATCACTCACAGAAGCACAAAAATGAAAAAAAAAAGGAGGAAAAAAATAAGCCACAGTTTTCTTTAGAAATGTATTTTGTAACAAAATATTAACATTCAAAAGAAATGTTTATTGTACAATATAAAATAATTGCTACTGAATTCAGCTTGGTTGCTTCAGTAAATAAACCTCTGAGGAAGTGTAAAAACATGTTTGGTATTGTACAGAAATTCTACTACAGGATTTACAATTTGTGTAGGAAAAATGCATGTTCAATAATTACATAAATACTCTTGACATATTTCTATGTCCCATTATGTACTCTTTTAACCTTCCCAGTTTGAAAGGGATCTGATGACCAACCTTCTGGTCTAATTATTCATGAGAGTTTGATTTTCTATAACACTGAAAAGTTTAACAGAAATCTATTAAGTTAAAAGGTAAGAATATATTACATTTGCTAATTGCAAACAATCTTTTAGCTGCAATTTTTCCCATTGGGATTAACAAAGTGCACCAGTTAAACATACATTAAAAACAGTTTAAAAACATTAAATATACAACAGCAAGAGATTTTAAATATTTTGTATCAAACACTATACGACAAATATAATTTACAAATTTTTTGCACAAAACATTACATCTGAACTATAACTTTAGATATTACAGACTATAAAAATACATATTTTGCCTCTTAAAAAGTATTTGCAGATTCTGGGACAATGTAACAGTTCAAAGGAATTTAACACTTCAGATTTCTTCATATGTTATTGGATGTGCAATAATAATTAATCAGACTTGCAACTGGTCTTCTAAAACTGCAAGTAAACTGTAAAGTCAGATCCCCTGAAAGAGCCCTTTCTAAATAATCCAAATGTAGTACCTGATTAGCTACAACACATATGGTGTGAACCAGGAGTCATTCCTGTAAGGACTGACCACTAGCCCCAATTCAGCGAAAAGCAAGCAAGCACATGCTTCTCTTTAAGTACCTGCATAGCCCCACTTGCTTACATCGGACTAGTTACATACTTAAGTTTATTACAAACTCAATTACTTTGCTAGATCAGGGCCAGAGCACTCATCACCTTGTAAGACTGAGCCCCTAATGAATTCTCTGGCCACATTCTGCCCTGTCCCATATTTACACTGAAGTCAACAGGGTAACAGCATGTCAATCAGGATGGAATTTAGAACTAGCAGTTCAAAGACACAAGAACATCAGGCCTGATTCGGATTTCAGTTACGTCAGTGTAAAAATCAGTGGAGCCGGTGGAGTTACACAGGTATGAAACTGATGTAAGATCAGAATCAGGCCCATTGTGTAATTTTACCCTAATGTGTTTTTCTGGGGATCTCTGAAGCAATCCTAGGGCAAAATTCAACCCGAAGAGTTATATTCTGCCTACAGTTACTGCAACTGGACCCTAAAGATTTTTTCCCCCCAATCATGTCTCCCAGTAGTCTCTGGCCCAGCTATATAACCATCAAACTTAAAAAAGTCCTAAAAAATACATATTAATTTACAGGCAATATCCAGACTCAGTCTATATCCCTTACTTTAAATGCCCCAAAATAAGTTGCTTCTTGAGATGAATCCAGTAATGAAGGGTTTGATACCTGGATACTTATTATTTCCCCAGACTTTAGTTTAAAAAATCCTCCTATGTTTACAGAATAAAAATGAAATTCTGAATTTCCTGACCAATATTTGGTGCTTCCTCCCTTCATGAGGACATCAGAGCGTCTTATTTTAAGGTTTGTTTTACTCATATACACCATCAGCTGAAGCCCTCTTCTGCTTAGGTCTCCTGAAGTTTCATGGTGTCTAAAACAAATGTTGGCATACAGGTAGTAAAACCCATCTTGATTGGCTATTAGTTTTCCATCACGGAAGGTCATATTCGATAAGTGTGCCTGGCCTCTGTCATGATGCCAGGATGTAAGGTTCACTTTGTGTGTGCCTAGGGAAAAAGGGTTTAGCAGAATGTTATTTCTGTTCACAAACATTTTCCACGAAGTTAAAAGAGATACCTTGGCTGGACTTTTAGTGTCAATAACAAAGGTAGCTATATAAGCTAAGGTAAAGGGTAAAAGTGAAGGGGAGAGAGACGCTGTAGCCAAAAGGCTAAGATAAGGTCAAATAAGTCTCAGGCTTTAGGATATAAGCCAATTGCCACAAAGGACAAGAAGTAGTTTCCTCTTCCCTTGTGAATACAACTAACTAGCTGTTTCTACCCACCCTTACTCTGGAGCATTAGCTATTAGCATGAATCACAATAGGAGGTTTGTTTCACCAATAATCAGATCTTGGCAAATCCTATATGGAATCAATTGCTAAAAACTGTCCAAACTGAAAAACATGATTATTTAACATACTTCAGAGTGGATTTTGCACTGGCCAAGGAAAAACATTGGCTCTCCTTAACTATTTATTCTTAACTATAAATTAAATAAATACTAACCAAAGCATTTATCTGATATAATCAGGGTAACTACTGTCTTGATAATTAATCAGGACTTTTACCAAGTACTGCTCTCCATCACCACAAATTGTTTCAGTATTACTCACCACCAACCCAAGTGTGTACTCATTTCAAGACTGACTCACTCAGCATTTCTACAGTACTCCACTCCTTTATCTCTCTCCTTGTCATCTGTTGATTCCACCTCCAACTCCACTCTTCTGTACCCACTCCCACAGTGGCTGTCTCACCAAATGGTAACCTTGTCTTCTCTCATCTCCATGTCCTCCCCCCTACCTTTTCCTGTTCTCACACTGCAAAGCACCTCAGAAAAAAGTCCACAATGACTTCGTACTTTCAGGTACAAAGTTTCTCCCTCCTTCACCTATGTCTTTTACCTTACTAAACAAATCTACTTCTTAAGACTCCTACATCTGCAGCCCCCTTGACTAATAATTTCCCTGTCTCTCCTCAGCTGAGATTCTCAAAATATCCTGAAAGCCAAAACAGATGTGCTCTGAACAAAGCCATCTTTCTGCCTCTCCCAGTCTTCCTCCTAATTTCAGAGAGATTTCTTGTAGTATTCAAACTAATCCCAAATCCTGACTTTTCTTGCTCCATGCCATATCTTCTTCCTCACCCTTATGGTCAACCTCTCCCTAACCTAGGACCCTTTTCTTCAGCTTTTTTTTGGACCAGTAGTACTACCCATCTCTCTCAATCCTTTGTCTCCAAACTTCTAGAACAAGAGTGGCCAAACCACAGCTCACAAGCTGCATGTGACTCTGTTACAGTTAAAGTGTGGCTTATGGAGCCCCACAGTCCCCCTTTTTCTCTACCTACCAGACTGAGGGGAACTTGGGACTTCTGCCCTGTGATGGGGCTAGAGACTCCTGCCAGAGACAACTGGTGCCTACTGAGAGTGGGGGGGGCCTCCCCAATTTAAAGGTCCCTGGCAACAGCTTGAGTCATGCCCACCAGGTATGCGCCCCCCATTACCTTCAGTGGCCCCACCTCAGTTCCCAGGTGATAGTTCCCCAGGGAAAAGTAGCGGCAAACAGTGGAGAGCTGCAGAGAGGGGTCACTGCTTTAGCTCCATGGGGAAAGGCAGCAGCAACTCTCCGTGCAGCTCCCAGCTGTTAGCCACTGCCTCTCCCCAGGGCTGCAGCTTCCAGCCTACCAGCTGCTGCAGCAGCCATGCAGGGAGAGGGCCCATCAGCACCATGTAATGGAGTGGGTCCAGCAAACTCTAGCAAAAATGGAGGGGGATGTGACCCCCATGTGCCCCAAGTCACCTCTGGTTTCTACCCAGCAGGGAGGGGAGTCTCATGGCTTCAGCCCCGCATGATATGACTGCTAGGGCTCAGGGCTTCAGCAGGAGTGGGGCCGAAGCCCTGAGCCAGTGCAGGCACCTCCCAGGGGGCTGAAGCCCTGACCCCCACTCCCTGCAGGACTGAAACCCCAAGCCCTGGCAATTGTATGTGGCTCAGAGGGACAGTAAGTTTGGCCACCTGGTCCTAGGATGTGCTTTTCCACATACAGTCTCAACTTTCTTTCCTCCAACTCCCCTAAAGTCTGCTTGCCATCTCTCCACTCCATTAAAGTCACTATAAAGTCACCAATGGCCTCTTCCTGGCCAAGTGTATGGTCCTCTTGTCAAAATCAGCTGAGAGATTGAGAAGAACAGACATTGTCAATGACTCCCAGCCACCTCTGCTTGCTGCTCTACCAGACCTGCCTAACTTTATGCTAATCTATTTCTCCTACCAATCCAGATAGGTGGAAGAGCAAATACTATATCTGTGTAACACACACTGCATGGCCTGGCAGTAAACTTCTGTATGCAATTCAAGGTGCTGTATGCAACTCACCAATTAACAGATGGTGAGCTCCTTGGTGGAGGGATTTTTTGATTTTAAAAAAGCCATGCATATTTATGACACTGAATTAAAAAAAAATGCTTACCACTCACAAAGCCCTCCTGTCCTGCCAACCAGCTGTCTCCGATGCCCTCTCCCTCTGACCCACTAGTGTCCCATACGAACACAGGCAACTGTCCTAAAGGTGAGGTTCACAGGAACCATTCTTCAAACCAGAGCCCTATTAGTGGTACTGCAGTAGCACCAGGAGGCCACAGTAAGGCTCCTTCGTTTGCACAGTGCCTAGTACACGTAGCTAAAGACGACAGTCCCTGCCCAGAAAAGCTTATCTTGGTCAATACGATGCAACAGGTGAAACAAAAATAGGTGGAGGGAGGGAAAGAAATATAAACATGTTTTTATGTCAGCTATGTGTTCACTTGCCTAATTTATCAGCTGGTAATGTGTGTCAAATCACATAGGAGGGGGGAGAGATTTTCTCTTTGCCAATGGAATTCACTACTATTGGAAATACACAAACCTAAGATTGGGCCTATTCATAAACTAGTGTAAGATGCACCTCTTTGTCCTGGCTTATCAATTCTCTTATTTGGTTTACTAGTCTTCATCAATGCATTCTAACATTGTGGAGTGGAGGTGGAGGACATGGGATATTAGCTCCTTGTACATAAAGTGTCTACCACGTAAACTCAGCCAGATTATGGAGTTGGGAACCATATGAATGTTTGTAATAAATAGACAACAGTATCTGAAAACTAAGTCTGGAAAGTTCAGTAGTAGGTTCCCCATCTCCCCTGCATGACAGCTTCATATTTCTTCCAGATTTAATTTATTGGGCACCACACATTTCACAAAAACAGGCAATAAAAAGTAAATGTGGTTTTAGCTTGAGATAAAGGCAAACAAAAAAGAAATCAACATAACAGTGCATTTTTGCTATAGCAAAACAATGTGTATTGTACTTGAGGTACATAAAACAAACAAGTGGGAAAATACTCCCAATACTTATGTAACAGAAAAGCCTTTATATACAAAATTATTTGCTTATAGGCTTAACTCAAAGCTTGAATGAATTCAAGACTATAGGGTATGGCTTAGTCACAGTAGACTTGATGGTGATTCATACATCATTCTAGCTCTGTAATAACTGTACAGGAACAAGATCCTTATATTTCTAGGTGGTCAAATTCGTGGAGCTCTCAGGCCAAGAGTTTCAAGAGGGCTTGAATTCTGGGGTCCTCAATCTGAGATACCTTTAAAAAGGTCCAGTTTAAGAGGGTGAGTATTCAGCACTTTGTGAAAATTAAGCCCTTTTAAGTTCTCATATTGGGGACCCACAAACTAAGGCACCCAAAATCCTTGCTCCCCCATTCCTCCCATGGAGGCTGATATACTTGGGAATCAAACAGGATACAATGGAAGGTGTAAAACTGCATAATTTAGGGGTGTTAGAAGAGGTGATCAAGGTAATAAATTATTCCAAAGTGGTTATAGGTAAACATTGGTTGTTTAAATTGTGTGTAAACTGGAAGATTCTGGGTATGGCTTTTGTGCATACCTGGAAGCTGCCACCTTAACAGTAAGGAACCTCAATGCTTTGTGAGGGTAATTAAAAAATGAGGGAATAGTTGTTAGCATGGAAGGAATTTTTGGAATAGTTTTAAGGGGTATCATTTTGGTGATCCTACTGGATGCTAGGTTCCCATTTACAAATACAATGAGATGTGCCAGATGTAGCTGGACTTAAAATATATGATTGAAGGACTTGGTGTGCCCAAAGATGGCCTCAGGAGAGGTTAGAAAGAAGTATACTGAGAGATCTCTTGTTTTTGGACTTTCTTCCGGTATTGGTGGCAGTCACCATTGGGATGAAGAATGTAGTAACCAATAGGTTCATTTGTGGTGGGACAACCTGGCAGTGGGTTCACTGCATTAACAGAGCCTGCAAAGTTGCCATGGGCAATGCAGCTAAAAACATCTGTGCTGTGTTGAAAAATATTCTGATGTTCAACAAAGAACATGTTACTAGTATTGACAATAGTATGGATTCAGGGAGCTAGCACCATTCACTAAAGACCAATTGCCAGAGATTTATTTTTTTCTAGAGCCATGGCTCCTAACACTGCTAGGACTGACAGAAAACTCCATTGCCTCACTGACATTTAGCATCCGTTTCAGGTGACTCGATATACAGAGTCATTAGTACACAGACCGGCAGCATCCACCACATCAGGTAACCTCTCCGGCCTGTCATTTCATTGCAGGCTGGTGAGATTTGCTGATCTGTTAGAGGATTCTTGATGAAGAAGCTCTAGGAAGGCTGGTCCAAATGTGAAGGATGCATAGAAGATGCCAGGCAACAGACAACTATACAGATCTTTTAGGTCAATTGAGGCTTTGCCTCCAGAGTATGTTCGTGGTGGGGAAGGGGCATTGCTCTAAGCATTGGTAGCATTTAGTGTGGGTGAGGTCATGTCTGGGAAACCAAGGGACAGTTCCAGACATTAACTGGATTGGCAGAGGGGCAGGTGAAATAAGGGTCGAAGGCTGAACAAGCAGAAGTGGGGAGCCATAACAGAGCTAAAAGAATGCCCAGTTGAACAAGTATGGCCAATGAAAGCCATAGGAACATTTCTGGCCCTGCACAAGAGCCAGATGTTGTATTGCACATGGCAATGGCAGCTATCCAACCAGATATCCATTTGCTGCAATACTGAGAAAGTTATTAGTCTGTGTGTAAGGCGCAGACCAGAAAAATTTGGCATGCATTCATTTATGACCAGTGCAGCAACATCTGAGGCATTTGATTATCTGAAGGGTCCGGGTGGCTGGACTCTTGTGATTGGAATGTTCTAGCCTATGCCTGCCCTACAATGGGAACAAGGGCAGATGTCTGGATTTGCAGATACCTGAGCTCACAAGAGGGAAAGAAAACAGTAGGTAAGTCACAGACGGGTTTTCAGGGCAGAGTTGTCTGTCTGATTATTTAGGAGGAGCAGCATGTTGTAGGCCAAGCACATGCCTCTTCTGTGCTCCCTGATGGGCAAATCACATTTATGTCTTGAATATTCACTGAAGGGAAAATGATATTGGGTTTTAGATGGGGGTGGATTTGAGACTCAGGAGTTAACAGGATCATCAGCCAGAGTACCCAGCTGTTGCTGGTCATCAACCATGGTTGTACTGAAATGTTCACAAGGTGGGTATGACTGAAGCAATCAACCCTGCTTCTGTGGATTGGGCCTGGAAAAGCATGAACCAAATGATTGGAGTCTTTGTGAACACTGATGTCACCAAGATCACACGCAAAAGATTCAGGGGTGGCATTCCTGAGCATTACAGGAAAAATGGGCATGTTTATCAGACGCAGGGACTGATGTGGTTGGGAGAACTTACAGACTGGACTGATGGAAGGCAGATACCCAGCAGTGTTGTGCGGGCAAGCTATCTGCTGGCACCACCATATCTGAGGTCTAGTGCAAGTGAGAAGCTCAAAGAGACAGGTTCCCTGGAGTAAGCATAATAGCCAGAATGGTGGCCCCAATTAGCCTGGAAGAAGAAGAGGAGACCTTAAGGCTTCACAGACTGAGGTGCCCTTCATGTGTACCCTCAATCCCCCTTGAGGGGAAAAGCAAGAAAATCCAAAGGAATGCTGAGTCCTAAGGATTAGAATCAAACCTAGATATTGGCACAGAGGCCATTTAGCATCACACTGCACTCCAATGTCTGGTATTTGGGTGTGGGGGATAAGACCTCCATTCAAGTTAACAAAATTACAGCCTTCCAGTTTAAAATCCATCCCTGTGTTTGTATTTCATTCTCCTGCTAGTCCTGATCATCATCCACTTTTGAAAGTCTTTGTCCCAGGGCTTTATGTATTGTTCTAAATTGTGTAATGCAGCCAAAATGTTCTTACAGAAATATTTGATTAAAAGTGAACTTACCAGCTGGAATATTTTTATCATCAATAATGAGATGTGCAAAGGGCTGTTTCTCAGGCTTGCTTCTCTTGGACAAATCAAACCATGGTGCTTCCATTATAGCTAGAGATAAAAAGTTATATTAACTCAAAAGAAACAAATTTAGTAAGATTTCAAATACTTATGATAAGTCACTTGTTACCTTTTCCTGATCTTGGTGGCTCTCTTCCAGCAATGATGCGCTGTATCTCCTAAAATGAAAGAGAGCTATTACTCTATACTGTCATGTCCCCAATAAGGTACTGTACTGGAGATGATTTATTAGATCACATTACATAATGTTGAAATTATTTTTCATCACTGTGTATTCAGGTGTCTGGAATATATGTTTCCAACCGTCCAGATGTAAAATGTGACTACAAGAGTCAATTTACAAGAATCAACTCCTTTCTATAATGGGGGCACTATGTCGAATACTTCCAAAAAAAGAAAAACAGGAATGATGGTGTTTATAATTACTTCACAATATCTTTGACTATACAATTATCAGGGGTACTGTCTGAAAACTGAAGATCATGCTGAAAGGATGGCTACAGCCTTTTATTGTCACTGTGCTTAGAGTAAATGCATTTCTGTAAGTGTAAATGGTCAGAACAACCAAGTATTGAGCAAAGTAAATTAAATGTCACACTGAACATTGTGCAATATGGAGTAATTTAGGTACCTGGGGTCAGACTGTGCCATACAGGGGCAGCACGCAGTCACATTCACAAGAATTCAGGGAGGCTGAGCATGCTGACTGCATCACCCTTTATGGGTGCTTAGGAGGCTGCAGAGAGTTCTCTCCTTCCAGGGCCGGCTCTAGCCATTTCGCTGCCCCAAGCATGGCGGCACGCCACGGGGGGCGCTCTGCCGCTCACTGGTCCCGCGGCTCCGGTGGATCTCCCACAGACGTGGCTGCAGAGGGTCCGCTGATCCCGCAGCTTCAGTGGACCTCCCACAGGCATGCCCGCGGAGGGTCCGCCGGAGCCACGGGACCAGCGGACCCTCCGCAGGCATGCCTGCGGGAGGTCCACTGGAGCCACCTGCCGTCCTCCCGGCAACTGGCAGAGTGCCCCCGTGGCATGCTGCCCCAAGCACGCGCTTGGCATGCTGGGGCCTGGAGCCAGTCCTGTCTCCTTCACAATCAGCCATTTACATGGGCTGCTGCAAAAGGACAATGATGCTTCTTCCTTTGGGATGGGGCTTGTGCCCTAGAGATATCAGCAGGCAGCTGTCCCTGCACACAAATGAGTGAAGGGATTGCAAGTGTACCTGGCCTTTTGTAGAGTATGCAAGAATGAGATGGGTAAGGCACCTTGCACATTCATATAAGGCCCAAGCACAACCTGGACAAGTGTTCATTAAAATTTTAAGTGAATTTCAATGTTAATGGAAATAAGCTATGTATTGGCCAGAGCCAGGCATAGCACAACCAAGAGATATTTAAGCTGCCACATATGCACCTCTGCTCCTGAACAGTCACTCCCCAACATTCCAGTCCTGATCTATTTCCATCTGGATCTTCTTCGCAAGTAGATACTGAAATTGTAACTTTAATGAGTGGAAGTAGTGTTTTGTGGGTAAGCCATAAAACTGGGACTCAGGAGTTCCAGATAAAGTTCCCAGCTCTGCCCCAGACTTCGCAAACTTGGGCAAGTCAAACTCACAGTGCCTCAGCTCCCCAGCTAAAATTTTCCTTCTCCTACCGTATGTCTTGTGTAATTATGTGGCACGCTCTTTGGGGCAGAGATTGTCATACTGGTTTTGTACAATGCCTAGCCCAAAGGAACTCCAACCTTAGTTGGCCTCCAGATAGTATGATAATACAAATAAACGATAATCAGAGGTTTTATGATGTGGACATCATAATCAATCCCTCATCTCAGATTTTTCAATGTGTCCCTGTTTTATGTATGTTTATCCTTTAGTCTAAATTCTTTGGGACAGGGACTATCAAAATAATTTTGTAATGCATTATTACTTCTTTTACTGTTTGTTCTCTTCCAACTCTCAATAGCATTTGCAACAGATCTCCTAGATATTCATCTAAATTTGCAATAATCTATTGTATTCTGAATTACTGCCATCTTGTGGAGTTTGATATGTAACACCCATTCTAAATATCAAGGAAATGTGGTTACAAAGTTACATAAAAGCAACAATTAAATGAAGGTGCTCCGTGTGTGTAGGTATCTGCTGAAAGGGGAAAGTGAGCATAATTCAGTAGGTGTCTAAATGCTAAACCAAAATGGAAAGCCACAGCAGCATGAAAGTCATAGTATGACTATCAAAAGTATGACTATCAAAGTAAAGTAGCTGTGCTGAAATGATGATGAGTTTATAGATAAGATACTTTCTGCTGTACAGCTGAGCAAAGAAGCAGATGAATTTTATTTTTGTTGAAGTTGCAAAGTATTCCCTCCCTAATGTTGGTGGGAAAGTTGTAATTCAGCCCCCTTCCCCTCACTGGTTCTTCTGCTTTCATGCCAGTTATTAGAATATGTGGGTCAGCAGAAGCTGTGGTTTAGTCACATAGAAGACTGGACGCAAGCAAAGATCTACTGTGGCAATATGAACTACAGCACCAACCTCTTATCCACCCACACAGACTGTTACCTCACTTGAAGGGGTAAGAGTAACAACAGTGGGCATTGAATATTCCCTTGCTCCAATAGCTACAAGGTTCCTGAAGAGGACATGCCACCATGAGAGGACAGATCTAGAGAGCATAATGATGGACAGGCCCTCTGCGAGGATGTCCTTTATTTCAGAGCAACCATGAGATTAGTACCCTTTGGTTCCAGCCCCCGACCCCNCCCTGGCCAGCCCCCATCCTCCTTCTCTAGAGGGGATAATCACTTCTTTATTGTGTTGCTTCAGAGCCATGGAAGTATTTGCTTGGTAATTTAGTCCTAGATTTGTTTGTTTGAAGGGATTAGTTAACTGTTCAGTTGATTAAGAAGTATATTTACTGCAAATTACATCTTCTTGAGAGACCATACAAAGACTAATTTCGTTCACTGTACAGCGAACTATAGTAAAGCACTCATGAAGCTGCACTCTGCTACAATGCCAGCAGTGGCTTCAGGGGTATCTGACACGGGAGACTAGTCACTTTTTGGCACAATGCCAGGCAGGGATCATCTACCCCAGTGATACTCAGTGTGGTTCATGAGCTGCAAGTGGCTCTTTAACGTGTCTCCTGTGAATTTTTGGAGCACATGGTATTAAATCACAGTGTTTTAATAATTAACCAATCTAAGTTAACAACCAATCAGTGTGCTTCTACTATATTAGCCAAGTGCAGTTAATAAAATACTTGGTCATTTTGCTGTGTGAGACTGATAGAGATAATAAAAATAAATATTTCCTGTCATACTGTTTAAATATGACTATATAGTACTACAGTAAATGAAAGGATGAATTCTCACAACTGTGGGTCCTTTGGGTAACGCTGATCTCCAATTTGGCTCCTGAACCACTGAGATCTGAGTATCACTGATGTACTCTGTTAGAGATGTATTCCCTTTATGATTCTACCTCAGCAACATTTACAGCAAACTGAGTACAATTAGCATTTGCACAAAGCAGGAATAGAACACAGCTAACGCCCCAAATTACTCCCACTTCTAGGTTAATTTTCAGGTCACTGTTACATATTTCAGTCTTACTCTGTATACTTAAACCCAGATACAAGCAATGTCCAGATCCTAATAGTTTATTATAATTGCCTTCTCAAAATGTCATTTCCTTTTAAAACTACAATGGACCATATTTTGAATTTTGCAGGCAGTTACAATCACCTGCTCAAACTTTCTAAGGCCCTGATCCTTCAAACGCTGACACGTCTACATTTTCAATGGGCCTACTCACAGTAGTAAAATTAAGCATGTGCATGTTTTTAGGATTGGACTTACTTACTATAATCACATAGCAACCACCACAGTGATAGGCCAGAAATTCAGCTTAGACTGCTCTACAGCATGTTTTAAATTGCGCCCAAAATCTTCAGTGCTAACCAGGTAAGCATTTCAAACCCAAAAGAATCTGTAGTTTAATGAATTTAACACAAGATGCATTTACAAAGGTCTTATTTTCATAAAAACAGAAAAAAGCCTTTGCTGAGACTATCCTGGTATACTATGAATTTTTTTTTTTTACACTTTATTTTATTTATTAAACAGAACCTCTTTTTCAGTAAAGATCCCCTTAGGTTTTCACACAGCCCAGCAGAAAATCATCACAACAAAACAGCAATTTTAGCATTTATAAAAGCAAGCTGTTTTAAGGGGTTTACATCAGATTGCTGGTCTAACATTTCACAAGGGTAGGGTGTTTTATATTCCTGGAGAGCTGAGAATTCTACTTTCCAAAAGGATGCAACACTTTACCTCCAGTAGATAGCTAGATATCAGACCTAAAATTACAATGAGTAAAACTTTCAAAAGCACCTAACTGACATAGGAGCCTAAGTCTAATTGTACTTACGAACATTTGCATCTAATATTACTATTTATAGAAAAGCTATTTTTTTTTATTAATTTATGAATTCTAGAGCTTAGTATAATTTTATTCTCCTAGGCTTTGTGCAATTTCCCTTCCCACAGTCTCAAACAAAGGGATGTAAATGTTTGAAAAAGCCTCCAGGCTTTTGAAACCTAAGTGGATCCTTTTGACATTCAGATATATTATAGGGATTAATATCTTTAATGCTACTACCTCTGTCTTCCTGGTATCAATTCATTTTAAATGAACATTCTGATCATCTTGCAGGAAATTCAGCAGTTTGAAGAATTCTCCAGAAGTTGCATTAAAGACACCAATCCTGTAACTCTTAATATGCGTGTGCCCAGCACCTGTTACAGAAGAGGCTGCAGAATCAGGATCACAAATACTGGACAACTTGTAACTCTGAAACCTTGCCTCTGAAGCACTTTGTTAATAACCACATGTGCTTAGAATGTTTGTTAAGCATATAAAAGTCTTTGTAAGGGCCATCCTGGAGGTCTAGCAGCGAAGTGTTTTGTTGCCATGTGGGAGACTAGTTTAGGCCTGAAGCAGCCAGTGTCCAGGAGCACTGCCAAAAAAGTGTTACTTCATGGATTGACCCCAGCTATGTGTTTGTCGTTCTCTCTTTACTGCCAGACTTATGGTAGATTTTATAAAAAGTGTGGTCAGTGTATTGGACTGCCAAAGGACATTTAGGGTTACATGAAAGAAAAAATGCAGCCAAGCCATGCAACCACAAACAAGAAAATTATATTACTTGTCTACCTAAAGCTAAGAGATCACGTTCTGATCTCAGCTACAACAGTGTAAATTTAAAATAACTCCACTGACGACAACAAAGTTACTCCAGATGTGCACAGGTACTTGAGATCAGAATCTGGTCCGTGATGAGGAAACACCACACTAAGGGTGAACAGCTCCGTAATACACTGATGCCTGTAAAAGAATAGTAGTTTAAATGCCCTGAACATGCTGCTCTCTAGGCAACAGTTCCATCACCCAAGAATGTGTCAAGTAATACTGGCATAAATATTAGATTAAGTTAGAAGATGTTTTAATGAGTATTTTTTAGAGGGCCAATGTTTTGGGCCCCATCTTGCAATGGAACTCCCAATGACTTTAGTGGGAGCACTGAAATACTTTCAGATTAGTCACTGTTGTAGAAGTAAACACTAATCTATACATATGTAAGGAACATATACAGATACATACCAGTGCACCAAAAAAACTAGAAAATGCAGCCTGCTACACAGAACATGAAACTGATTAGTCTATTTTCATTGGCCATACTTAGTGAAGTACAAAATCATAAATGACAAGAAGTTAATTAGATTTTAAGGTGTTGCATTTCAGTAACTTACTGTATAATTAGTATTGCAAATATGGAAGTGTGGATTTAAAAAACATACATGGGATAATATTCTCTGATAGGAAACTGCATCTGGAGAACTTGGGAAAGCAACACTCTCCATCCATGCCCCCGGTATATCCCTTATACCAGGGACTAGAACCAACACAGATCCAGCCAATTTCCAGCAATTTTGCATTGTCAGAGCAGTGCAGATGGAGATGGTGCAAGCCACAGAATCCGACCCATGATTTTTACCTTGACATTGGCCCTTTAACATCTGGGATTTAGGCTCATTCAGCTGAAGAGATGTACCTGAGGCTAAGTTAGCATTTATTTCTTATTTTGACTTGCTTCTCTCAGTGTCAACATATAGGGCCAAATGAACTAGGATGGAGACCTGGTTACCCAGTGTCTCATATATATATATATTTTCTCTTTTACTGTGTTCAAATAAATTCAAAAGTGGATTATTTTGGCAAGAGAAATTTTGCTGTTCTCTAATGGCCATTTACCAAAATAATCATCCCTAGTCATTCAATCTCTAGTCAGGATGACAGGTCATGCAGCTTTCACTAAAGCCAATGCCTCTGTTGATCAACCAGCAGTGAATGACCAGCAGATAGTGCTTCCCATTCACTTACTGAAACTATACACTCCATCCACAGAGCTCCCTGGAAGAGTAATGCACTATATGCACACAAAATACATATATAAACACTTGCCATTAACTCCCTTTTTCCCCTCTAAAGTATATTGTGGATGATTTCAAGAACACCAACAGCTAAGTCCAAATTTTCTTGATAGTCTTTGAAGGAGACAGACTGAATGGAAGGAAGGGGCAAAATATCTGAAATCTTAGGAATGTACAGGAGTTCATATAACTGAGGGAGTTTGTACAATTATCCTCAGACAAAAGTAGTCTGTACCTTCAAGTAATCTGTGGTATAATTCATGGTGCAGATGAAGGCAGCAAAGAAGTAATGGACCAAAGGATTCTGACACATGAAACTATTATAAAACAAAGAAGTCAAGGATTTAACACTCTCAGTATTTAAATAAATTCTTTATTAGATGGCAATTAGGTTGAAATAGCACAAAATACTCATCTGAATGTGCTCAGAGATCAAAAGCATAAATTGCCCTTAGGAATCTGGGTGATCGTGACAGGTACACCAAATTTGTCCAGTTTCCCCTCTCCTCCACACCCTCATTATGGCTAATGACTTTATCTGACTAATTTCCCTGTAGGCCTTGTCAACCCTGGCACTTTACAGTGCTGTAACTTTCTCACTCAGAGGTGTGAAAAAAACCACCCCTGAGCACTGCAAGTTTCAGTGCTGTAACATGCCAGTATAGACAGCGCACCAGCTCTCGGATCCATGCGCTCAGCACTGGGAGCTGCGGCCCTCATGGAGGTGTTTAAAAAAAACAAAAAAAAACAAAGAGCGCCTGCAACTACACAAGCCACGTTAAAGTGCTGACTCAGCAGCGCTTTAACATTGCCAGTGAAGTCGTGCCCTTAGCATTTGAGAGAAGGCTGTAACTCTGAAATGCCAAGCAACAGCTACCTAGTTATCATGTTAATCAAGACTTCCTTATTACATTGTTCACACTCATTAACAAAGGATCTGCTAACAGGCATGTGTGCAACTCCACGTGTACAATGCAACTGTTGTAAAATTATATTAAAAAGGTATGTTGTCTAGTTTTAGCACCTTTCTACCAGATACATAGGCTTTGTCTACACTGGAAACTGAACAAAACTTCTGTTGTTGAGGTGTGAAAAAAACGCACCCCCGAACGTAGCAGCACAGCTGTGTCACTAAAAGGCACGTAGTGTAGACAACATATTTTCAGCTACCATAAAGTAAGAGGACTGCTATGCATCTTGCATTACTTCAAATTATCTTGTGTTTGTCTTCACTATCCCACTATCCTATTGCTATAAGATAATCCTGCACTCGGTAGGCCCAGTGGAGGAGCTGACACCACTGAGCAGAGTTCTCATTCTCCCTCAGGAGGAACAGTCTCCACACAATAGGAGCTGTTATCTCTCACACATGTGGGAGTCACATTCCTGGAATCCCACTCCATGCACAGAGGGCAAAGGGGGGAAAAAAGGAGAGATGCACCATTCCCTCCACAAGGAAATGAGAGTAGATGCCCTCCATCTAGTATTTTGCTTGCCCACTACCTTCCCTCTGCTTGAGAATCTTGTTTGGCAAAAAAATGTCACAGCCGACTCACCAGGGACACAATCAGGAAGACTGGAGGTAAAAAAAATAAAGATATTCTAGCTCTTTCAAAACCAAAATGCTGATAAATCTATACAAATACTGGGATAAATTACTACCATTTGGACAAGCCTGAGTGACAAACTGGCCAATCAACTAACCACAAACATTGTTTTTCCTCTTAGTGTGAATCCAAACTTTCCCCTCTTTAAACAAAATAAAAAGAGAAAAATGCTAGTCAAAGCACCATTAGTCTGCATACAGACATGGTGAACCACTACCAAGGGGCTCATGAACAAATGCAACAAAGTACCAAAGATTTACAGATTACAGTGCAACCACTAGTTCTATGTGAAATAATACTAAACAGGTTTTTTCCCCCCTAAAAACTTACCTCTCTCTCTCCAGGTTTTCAGAAGCTCACTTAAGTTTAAATATTAGTTAAATTCTCAGGGTGCACTGACCTTTTGCATAACTCCTTCCAAAGCCTGTTTTATTCTCCAGCATGATTCAGACATTAATTTTGTTTCCTGATTTTCCAGTGTTTTCTCTTGCAAATCTGTGCTTTCTTGAAGTCTTAAGAGTGCTGTGAAACAGCGAGTGTCTTCTTTTGTAATTCTGTTAGGGTCCATCTGAAATAGGTTTAAGAAATCCATAATTTAAGTTTGTCCAATAGACCTTAACTCTGTATAACCCAAAGTACACTTGTATGCCACTCAATGCAATGTCATATTAATCTTACCTCTTACTGTTATAAAATATATGCTTGTAGCAGAGTGGATCTCTGCTCCGGCCCTGAAGGGTTAAAAACAGCCCAGGAAAGGGGCTGGGGCTGGAGCAAGCAGCCTTTTGAGCTGGGCTGATTGGGGAAGTGGCTGCAGCTGGGGCCATGCCCCAAACTGAGCCACAGGCCCTTATAAAAGGGCAGGGAAGCCAAGGGCAGGAGTCTCTCTCTGCGTTCAGAGGGAGAAGGGCCTGGCTGCTGAGACAAGGTACCTAGGGTGAAGCAGGGCTGGGGAAGGCATCGGAGCCGGGGAGCTCCTGCCTGGAGAGCCCCAGGCTGTGGCCTAGCAGTAGGCTAGGGGGTACTGGGGTTGCAGGGTGCAACCCAGGGGTAGGCCAAGGCAGCAGGCCCAAACCCCTTTGCCGATGATGAGAGGCTAATACTGCAGTCTCCCCCAGGGCATGGGGCTAGCTAATGACTGGGCAGTTGCCAAGATCCTGAGGCAAAGTGGGGATGGGGGGGGTTCCCTGGGGAGGGGAAACCCCTAAGAGACAAAGGGTTACTGCCAGGGGGGCAGCACCCCATGTAAAAGGGGCACCGGGGTCCAGGGAGAGAGACAGGGCCAGAAGGCAGATCACTGGCCTGCAGAGGGCGCTCTGAGCTGCGTATTTGAGCTAATTCCCAAAGTGACCAGCAGGAGGCGCCACAGGGGTGAGCTTGCCCGGTTACAATGCTCAACACACAAAACTTCTATTCACACAAAATAAGTAAGTGGCAAACAAAGACATAGATGTGTTATATTGAAGTAAATCACACCAGATAAACTCATAAGGACTTTGAGATATAGTAGGAGCATGAAAAAATAGTTTCTTTTAATATGCAATATGCTTTGCTGTTAAGTGCTAGACTTTGTTATTTTAACTTACTCATCCTTTTTTTTCCCAAAATTTCCTAGGGATATATAGCTGTAGGACATGGGATAACAGGACAGAGTATTTCCATGAAATCTTGAAAGGGACTCTATACTTTGCCTGTGCAGCAAATGGAACAGAGATCATGAAAATTAATAAGTTTGGAATTAATCTGACAAATTATCAGTAAATTTGGAACTTGATCACATGAAGAATGATCTTGTGCCAACTGTAAACTCGCAGCAATTACATAAAAAATTAATCAAGCTTAGAAGATGCCAGTACATAGATCAGTATCTTTATGTCAAACAGCTTTAAAAGATGAACAAAATTTTGTAGTGGTAAAGTCAATTTTCTCTCTCTACTTGATATGTGACAAGGAAAAACTGCCTTCAACTCTGGACACCACACTACATGATATTTATTGACAAACTGAAGCAGTTCAGGACAGCACTGCAAAAATCATCAGTAGCTTTGAGGGATTTATAAGGAAAGATGTTAAATACATATAAGCATGGGTAGGTGATAACCAAGTGTGTGGAGAAAACGTAACAGTCTACAAATACTTGAAGGGTGAAAACCTTACGAAGGGAGAGGAATTACTGAGCATAGTACAAGGAGGTTTAACAACTGGACATGCAGTGAAATGAACAAAGAGAAAACTTAGCCAAGTATCAGGGAAAACATCTCAGACATACTGGTCTGTGGAACAGCCACCTGAGGGATGTGGTAGAAGCCCAATACTTGGAACTTTCAAACTCAGCTAGAAAACCCACCATAAAATGTACTATGGAGAATACTCCTACATTAGCAGAGGGATGGACTAAAGATTTAAAAAGTATTGTTAGGCTCTAACTTCTGTGATTGAATCAAATATGTTAAGATTTAGAACATGGATTAGAATCTATTGCCATCCAATTTGAAACAGCTCTTTTTCTACATTTTAAAGAGTGACTGGAACTTAAAATATTGTAAGCACTATGTCTTAGAGTTCAATCATAAAACCATTTATTTCACATACTGAAGAAAATAAAGCAGCCTTCTCTCAGGAGACCAAGCAAAAACAAATATGTATCATTTGGACTCAAGAAGACGGAACACAGGGCCATGCAAATGTAATGTGTGATCAATGGAAAGCATGTTAAAGTATTGAACTTAATGGAATACCAGAGGTAAGGTTAGCTGGATACAGAATTGCTAGCCAAAAACCCCAAATGAATTCCTTCATATGCATTCTAAAGCATGAGAATGAAAGATTCAAGCTAGCCTAAAACAAAAACAAAAACTTCTGACCAAGAGTGAATTTTAGAATAGTGATCACCATTTAAAAACAAACTGCAGTGAATAATAAATGTAGGCTGGAATTATCAAAGGGACCTGAGGGATCAGGGCTATTCATCAGGAGTTGAGTTTCTAACTCATGTAGCCCCCCTTGAAATTCTTATCTGCAATATAGTAACTTCAAGTATATGTTTACTTTTCAGTGGCAACCACTACTGCCAACAGGTTACTACTGCAGTTTTTAATGTAATCAAAATAAAAGCTTCTGAAAAAAAGCTGATATGGGTGTTGTAACACAAATACAGGAGATCAAACTTTGTAGGGGCCAGATCTGGTATACAGCAAGTCAAGTTCATCTGCAGCATAGCTTCATAGACATCAATAGGCAATAAATCATGTGCATCAAATGGAATGTTGCTTGAACAAGATCAACAGTGGATTGTATTAAACTATTTAGCTGGATTATCGCTAATTTAGTACCTTATTTACTAAATGCTATTGGACAATACCCTGGAGAAGATCTTTATGAATGTAGTTAGAAAGGTTGATGGGGATATGCTGAGAAATTTATGTGATTACTGATGGCTCTGAAAAGATGTGCAGGATTAGTTTAAATAATTCTGGTGAAGCTAGAAAATGATAGGGCTTCAGGGAGAACATTTGATTTGTGGTGGTCAGTTAGCCTAGTTGATTGCCACAGTCTTTCAAGGGATACTCACCCACCCACTGCCATTCTCATACGATTTTTATTGTTTTTGAAAGTTAGCTTGCTTGAGTAAAAAAATCTAAACAGAAGTTTATAGGAATCCACAATATTAATCAGAGGAACATTATAAAAGTTAGTACCAAATTCCCATAGCATCAAATAGACATTACACAGAGTTGGGGGAGAATGGAGGGGGAGATAAAGCTGCAAGCAAGAAATCATTGACAAGACTTTTTTTGGGAAAGGCACTGGGAATTAATCACACACATACAATCAAAATCAAATACCAAAATAGTTTCCAAGAAGTTTGTTGATATTCAGGTCAAAAGAATGCCACTACAATATTTTCAGTATTTTTTTCTATCCTGTTACATATTTTAACAGTTAGCTTGCCTTTTTTTTTTTAAACAAACACACGATCACTGCACTAGTTGAGGTTTTCATTAAGCTCTCCACAGTATCAAATTGTCACAATGTAGCATCTACAAACATGTATGAATAGTTCATACTTTTCCTTCTGATATACATTACCATGCATTTGTCATGACTAAATTTCACCTGCTAACATGTGGCCCATCATTCTAGTACATTATGCCCCACTGAAGTACCTCAGCCTTTTGCAGCTTTGATTAACCTACATAATATCTCACTGATAAAGTTTGTCACTCACTGAACTCCCCCTTCCCCCCCCACACACAGTCCAAAGGAATACATTTATTTAAAGAGCTGGTAAAAAATGGTTACATTTGTTTCACTAAAAATTTCAAGTTTTCTGGAAAAAAATGAAAACTTCATTTCGGACTCCTTCTCTCCCCTCTTCTAGTGGCCAAAAGGAAAAGAGGGGAAAGGTAGAGAAGGGGAAAGAAACAAAACCCAAAATATTTTCCATGAAAATTGGAAAAAGTTTTAGTTTTATAATTGAAACATCTTATTTTCAAAGATGTCAGTTTCATTGAAAAAAGTTTTAAATAAAATATTTCAATCTGCCCTTGCATGGAACCATCAACAACCTTTTGTCACATTGAAAACTGACCATTTATTCCTGCTGCTGTTCTGCCTTTTAACCAGCTTCCAATTTACCAAAGAACTTCGCCACTCACTTTATGACTACTTGCTTTCCCTAACAGCCTCTTCTGTGGCACTTTCAAAAATGCTTTTTGAAAGTTCAAATAACTTACACAAGCCAGTTCTCATTTATCCACTAGTTACTCACAGACTAGTAACAGAAATCTGAAAGACTTGGTATATGAAAAAAGCTTGTGAAATAGTCTTGTGTTAAAAGGAATATTTTTCCAAATATTCAGTAACGCCTTTCTAATCCACACTTGGTTAATCCACACACCACTAGTAGCTCAGCATCTTTGAGAAGAGTGCTCTGAAGATTCCTACTGCTAAGCTGCCATTACCTTAAAATACGCTAACAGGTGCATAAGTATACTATGAAGTACATCAGCATCATAAATAATCTAAAGCATGACTTGTCAAAAGTCATGCTCTAATTCACAGTGAAGTCAATGGATATCTTTTCATTGATCTCACGGAGTTGAATCAGGCTCTGCATGAGTAAGTACATTTTCTCAGGCAGCATAACTTCTGTTTCCCTTTCTGACTATATCAAAATTTCTGAAAATCTGGAATAGGTTACCATTCAATAGTCTGAATTAATGATGTTCTCTTGTATTTTATGTAAACTATTCTATTTCTCCATACAGAGGGAGATGACATTAAAAAATACTGAAGTTTCATTGTGTCTACAAACTGTAGAGAGAAATACTTTGTGAAAATCCAGTATCAAGTTGGGTCATTCAGATATTTTGGAACTAGTTCAGATTTACAAATAAAGGATTGAGTCCTTCATAAGTCAATAGGAGTTTCATATCAGTTAGAGGATCAGGCGCTAAATGTGGAATTATATTTATATTGCTGTTTTTACATTATGCAGACTAAACAATAATGTATATGCCATGGGAATAATTCTGCCCTTTGTTACACCTGTATAACCTCAGACTACTTCACATTGTTTACTTCAGAAACAGGGGGAAAGTCAAGGATTCTATATGACTAAATGTATTTTGTTTATTTTGACAAGTAAGTTTAGCTGCAATGACTTCATAGCATACTAATAACATACTATTGGGTGTTTTCTATAAGTTAAGATGTCTTAATGGAGATGTTTCAATGGGTTTATAATGGAGAGAATACTTTTCACCCTACAAGCTGAGTTACTGTATACATTAGTTTATTTCACTGCCAAGAAAACAGGTAATTCTAACCTACTTTACAATAAGTACCATAAATGAACTCTCACTCTGCTAAGGTATAGTCAATTAAGTATGTATAAGTTTGGAACAGGTCATACATATCTTTTAAAGGTAACTAAAACACAAAGCAGTTGGCAGTAATTGAAAATAGAAAGGAATGAATAAGTAGGTGCGAGTAACAAATACAAAAAATAATAATAAATTTGGAACTCTCACTTGTTTTATTTCAATCACTTATTAAAATGTGCATGCATTTGTACTGCATCCAATCTGTAGGTGGTCTAGATTTAGAGTACATTTTGTTGTTAATGTATTCTGTCTGTCCCGGGGTCCAAGAACAATTCTGTCTACCTAAAGTATGACCTGAAAGAAAAATAGATTTCCACTTCTTCACTGACTTCAAATGAAAAAAAAAAAAGAAAAAAAGCACCATTTCTATGAAGACAGACTACTGTTTGTACTATACATATAAAAAACGTCTTAACATCCTAATTAAAACTTATATCACCAGTTTTTGGACAGTAAAACTTGTATCAGATTCTACAGCATCTTTCGTTCATCTATTCTGAACTAGTAATCTCCTGTTTTTGCAAACGTGAAAGAGCCCAATCTTTTGTTTTACCCCTGAGAAAGAGCAAACGTCAGCCCCCCACTTCCTTTGAGAAAGTTCACAGAACCAGGCAAAAAAAAATACATAAGTGAATCCAACCAATGCAGTGTAATTTCCAAGAACAAAAAATAATCTCTAAAAGCTTAAACCACTAGAAAGCATAACACTGTAGCCTCACCCCTCCCATCCTATCTCTCTGCAGCTCAGATCTAATGTGCATAGCATTGCCCAATCGACAACCTTACTTTGCCATATTTTTGTGGCCTAGTAGGGCAGTCTAATTCTCCTCTCCTGGGAAATAAGCTAACAAGTTACAGAAGGTATCTTTTTGCCCGTGCCAGCCATTATACACCAAGTTCCACAGTGAAGAGCAGCAGCATCAAATTCACAAGGAAGGTAGTCTCTAAAGACAATCCTGGGACAATTCTTGTAAATTTTAATGCTAATAGACTTTGTTGGTTGGAAGTGCCAAGAGGTTTTAAACAAAGAAGTTTAGCTTACAAGCAGTTATTCTCCAAAGGGGAGCCAATGATAACAAATAAAATGCAGACTTCAGTCTAGAGACCCTATTTGTTCGGTGCAACTGGAAAACTACTATTTGTTAGGGTCATACCTACATACAAACCTAGTTTAGATTATTCCCTTTATTTTCTGAAATCTCATTTACCTGTATGTTTTGGATGTCTTGGAAACGGAGTCACCATCATATTATGATACCTATTTCCTAAACTTTCCCACCCCTGGGCAAAACTAAGCATGGAGGTGTAGCATACATGGACCAAGCATGGCAGATGGCCCCCTTTACTCAGTGGGGCTGTGGTAAGCAACAGAAGTGGGTAAAACTAACTTGTCCTGAACTAGACTCCCCAAGTGAGAAGTGAATAAAGTCAGTTTGCCCAGCTCACCCCCCAGGACACGACTCCCTGGACTGGAGCCCACCTTCTTCCAACCCCCTCAGATCAAGAGCACATGGAGAGCAAGGAAGTGTAAAGAAGCAGCCCGTGTCTCATAACCCAACCCCTGCAGTGAGCAGATCCCCCGGCCGCTGGATCGCACGAGCCCCTGGGTTACTCTGCAGACACTGGGGTCTCCTCCGCCCGAGAGGCACCCAGCACCCACGTCCTCCCCTCCCGCCTTCTGTGCCACAGGGCTGCTCAGCCACCCGCCTTGCCTCGACGCGGGGGTGCAAACAAGAGGCGCCGCGACGCTACCTGGGCTCTGAAGCAGAAGAATAACGCAACGCTGCAAATCACCTGCCCCAGCCCAAGCAGCACCAGCGGGACCAGTAGGGCCCTGGCAGAGGCTGGAGGCGGCGGCGGGTGCGGATGGGCCGGCGGCGCCGACTGCGGCTGCTGCTGCGAGCCCTCGTGGGGGGCGCTGCCGCCCAGCTCCTCGGAGCCGCGCAGGTACTTGGTGTAATCTCGGCTGGCGCGCCGCATGGCGCTTCGGCAATCTCCGGGCGGCGCGCGCAGGCTCCCAGGCTCGGCAGCGCCCAGCGCCTGGGGGCGCCGGCTCTTATAACCTGGGGCCGGGCTCCTCAGCCAATCAGGCGGCAGCCACGAGGCTCGTTCTGCCCCGCCCGCCTCTCTCTTAGCACCGACCCTGCCCGTTGGAGAAAGGTGCGCGCTGAAGCCTGCAGCCGTGTCACAGCGCCGGGCTGTAGCGGACCGCAGGTAGCTAGGCTGGCCACTGAGCGCAGCTCTACCACCAAAGCCCAGATCCAGCCCCTGGATCCTGGCCGGGCCTTCCAGGGTGGGGACTGGAGAAATAGGAAATCTGTTTAGCTGCCTTTCAACAAGTTACATCCCGACACCCCCCTCCTTGAAGCGCAACAGCACTTGTGAAACTTTGGCCGCAAACCCAGAAATCATGTCATTAAAATAGCTATCCTTGTCACCAAAAATTAAAATGACATCAGTGCATCCTCTTGCAAGAAAACTCCAAAATGTGTAATATGTGGCTGGATCTGGCTAATTTTTATCGTCAAACTCAAACTCTACTTTGCCATCTAAATTTAATACCTAGGCAGTTCCTCCTAGTCCACTGGAATATTGCAGATAATGGAAATCCTAATTTGTGCTGCTCACCAGGGATCCTTTCAGAAAGGATCAAATTTATTGGTTAATTTGCTATGCAAAATTATAAACTACTCCCTCCAAAACAATTCAGACATTTAAAGAGCATTCAGGCAGTATAACAATAAAATAAGAATGAACAAATAAAAACAATTTATAGTAGCTTTGGAGTCACTGAATACTGTAAAAGTTGTTGTAGACTTATTAGGTTGTTACACTTTTTATTATTAATGGAGTAGGTAAATGATACATATCAGAGAGAGAGTCTTGAAGCTCTATGAAAGTTTTGAGCTGAGGCAGAGCTCTGAGATGCTGTAAAAGTAAGTTTGGAAATGCTCCAGCCACCAGAGAGACAGAGAGATGACAGTCAGGCACAGTCTGTGATCAACAGGTAAGAATGACAGGGAGCAGTGTGCTGTAGGCACAGCTGATTTGGGTAAGAGAAGCAACAGAAGAAAGTTTCACCTGTGACTCTTGTTTTAGAACTTAGTGTTCTGCACTTGGGAAAAACTGTCTCCTGAATTAGGAATTTCCTTGCTTTTGTGGCTCTAAATCTCATTGTTAAGAGTATATAATCATAGACATGTCGGGCTGGAAGGGACCTCAGCAAGTCATCAAGTCCGACCTCTGCACTAAGGCAGGACCAAATAAACCTAGACCTTCCCTGACAGGTGTTAGTCCAACCTGTTCTTAGAAAGCTCTCCAATAATGGGGATTCCATAACTTCGCTTGGTAACCTATTCCAGTACTTAATTACCCTTATAGTTAGAAAGTTTTTCCTAATATCTAATCTAAAGGTCCCTAGCTGCGGATTAAGGCCATTACTTTATGCTGTACCTTCAGTGAGCATAGAGAACATTTGATCACTGTCCTCTTCATAACAGCCCTTAACATATTTGAAGAGTCATCAGATCCTGTGCCACGTTCCCCTTCCACCCAGTCTGCTTTGCTTAAGACTAAACATGCCCAGGGTTTTAACCTTTCCTCCTAGGTCAGGTTTTCTAAACTTTTTATCATTTTTTGTTGCTCTCCTTTGGACTCTATCCAGTTTATGCACATCTATCCTAAAGTACAGCGACCAGAATTGGACACAGGACTCCAGCTGAGGTCTTACCAGTGCCAAGTGGAGTAAGACAATTAGCTCCTGTGTCTTACATACAACACTCCTGTTAATACATCCCAGAATGATATTATCCTTTTTTGCAGCTGCATCACATTGTTGACTCATATTCAGTTTGTGGTCCACTATTACCCCCAGATCCTTTTCAGGAGTACTGCCACCTAATTAATTAATCCCCATCTTATACTGGTGCATTTGATTTTTCCTTCCTAAGCACACTATGTTTCCCTTGCTTTTATTGAATTTCATGATGTTGATTTAAGACCAATTTTCCAAGATTATTTTGCATTCTAATCCTGTTCTCCAAAGGGCCTGCAAACTCGCCCAGCTTGATATCATCTGCAAATTGTGTAAGTATCCTCTCTTCTCTATTATCCAAGTCATTAAAGGAACAGTCACAAGAGTGAAGTGCCTGCAAGCTGCATGGAAACATTTAAAAAACACATAATAGTAGTTTAAACTATATGTATACCCCAAATAAAAAAAAACAGTAAGAGGACCCAAAAAATGCCACCATGGCTAATCAACAGAGTAAAAGAGACAGTTGAAGACAAAAGTCATCTTTTAAAAATTCAAAGTCAAATCCTACTGAGGAAAATAAAAAGGAAAATAAACTCCGGCAACTCAAGTGTAAAAGTATAATTAAGCAAGAAGGCTGCCCAACAATCAGTAGGGCCACTGGATGGTCACTGTGCTAAAGGAGCACCTAAGGAAGACAAGGCCTTTGCAGAGAAGCTAAATGAATTCTTTAAATCGCTCTTTACTGTAGACAATGTGAAGGAGATTCCCACACCTGAGCCATTCTCATAGATGACAAATATAATAAATTGTCCCAGATTGAGGTGTCAGTAGAGGAGGTTTTCAAGCAAACTGGTAAATTAAACAGTTATAAGTCACCGGGGCCAGATGGGATTCACCCCAGAGTCCTGAAGGAACCCAAATATGAAATTGCAGAATTACTAACTGTGGTGTGTAACCTATTACTTAAATCACCCTCTGTTCCAGATGCCTGGTGGACAGCAAATGTAACACTGATTTTTTTAAAAGGCTCCAGAAGCAATACTGGTAAATATAGGCCACTAAACCTAATTTCAGTACCAGGAAATTGGTTGAAACTACAGTAAAGAACAGAATTATCACATACATAGATGAACACGGTATGTTGGGGAAGAGTCTATATGGCTTTTGTAATAGGCAATCATGCCTCATAAATCTCTTAGAAATCTTTGAGATGGTCAACAAACATGTGGACAAGAGTGATCCAGTGGACATAGTGTACTTGGACTTCCAGAAAGCTTTTGACAGCTTCCATACGAGGAAAGATTAAGAAGATGGACTGTTCAGCTTAGGAAAGAGATAACTAAGTGGAGATATGTATACAATCATGAATGGTGTAGACAACGTGAATAAGGAAGTGTTTTTTGCCTTTTCACATAACACAAGAACCAGGAGTCACCCAATGAAATTAATAGACAGCAGGTTTAAAACAAACATAAGGAAGTATTTCTTCACAAAACTCTCAGCCAACCTGCAGAACTCATTGCCGTAGGATATTGTGAAGGCCAAAAGTGTAACTGAGTTCAAAAAAGAATTAGATATGTTCATGGAGGATAGGTTCATCAATAATTATTAGCCAATATGTAGGGCCCTACCAAACTCATGATCCATTTTGGTCAATTTCACTGTCAAAGGATTTTTAAAATAGTAAATTTCACGATTGCGGCTATTTAAATCTGAAATTTCACGGTGTTGTAATTGTAGAGGACCCAACACAAAAAGGAATTGTGAGGAGGTCGCAAGGTTATTGTAGGAGGGGTTGCAGTACCACTACTCTTACTTCTGTGCAGCTGGTGGTGGTAGTGCCGCCTTCAAAGCTGGAGAGTGGCAGCTGCTGGCTGGGAGCCCAGCTCTGAAGGCAGAGCCGCTGCCAGCAGCAGTGCAGAAGTAAGTGTGGAATTGTACGGTGTTGCCATCCTTACTTCTGCACTGCTGCTTGCAGAGCTGGGCCCTCAATCAGTAGCCATCTTTCTCCAGCCACCCAGCTCTGAAGGCAGCAATGCAGAGTAAGGGTGGCATGGTATGGTATTGCAACCTTTACTTCCTCACTGCTGCTGGCAGGTCTCTGCCTTCAGAGCTGGGCTCCTGGCTAACAACCGCCACTCTCTGGCAGCCCAGCTCTGAAGGCAATGCAGACGTAAGGGTGGCAATACCACAGCTCTCCTGAAATAACATTGTGACCCCCCCAAAACTCCCTTTTGGGTCAGGACCCCCAATGTGAGAAAAACTGCTCCCCTTGTGAAATCTGTATAGTGCAGGGTAAAAGCACACAAAAGACGAGATTTCATGGCGGGGAGGAGAATTCACATTTCGGGACATGTTTTTCATGGCTATGAATTCGATTGAGACCTACCAATATGATCAGGGACACAACCCCTTGCTCTGGGTGTCCCTTTACCTCTTCCTGCCAGAAGCTGGGACTGGACAACAGGAGATGGATCACTCAATAAACTGGTCTGTTCATTCCCTCTGGAGCATCTGGCATCAGCCACTGTTGGAATCCAAGATATTGGTTTGACCCAGTATGGCTAGTCTTATATTCTTCTATTCTACTAGATACATCCTCTCTGTTTGACAGCGAACCATTGATAACTACTCTTTGAGTATGTTTTTTCAATCAGTTTTGCGCTCATCTTAGAGTAATTTCATCTAGATGACATTTCCTTAATTTCTTTCTGGAGAATGTTATGTGGGACTGGATCAAAAGCCTTACTAAAATCAAGATGCTTCCCCACATCCACTAGGCCAGTAACCCTATCAAAGAAGGAAATCAGGTTGGTTTGGCATAACAAATCCATGCTGGCTATTGCTCATAACCTTATTATGCTGTAGATACTTACAAACTGATTGTTTAATAATTTGTACCAGTATCTTCCAGGTATCACAGTTAGGCTGACTGGTCTATAATTACCTGGGTCCTCTTTGTTCCTCTTTTTAAAGACAGGTCTGTGTTTTCCCTTTTCCAGTCCTCTGGGGCCTCACCCGTCCTCCATGAGTTCTCTAAGGCCTTGTCTACACTACAAAGTTTTGTCAGCAAAGTTATGCCACCTTAAGTAAAACTACTGGTGCATGTCCACACTGTGTTCCTTGTGTCGGTAGACTGCATCCACACTAGCAGCTATTGCATCAATACAGAGAGCAGTGCACTGGAGTAGCTATCCCACTGTACAACTGGCCTCTGGGTGCTTTGAAAGGGTTTGCAATGCCTCATGTGGCAGGTACAGTGTCACATGATGCAGTTTTCCCAATCCCATCCTTCCATGGGCATCCTAGTAGATTGTCAGCTGCTTTTCAACTGAAGGGGGGGAGGGAGAGGAGAGTGGTGTGTCTGAGGTGGGGGAGACAGCAGGCTGACCGACCTATCCTGAAGCATGTGGGGGAGACACCCCTCATATCAGCTCTTGGCTCTGTTCCACACAGCAGTCTCTTCCACCCCTCCTACCCTGGCAGATGCAGCCTGCTTTGCCTGTTTGCCTATGATTTTGTGATTCCCTCGGAGTTCTTCCACAGTCTCCTCAGCTGCAGGGGAGCGGCATCCTGAGCAGTTCTGTGAGCTCTTGGTGCTGAGGAATGTCAATGCAGGACAGCAGTGTCCCGTCCCCTTCACCCCACTCCTAACACACACACACACACTGCAGCAGCAGTCTGCCTGCTGCTGTGTTTCTAGTGAAGTGGAGAACAGGAGCATTCCACACTAATTATTTGCTCTTTGTTCCTGGAGCAGAGCAACACAGCTCAGTTGTCAGATACTTCTGAGAGTTTTGAAAAGAGAGGGGTGCATGCCTGCAAGGCAGCTGAGATCAAAACAGTGAGCAGAGCAGTCATGGCAGGCATTGTGGGATACTGGTGGAAGCCAGTTATGTCAACAAAACAGACAGCAGCGTTAGCTATTGGCAATTTTGATTTTTCAGGTTGTTTTAGGGTATAGCGCAATTTATAGTAGCAATATGTAGTTGACAGTTCTGAACCACAGTGCACAGGACAAACTACAATGGGCATGTAATAACACAGAGCACAGAGACTGCGGTTCTTTTCAGTGGCTAGCTATCTAGCTAACGGTCTTCAGCTGAAAACCCCACCCAAAATGGCAACGGCGGAGCCAACTATCAACAAATAAAAAAGACAGTCAGATACAGGACAAAATGGAAAGCCACTTACACCTGGATTCAGAAATCCTGTGCAAGTGATTCAAAAGCCTTTTGTAAAGCATGCAAGAAGGAATTTAGCATTTGCCATGGCAGTGAATCTGATGTTAAGCATGCTAATTCAAAAAATAATGAACAAAACACCAAGACTTACAAGAGCAATAACCTGGTCTCACATTTTTTCAGCAGGCCAAATGAGTCCTTCAATAACAAGGTTATCACTGTTGAGCTAACTCAAGTTTACCACACAGTAGTCCATCAACACTCCTATTGCTCATGTGACTATGAACTTAAACTGGCACCTACCTTGTATCCAGATTCAACAATTGCGAAGCACGTCAGCTGTGGCTGGACTGAAGAGGAGGCATTGATCAAAAATGTGCTGTCACCACTCTCAACAGAATTTTTAAAAAAACTCAGCAAACCAGATGGTCCCTATTTCTCAGTTGCCACAGATGCATCTAACAAGTTGTCCGTGAAAACTTTCCTCTTATTGCGGAGACACTGGACACCCGAACTTGGGGTCCAAGTTAAACTGTTAGACTTCTATGAGCAAAGCAAAGAGACTGCAGAGGCAATCAGAAACGTTACTTGAAAAACTCGAGACACACAAATTAGAACTAAACATAGTGTCTTCCTACTGTGCTGATAATGGAAACATGATTTATGGAAAGCGACAATCCATGTACCAGAATTTAAAAAAACAAAACAAAAATATCTTGCTTGCAAACTGCCCTGTCCATGTTGTGCACAATGCCGTGAAACATGCTAGCAATACCCTACAAGTTGACATGTAGACTCTGATGATTAAGATGTTCAATTATTTCAGCAGTTCTTCTAAAAGAGTAGCAGCATGGAAGGATATGTTTGATTTTGTGGATATGGAGTATGCCACTTTACTGCACCACATTCTGAGACACTGGTTGAGTCTTTTCCCAGCTGTAAACAGGCTTGTAAAGATGTGGCAGGCTGTTTCTCAGGGCAGTGAGAAGTGCCCAATATCTCTATTGATGCTGTTCTTGGACATGGAAAACAGTGAACAAAGTGGGGGGCCTACAAAGTTGAGGTTCATCAGTTTTTCCTCTAGAATGTCCTGAAAATCTTCAATGATACTGTGTTCTGTTTGGAAAATGAGAGTATGACAGCATGTGAAGTGTATGCCATAATGAATACTCTGAGAATTAAACTTCAGCAACGGAAGAATGACAAATTCTTTGGCTCCAAAGTTGAAAATGCATTAACTGAGATGCTGCCTGTCACTGCTACATGTCTCCAGAAAGACTTCATGAAATTTTATGATGTGTTGATCCTATATTTGGAGAAATGATTTTATTTTTCAACAACTGGCTACTTGTTCAATACCCAGTGCTTGAACATCAGAGTTAATAGGGTATTCGAATACAAGGATCTGTCTGTGGCCGTGACAGCTGTAAACCTCCAGAAAACAGTGGATCTTGATCAGCTCTATGATGAGTACTATATCATCAAAGATACTGGAAACTACTCAGTTGAGGAACTCTGGTCTCAAGTGCTGAGAAACAAGGACAGTAGCACTGAATTCCTGAACATGACAAATCTGGTGTCATATGTGCTCAGTATACCAGTAAGTAACACATACACAGAGCATGTATTTTCAATCATGAAAGGTACATGGACTGATGTCCAGAATTGAAACAGGATAGACTTGGTACAGAGTGAAACCTTTGTCAACATGAATTTCCAGATGAGTTGCAAGGACTTCTACAGCTTTGTAATTGCCCAGAAGCAAGTCATGACTATGGAAAAGTCATCCAAGAAGTACTAGACTTCTGGCATGTCTGAGAGATATGCAAATTGGGAAGTTGATTTATTGACTAAATAAAACACCTGGCCCTTTACCCCTGTTGTTTGTTTAGTGTACAAATAAATCTGTATGTTTAAATATGGATTACATCTAAGTCTATAATTTAGTCAGGGGGTCATGACTCTCACTGATTCCAGAGCTCTGTGACTTAGTTTGCTTCAGCTGTCAGTGGCTGAACCTGGAACTGAAAGAAGGACTGTGGATCTTCCCTCTGTCACTGCAGCTGGGGCTGGAGCCAGGGCTAGAAATGGGACCCTTCTCTCCCATTCCCTGCAACTGGGTCTGACTTTGCAGACAGGATCCTGTGCCCCATCCTGCAGCTTCAGCCGGGGGCTGGAGCTGGAGCCCTATGCCCCTGGTCCCGTGCCTTCTGCTGGGGGCTGGAGCTGGGGCATGAGTCATTGAACCGTGGTTTGTGGTGCGGGCTGCAGCAGGGGATGTACACCACTCCTGCAGCTTCCTGAGGCTGTGCGCCCCCTCTCATGGCTCCGGTTGAGGATATGCACCTTGGTTCTTTTCCTCCCCATTCCCATCCCCCCAGCTCAACCAGTGTGTCCTGATATTTCATTCTTGCGATCTGGTCACCCTATAGCCATCTTGATGTTCTCAGTTATTATCTCTCCTTCCCTGCTAAGCAGAGAATCTATGCTTTCCTTCCTCCTTCTCTTGCTCCTAATGTATTTAAAGGACCTCTTACTAAGGCCTTTTATGTCCCTTGCTAGGTGTAACTGATTTTGTGCCTAGGCCTTTCCGATTTTGTCCCTGAATACTTCTGTTATTTCTTTGTACTCCTCCTTAGCAATTTGCCCATGTTTCCACTTTCTATAGGATTCCTTTTCGATTTTCAGGTCATTAAAGAGCTCCTGATGGAGCCATATTTGTCTCTTACTGTTCTTCTTGTCATACCTTTACATCGGGATAGTTTGCAGTTGTGCCTTTTTTATTGTCTTCTTGAGAAACTGCCAGCTTTCCAGAACGCCTTATCCTTTGGAGTTTCTTCCCATGTGACTTTACCTACCAGTTCTCTGAGCTAAAGTCTGCTTTTCTGAAGTTCATTGTTTTCATTCTGCTGCTTTCACTCCTTCATTTCTTTAGAATAATGAAATCTATCACGTCATTATCACTTTTCAACCAAATTATCTTCCATCTTCAGATTTGCAACCAATTCCTCCCAGTCAATCAGAATCAAGTCTAAAATGGCTTCCTGCCTGGTTATTTCCTTCACTTTCTGAAACAAAAAAGTTGTCCCCCACACATTCCAAGAAATTTTTGCAAATGTTCTGTTTTGCTGTATTACTTTTCCAACAGATGTCTGGTTAGTTAAAGTTTCCCATTACTACCAGGTCTTGAGTTTTGGATATTTGTTCTAGAAATACTTCATCCAACTCCCCTTCCTGATTTGGTGGTCTATAGTAGACCCCACCATGACTTCATACCCAGAGACTTTTGACTGATCTGCCTCTCACCTCCTTTTGGACCTCAGAACAAGTGTACAATGCAATACTTCCTCTCTTTTTTTCCTGCCTGTCCTTCCTGACCAAGTTATACTCCTCTATACCAATATTTCAGTCATGAGATTTATCCCATAAGACCTTTGTATGTCAATTAAGTCATAATTTATCTTATAAATAATAGGTGCAGTTCTTCCTTTTATTCTTCATACTTCTTGCATTTTTGAATAGACAGCTAAGGACTTGAGCAGATTCTTCTGTTAAGGTTGCCTTTTTTATGCTTACCTGTGGGCTTTTATCACCTGCCCCTTTTAAATCTAGTTTAAAGCCTCCTCACTAGGTGGTTGAATCAAGTGTGCACGTGTCATTGGTTTTTCACATAGTACAAGATAAAACCCTTAAGCATTGTCTTAACTTTAAGCATATGCTTAAGTCAATCCCTATTTAGCAATTTATTTAAGGACATGCTTAACTATAGGCAGGGGCGGCTCTAGGCATTTTGCCGTCCCAAGCACAGCAGGCAGGCTGGTCCTGTGGCTTCAGTGGACCTCCCGCAGGCACGCCGCCGAAGGCAGCCTGCCTGCCGCCATCGCAGCAACGGGTAGAGTGCCCCCATTGGCTTGCTGCCCCAAGCACACGCTTGGCATGCTGGTGCCTGGAGCTGCCCCTGACTGTAGGCACTTGCTTCAGTCCCATTGAAGTCAATGGGACATAGACACATGGCTGAATTGAAGCACATGCTTAAGTACATTTCTGAAGAGGGATGGATTTAAACATGTGCATAACTCTTTTGTCGAATTGAGGCTTGAATCCATGCACAAACTCACACCTAAGCATGGATATTTTCAGCCCAAAAGGTGTAAGAAACTTACAAAAAACTGAAAATAGCAGAATGGAAAGTTCTTTCTTCTCAGACTTAACCATAGTGTTCACTTATTGTGAACCTTACAAGAGAGAGAATATATGGAACAAAGGATGGACAAGCTGTTTAAATTACGAGGTTTTGCAGAACTATATTTTGGGGTTTGTAAAACTAGTATGAATTTCTAAACTTTTTTCTCCCTGTAATTTAAATCATTTTTTTCCCACAAGGATAATCCAGTTTAAAAAATAAAACCACCACAAAAAACAACCACCACTAAACCCCCTCATGTTTTACTATCTGAAGTGAAGTTTTAGGAACACTCCTCCAAAAGCTAGCAAAAAGGTGGTCCCTGTTTTATAAGCAGAGGGTCACATCTTCAGCTGATGTAAATTATCATCATTCAGTTGCCTTCAAAAGAAAAACATTTGCCCAAAATCTGTAGCTATACTTATAGCTAGGGTTGCTGAAATATTTTCATTTTAAATAGCCCCTTTCAATTTCTCATAACTTTCTTAAACATTTACTATTTTTTTAGCTTTTTTTGGAACATTACCTAAGTGAAATTTTTCTGAAAGTGTAAACAAAAATGGTTCAGGCATTTTCAAGCACAGAGAGTGAAAACATATACGTTTTCAGTTACCAAACGTTTTTTAATAACTCAAGTGTATTAGTGAGACATGATGGAAACTTGACTTTTGACAGAGACATAGTCCTTAGTTTATACATATGCATGCTGATAATCCAGTGAACATCAGTTTTGATTTGGCCATCTTACCAGAATTTTTACAATGTGTTTTATCCTTGTACACTGAATATATTTCTACAGCTATACAATCTGACAGTGTTCCATTGACACTGCACACTAAATAGAAAATCTTTCAGTAATCAATCTGTGCATAAAAAGGTTGAGTGGAATTCAGACGTATTATGTAAAACTTGTTAAATAAATAGTATGTGACTGTTTGTGTGAGAGCAGAAAAGGTCAGAGCCCTGGCCCTTGCCTCTTGGAAGTAATAGCTTTCTATAGCTGCACATTTCTTCATCATTTCTCTTTTTTGGGGAAAAAAAAAAGAAAGAAAGAAAAAGAAAGCAAAGAAAAGAAATGCACATAAAAATCTTCATTAAAAGAAGGTTCTGGTTGTAAAGTGGAGCTTGCAAAAGCTTGAAAATGACAAAGGTTAGTTAGGGTTAGGGTTAGGGTTGCCTTCATCTCCTGAGGGTAGAGCTTTAGAAAGAACCACTACATTTTTTCCCCAATTTGACTCCTATTAAACAGTGAGGATCCAAATAAATATAAAAAACTGCCTCATTTCTACCTCACCATCCAACCTTCACACATCATGAGACAGCATTCATTAAGATCCATGAGATCTATGTAGGCAGCTGGATTAAACCTTTATTGAATTAAGCTAAATTGGTATAACTAAGGTATACATCTATTTAAGAGCATCCACTTTAGGTGTTTGGATTGGTTTAACCACATCTGTTTCTAAATCAATATATATAACATTCAAAAACCAGTCGGAGAACACTTCAACCTCCCTGGTCACTCAATTACAGACCACAAAGTTGCAATATTCCAACAAAAAAAACTTCAGAAACAGACTCCAATGAGAAAATGCAGAATTTGAATTACTTTGCAAACTGGACACCATTAAATTAGGCTTGAATAAAGACTGAGATGGATGGGTCATTATACAAAGTAAAACCTGTTTCCCCATGCCAATTTTTCCCTACTGTTACTCACACCTTCTTATCAACTGTTGGAAATGGGCCATCCTGATTATCACTACAAAAGTGTTTTTCTCCTGCTAACAGCCCACCTTAATTGATTAGTCTCGTTACAGTTGATATGGCAACACCCATTTTTTCATGTCCTCTGTGGATATATATATCTTCCTACTGTATTTTCCACTGCATGCATCTGATGAAGCGGGTTTTAGCCTGTGAAAGCTTATGCTCAAATAAATGTGTTAGTCTCTAAGATGCCACAAGGACTCCTCATTCTTTACAATTGAACCAGTGCACAAAGTTTACCCTTGCTTTGTACAGACACCAAACATGGGCTTACATCACCTCAAAGCAAATCTCTACATTACCTCTAGCAGCACTAATGCAGTCTATGCTAATGTCCTACCCAGATGCATGGAAACTGTTGCACTGGCCCTCCCAGGTCTGTCCCAGATTGTTCACAACCATTGAGCGTCATACAGAATTCCCCGTTGGTTTCAGTCAGAGCTGAGTGAAAATTGGAATTTCCATCCCACAGGAAATTTCTATATTTCAACATTTATTTTCAGCTGGAGATAAAAAGTCAAAAATACAGACATTATTCAAAGAATAAAAAGCTCTGAATAAAATCTGATCTAGAAATGTCAAAATATGCAGTTGTTGAATCAGATCAAAATGGTTTGTTTTGAGGCACTTCAGCATAAATTGCATCTGCTTCTGGTGTTGTTGGACTCATGGGAGTAGTAGTTCAGGTGTCTCTTGCTCCCATTCTCCCCCAGTTTTGCTGGCTGGACTATATCTCCCATAGTGCAACCACAGCTGTTTGACTCCCATGATGCACCACATAGCTCAGTCAGAGGGGAGGTTGTGTGGCATCATGATGAGTTGTAGTCCAGCTAAGTAGCCCAGCCAATAGGAGAAAACGGGGCATGAGGTATCCAAACTACAGCTCCCATGAGTCACTGCAGATAGGCAGATACAGTTGTAAAGTTGAACTGGGTTGAAACAAAATGTTTTGGTTCAGTTCAAATGTTTCAGTTCACGTCAAACCAAACTGAGACAATACATTTCATTTTGATTTTCCCAGTGAAAAATATAAATTAGAAAAATTGAAATTTTTCAGAAACTGCATTTTTTTAAAAAAAAATAATTTTGACAGAAAATTTCTGACTAGTTCTAGTTTAATGGGCAGTTCCACATGTGACTCTTATGACAAAATATAGAGCACCAAATATTTTATTAAGGAAATCTTGTTAAACTTCAAGTTTTAAATTTACAAACCAATCAGTACTATATATTTTTACATTCTCATGACCTTTTTCTTAAAATAGCTCTAACACTTCCATTGTTGGCTGATGACCTTTGAAATTTAGTAGAGGGATTGCCTTGGGGGAGCCAGGGATGTGCTTTTTGCTGGTATCATATAAATCTGCTCATATTTGGCTAAGTTATAAACAGTTGAAAACTCTCATTTCCAGACTCATTTTCCCACCAACCCCTTAAAGATTCTGATGATCTGTGCATGTGCCTTGCCCCAGTGCCTAACTGCACCATTCCCCAGAGCTGAACTTCAGACAGGATACAGATAAAATGGCTTTGGCAGCAGTTCCATATATGTTGGGGGTGGTATAGAGGGGAGGGAGAATGAGACAGAGAGAACAGGGGATAAGACCCTTAGACACAGATAGTTTACTGAATATCAATGCTTGTCTATTTTTGTAAAATGTGGCTACTCCTACATATGTAACCGGCTAGTTCAGTGTTACATATCTTGTGCTAATGGCTGGTCCACAGTGGTTAACTCTGTTGGCTACTTCTAGCTAAGATAGTCAGGTTTTCAGTTAAGTATAGAAGGGCCAGGGTTCAAACCCTGCTGATGATGTGGAGGTGCAATTGGTACAGTTGTCCAAAACAGGCTGTTTTTCACTTCTCCTCTTTTGAAAATACTTACAAAGCTATGTACAAAAAACTGTGTTAAAAGCAGTTTATTTTATTTAGGTTGCAAGGTCAAGTATGTGACAGTAAAGAAACCTTAATTCTGTCTTCTTGTGTGCATGTTTAGAAAAGAGACGACTCATCTTAGAAAAGAGATGACTCAGGGGGATATGATAGAGATCTATAAATCTTGACTGGTGTGGAGAATGCAAATAAGGAAGTGTTATTCACCCCTTTCACATAATACAAGAACCAGGGGTCAGAAGACAATGATAGGCTGCAGGTTTAAAACAAACATAAAGAAGTACTTTTTTATACAATGCACTATCAGCTGCGGAACTCATTGCCAGGGGATGTTGTGAAGGCCAAAAATATAACTGGTTCAAAAAAAGACTTTGATGAGTTCACGGAGAACAGGTCCACCAATGGCTATTAACCAAGATGGGAAGGGATGCAATCATTTGTCAGGGGTCCCTAAGCCTCTGACTGCCAGAAGCTGGAAGATGAGAGTGGGGTGTGGATCCCTCGATAATTGCATTATTCTGTTCATTCCCTGTGAAACATCTGGGACTGGTCATTGTTGGAATACAGAATATTGGGCTGGAGGGACCCTGGGCCGTTCTGATGCATTATGAAACAATCTTTAATTACATGAGCACTTTTTTTTTTTTTTAAACACACAAAACTCTCTTACCTCATTGAGTGAATGGGATGAAACATTCTCACGGAATAAGTCAGCTGTTCAACATTTCTTTTTACTCTCAATGTGTGGCCCCTGGCTTATTTACTGAACAGCATGCAAAGCCTTTATTGTATACAGAATTTTTAATAGCCTCATGGTTGGCTTTTTTCCTACCCTCTCTTTTTTAAACATCAGAGTGAGTAAATATTACTTTCTCCATTTTACAGATGGGGAAACAAAGAGAAAGGCAAAGTGACTCACCCACGGCTACACGCTGAGACAATGACAGAGCCACAATTAGAACTCAAGTATCAGAGGGGTAGCCATGTTAGTCTGGATGTGTAAAAACTAACAAAGGGTCCTGTGGCACCTTATAGACTAGCAGACATATTGGAACATAAGCTTTCATGGGTGAAAACCCACTCTGTCAGATGCATGTCAACATGCATCTGACAAAGTGGGTATTCACCCACGAAAGCTTATGCTCCAGTATGTCTATTAGTCTATAAGGTGCCACAGGACTCTTTCTCAATTAGAACTCAGGATCACCCACTTCCTACTCCTGTGCTGGTTTCTCCAAACTATACTACCTTTATAGCTACAGCTACTGAGAGTATCTAGAGCTCCTATTGACTTCAATTGGAGTTGGACATGCTCAGCATTTTTGAATGTCAGTTCGCAGATGTATCAAGTTGGGCCCTCAGAAAATGAGGAATACACAGTTAGTGGGCAACAGAAAACATTCCAGTTTAAGTGACTTGCCTAGCATAACACAGGAACTCTCTGACCGAGGCAGAGAGAGAATCCAGTTCTCCAGGGCAGCATTCAACTGCCTTAACCACAAGACCAATCTTTTGTTTCCTGCAGTTCCCCAGCTTCATTCTCTACCCAACTTCTACAGCACATGAGGCTGAGGAGATATACACAATTTGATACCATAGCCTCATTCTCTCCTCAGCTGTGATTCAGACTCTGAGCACTATCCATCTTGTACTGAATGAGACAAGGGTCCTTTGGAAACAGAGTGAATTGATTTAAATCAAGGTGACTTAATTCTACCAAGTGGAAAGCCATAATTATCTATTTTTATTGACTTTTCCATTTGTACTTTAATTATTTTCTAAAAAACAGTGCATTCTCACTGGTTGATATAATCATTAAAATATGTTGATTTACAACTAAATAAAGACTTTACACTGGATTTGGTACATCTTTTTGCTACCTAGGAGTATGCATTGTAACACTATTCTTTTATTTAAGCAATTACTGTATGTAGCTTAACATTTTCAATTTCTTATTAATTGTACATTTTTAGAAAATGGTGAATGGTATATTGCTTATTTACTAGATAATTAACTTTTTGCTTACAATTTGGTCAACCTGCATTTGGATGGTAACTGAAATTTAATCAAACGCACAAAACAGCACATACATTTTTTTAAAAATCTTAAATATTTTGGATACATGAACTTTTCTTATCAAAATGTTTCACGTTTACAACTAAATTATAAATTTGAGCCTTCACATGTTTTGTATTAAAGTCAGATTTCATTTTAAATGGTTTTATTTTTAAAAAGAAAAAATATATAATTTAAATAACAAAATCAACAAAATCTGATTTTTTTTATTTATTGAAAAAACTCATCAACTTTTATCCACCCTGTGTGGAAAGAACAGTATGTTATTATGTAATTAAAGACTTTGTCATAATGCAAATCCACAAGGCAGAAGAATTAAGGTGCCACAAGTCACCTTGATTCTGGCAATTCCTTACTTCTGAGCACTTGACTTTGTAGCATAATTTTTTAACATACCAAGTATGGCTTATTGTATATATGTATATAGTAACATAAAGAATTTAGTTAGACTGACTTACTCTCTCGAGGAGACACCCAGTGAATGAAAAGTAACAAATTTAAAAGTAATTTTATAAAAGCATCTGGTACTAGCCAGTGTTATATATAGGTGGTTGAACTGATGGATTGTCCATTTAATATGGTATTGTAACTCCTGTGCTCCTATGAGTAAGGACTATAAGATTTGGCATATTATAGCTAATATTTGAATATTAATAGTAATATAGATAGGACTACTGATCTATTTGAATTAGTAAAATGTAAAAAATTTTAAAAGTCTATGTTCATTTTAAAAAATAGAGTAATGGGAAAATAATTTACTGTAAAAATAAAATGTTCATCAAAATGTGAAGTAAAAAACAGAGATAAAGAACAGGTTTGCTGATATAAAATAATTCTGAAAAATTAACGAGCTGAATACATCCTTCATGTAACTGACTGAAGTCAGTGGAGTTACACCAAGTATTAATTTGTGCTACATGAGTCTTTTCCAAGTTAGATTGTAATTAGTCTGCTCCTAGTGTAGTAAATAGGTAGAGGATTGGGCACAAAACTCCAACAGTCCTAAGGGCAGGTAACTTGTAACTCTGCATAGCTAATATATTTAAACAGTCAGAACATTGTCTGTCCTGAGTAGAATTTTTTCACCAAACTGAACAGGAAAATGTATTTGGTGTTATCACCACCCCACCCCGACCCCAGGCTACCCGTATCACAGAATAGTACTAGCTAAACATACAGATAAAAGGGCAGGAAAATGTAAAACTAAAAAATACCAAAGCATATATAAACCAATGAGGGGTAGGTGGGCACAGAAGGAGGCCTTTTGAAGTGCATGGTTATGCAAGACATAACAAAGAAGTTTCATGATACAGAAACAAAAAATCCCACCCACATACAGGATGCTTAACTTTCCTTTTCTTTCTTTCTGTCTTGGCCTAAAAACAAACAAATCAGCTCTCCCAAAATTGTTGTGCCATAGACCTGCCTCACTGGCCACCTGCCTCATTGGGCATGGTGGTTAATATGGCCCTATGTTCGTTTCCTTTCCTAGGCAGCTTTACCTAGGTCAGGCAACAGTGAGCACTGAGTAGCAGGCCATGTGCCTAATGCCAGCTGCTGCTGTTGCTTTTTTTCCCCCTTCAGTACTCTTACCTGGTACCCTGAAAACACTGAGCACAAATGCTGAAGTCTCTTGGAGTAAGTCTAAACCTTAAGGCTGGGTGTGTAAATTCCAGCTCGAGGAGACCTACCCATAGGGCCAGTGCAAGGATGTTTCGCACCCTAGGCGAAACTTCCACCTTGCGCCCTCCCCCCTGCTGCGCCCCCACCCTGAGGTGCCCCCCCACAGCAGTTCCCACCTCCACTCTGAAGTGCCTCACTTGCGGCAGCACCCCACCCTCTGCCCTGATGCACCCCCCACAGCCCCAGCTCACCCCTGCTCCGTGCACGAGCACGCCTTCGCTGCTTCACTTCTCCTGCCTCCCAGGCTTGCGGCTCCTAAGCTGATTGGCGGCGCAAGCCTGGGAAGCGGGAGGAGTGAAGCAGCTCATCCCTCCCCCACCTCCTCCCCAAGCACGCCGTAGCTGCTTCACTTCTCCCTTACGTGCTGCAGGCAGCTCTCCCCACGCTCCCCTGCCCCACCTCGCTCCATCTAACTGCCAGCGGCGACCGGGGCAGCCGAAGATCCAGCCGCCGCGGTCGCTGCCAAAGAAAATGGTGCCCCCCAAATGCCAGCACCCTAGGCGACCGCCTAGGTCACCTAAATGGTTGCACTGGCCCTGCCTACCCACGCAACTTCTCATTGAACTAGCATGCTGAAAATAGAGTGTAGTCATGGCAGCACAGTTAGGATGGAAGTGGGGAGAGGCGCTCGGCCTTTCTCAGTGTATATCTAGGGTCTTGGACAGGCTTGTACTTGGGGCAGCTAGACCCTCCCATTGCTTCAACTACACTCTGGTTTTAGCCTGTAGTTTGATAGGCGCTAGTATGGGTATGTTGTCCCCTCAAGATAGAATTTTCACCTTCAGTTCAAAGTGTGGACGTACCCTTAGGAACTTCAGTGCAAGTTCACTCTCCTCCACAGTGGTTTGAACGCTAATCTTGTAGAGTCAGAGTTGCCTACTTAAATGGGCCTCCAAAGTCCTCTGCCCAAGTTCTGTCCTTCACCAAAAGCCAACATATAGTTAAAATAAATACCATCATGAAATCTTCCATGCAACTGCCCAAAGGACCCCCATTCAACAACACATGCCAGAGTTAGGGTCTGCAGAATAAGGTCCCAAAACAGTGTCATGTTGTGGTACAGGCAGGAGCAAGGAGCACAGACAGGAATTTGGTTACAACACAGGTAAATCAGAGGTGAAAGTAAGCTGGTCTGGTCTGGTACGGCGTACCAGCAAGAGCCAGTACGCCTTGCTGGCCCGCATTGACTTCCATAGTGGGGATTGAAAGGGCTCAGAGCTCCCCGCGGCTGCGGGCAGCCCAGAACTCTTTGAATCCCGGCCACGGCTCTGGCAGCCGAGCTGGGGCCAGGATTTAAAGGGCTCCAGGCTTCCCTCAGCAGCAGGAGCTCTGGCCCCTTTAAATCACTGCCCCAGCCCCGCAAAGCTCGGGGCTCCCCCTGGCGGCCAGAGCCCCAGGCCCTTTAATTTGCCTCTGAGCCCTGTGGTGCTCCCAGCCACCTCTGCAGCTGGGAGCCCCTAGCTGATTTAAAGGTTCTGGGTCTCCCAGCCACAGCTGGTTCCCCAGGGCCTTTAAATCTTGAAAGGTCATGCCCCTTCCGGGAGAGGCAACGTCTCTTCCGGAAGAGGCCACACCCCCCCAGGACTCTGGCAGTACTGGTAAGTTCTGTAAGTTACTTTCACCCCTGGGTAATATAACCTTTTATTAGTAATATCAGAGGGGTAGCCGTGTCAGTCTGGATCTGTAAAATCAGCAAAGAGTCCTGTGGCACCTTATAGACTAACAGACGTATTGGAGCATGAGCTTTCGTGGGTGAATACCTACTTCATCAGATGCATGTATCTGATGAAGTGGGTATTCACCCACGAAAGCTCATGCTCCAAAACGTCTGTTAGTCTATAAGGTGCCACAGGACTCTTTGCTGCTTTTATTAATAATAACCTGTAAGTACATAGGTAGGCAGCAATACTTCCAGTTGTAATGAGACTATAGGCTTAGCTGTTTAAGTGCTTTTCAGCAAAAACAAAATATAGAAGTATGATAGGATACTCATAAACAAACACTTGCATAATAATCAGATTACGGAGTGCATCAGAATATAAAAATAGAATAAAAAAAGAATAAAAAATTGAATGAAGGAAAGGAACAGAATGAATGGACTTATGGTTACACAGGAGCAGTTGCACATGAGGTATTCAAAAACAGATAAACCCAGCGTACTTGGTGATGCTAAGAGAATGCTGTCATCAGATGTTCAGCTGCGTGTGTGTTCTCCCTGTGTGCTGTTTCAGTTCTGCGCAGATAGCTGGCACAGTAAATCTTGAATGAATGACCCAATGACCACAAAATCCATTAAGGTGCAAAGGCACTTGATCAGGTTTATTGTCAGAAAAGCCCGGTCCTAGCTTCCCAGATCAATGTCTACAGTTACGCTAGCACATGTATGCCCATGACAATGGATGCAGCTCAGTCAGTGGCGGGACTTTCCACTGCTTCCTCGTCTGGACAAAGGCGCTCCCTCTGAGATACCTCTTTATAGACCAATCACCCTTGACATATCAGGGTGCCACCCTCTGACGTATTTGGGCGCCACCCATTGCCTTGTACCTGTAGGTTCAATCAAAACATCTCTATTCATCATGCTGTCATCCTGACCTTATCCTTAAGATGAGTCAGCGTGTTCCTGTCATCTTTGGGGAATGTGTTTGGTATTAGGGTGTTCTGGTACCACCCTTCTGGACTATGCTTGTGTGAGTGCTTTGCGCCTAGCAACTCTTAGGAATATATGTTTTTACAATGTCAGCCCTATGCTTGCCAAATTCTGTGAGCAGGGCCTGTCTTTTGCTCACAGCTTTACTTTGCTTTATATCAGCAAAGTTTTGACTACTTTAGCTCAGGCCTCAGACCTCATAGCACATGGGCTTATGTTTCAGGCTCTCTTCCTACTACAGATGCTTGAAAGAACACCTGTGGCCTGTAAAAACATTCAAAGCTTTTCTAGCCATCCAGAACCCAAAACCAGATCCACTATTTGTACATGGGGATGTCAGAAACCTGACCAGTTATCAATTCAATGCAGCAGCGAAGATGGCATTAGCCTCCTTAGGGCTCAGTACATCTAACTTTGGCACACATTCTTCAGGATTGAGGCAGCAATGCCTGCAGCCTCAGAGGGTTTTGACTCCCAGAGGTGCTAGGCAACAGAGTGCTGGAAAATGAACTGTTGCAAGACCTATGTTTCCCCCTTGGGAGATGTTACTGGGGCAGACGAGGAGAGTAACTAACCTGCCTGTGATTGCAGTAGATATCCCAAACAAGGCAGATGTCTCAGCTCACGGGCACTCTATAGTGCATTGGGCTAACAGGAAGGCAGCTAGGTTGGTGAGTGGATGGCAGATGAGCTTCAGTGTTGAGATCTGCATTCAATGGTTTGGCAGGAGAGGCATATTGTGGGATCAACTCATGCCTCTTCTGCACTTATTCATAGGAGAATTACAACCGACCATCGAGAGTGCCCAACCTATGTCCCACCAGAGCATTTCATAAGCTTGTGGCCTGCTTCAACACAATATACCAATGGCCGATTCATTACAGTTTTGTCATCAAATTTTATGCACTCATTTCTATTTTTGTTTTTAAATAGACAATACTGTACATAGGTTGTTTTTATATAAATGCCTACGAAACAAGATGAACTTAAAATATAAATCAATACAGGTGACTTTAAATCTTATTATAGAATCTGTTTGGCCCACACAAGATTGTGCTTAGGTTTATGCAGCCCTCCTGTGTAAAAAGGTTGGGCACCACTGTTCTAATATCCTGGTTACTCACCTTGATGAAAATGATCTTGGGACCTACATTAGAGGCAGGGATACAGTTTGGAGGGATGTGGGATTGATTTCATACACATGGTTGAATGTTGGTTTGGTCAGAAATGATCAAATGAAATGATTGGAAGCTGACGGGGAGCCGATGAATCATCCCACATAGATTGAGCATGAAAGAATTGGCAGAGGCAGCTATTCCTTGATCCTGGATACGAGGATGATGTCTGCCTGGGGAAAAGTCATTGATGAGACTTAAGATGGCTGAGGAGTCCAATTTGTGCTGTACAGATTTTTCCACATGTGTGACAAGTGGTTGCTTGGAAAGAGGACAACTGCTGGCTGGGATGCTGTACCTTTTCCTTCCTCCTCTACTGTTTCTCAGCCTCTTGAGCAAGGCAATGTCTTCAAAATGGGCTGAGGCTTGATATGTGATGCAACAACATTGAAGTCTATTGCCAACCAGCTCTTCCCAATTTGTGGGATCAATGCCTCCCTTCTTACTATATACTTTCAGAATTTCTCTGATTTCCCCACAGGTCCTCTTACTGAATAGTAGACCAGGATCTTAGTTTCCATCCACAGATCTCTGTCAATAAAGACATGACGAAGCAAATTTCTGAAGGATGCACGGGCACAATGGATCCTATATCAATCTCCACATCAAGATTGGCTGTCTGGGAGAGGTGGCTACCAAGGTAAGGGAAATGCTCAACGTTTTCCAGGGTTTCACCACCGATGACAATTTGTGAGAGGACAGGGGCGACTTCTGCTGGGATACGCTGGTGGAGCACCTTAGACTTCTCAGTGTTAAGAGAAAGTTCCAAGCCATGATAAGCATCTGAGAAGAGATTTAGGGTGGATTTCAAGTCAGCCTCGGTGTGCGTGAGGGCAGGACGGTTGTCAGCATACTGAATGTCGGTAATAACTGTCCTGATGACTTTAATTTTATAATGAAGACATCGCAGATTGAAGAGCTGGCCATCCATGTGCTATTGAATACCAATTCCAGAAGAAAGGTGGTCATGAATAAGAATCAACATTCCAGCAAGATAGAAGGGAAAAAGGGTGAGGGCAATAACACAGCCCTGCTTAACACAAGTATGGATGGTGAAAAGCTTCATCTCCAACTAGGGCCACCCGGGGGGGGCAATTGGGGCAATTTGCCCTAGGCCCTGTAGGGGTCCCGCAAGCCCTGACCCGGCAGCGGTCTGGGTCTTTGGCCAGCATTTTGACGGCGGGGGGGCCCTTCAGTTGCTCTGGGTCTTCGGCGGCATTTCAGCAACAAGGGGCCCTTCAGTGCCACTGAAGATGTGGGGCAACAGAAGGGCCCCCCACCACTGAAATGCCCCTCAAGCCCTTGCCTGGCAGCGGGTCTTTGGTGGCATTTCGGCGGAGGGATCCCTTCAGTCACTCTGGGTCTTTGGCGGCATTTCAGCGGCAGGGGGCCCTTCAGTGCCACCGAAGATGTGGAACAACTGAAGGGCCCCCCACCACTGAAATGCCCCGCAAGCCCTGGCCTGGCAGCAGGTCTTTGGTGGCATTTTGGCAGGGGGGGGCCCTTCATTCGCTCTGGGTCTTCGGTGGCATTTCGATGGCAGGGAGCCCTTCGGTGCTGCCAAAGACCCAGACCGCCACCCCTGCTTTGCCCCAGGCCCCCTGAATCCTCTGGGTGGCCCTATCGCCAACCCATTACAGAGGACAGTGGTGGTCATCTCATCATGAAGTATCCTGAGAACATGAATGAATTTCAGTGGACAATCGAACCTAGACAGCACCTTCAATAATGCTTCACAATTGATGGAATCAAAGACCTTAGATCAATAAATCTGGACCTGCCATGCAACGAAATTCATACTAGTGGTGCCCCAAGATGGTCTGAAACTACGCTGGGATTGTGGAAGAATGGTTTCAGCAAGAGGCTGGCATGAAAGAATATGAACCATAAGGTTACCAGAATCATTATGGATACTCACACATAGAGGCATCCAGTACAATTGACTTGAATTTTTTGGGGACAATGGAGTGTACTTGTCTGACACAGGGACCATCATTTAGCTTTGGGACATTAGGGGTTGGATCAGGTAGGAAATAGGTACTAGGCAGTGGAATGGGGAGTATGACCAAGCTAACTGCCAGTGACCCCATTGTCTAGGGCAAATTAAGGCCAAAAGAGCCAGCACCCAGAGATGAAAAAGACCTGGTGGACCTCGGGGCTATGGGAAAAGGGGAATCTTGAAGTCTTCACAGACCAAGGTCCCTTTTTGGAACCCTCTGTCCCTCTCATGGAGGTTTGGGTGACAGGATTCAGAAGAGTGAGCAGAATGCTAGGGGTAGGCTGAAGAGAGGTCAACCCAAAATTAGGGGATTTATTGTGGGAGTTCGGTAACTAGACCCACTTAAACGCCTGGTATGTGAGAGTTGGGAGAGGCAGGGCATGTAATACCCCTGTGTTATGTTAGTAAAGTTGTAGCCTGCCACTTAAATCCTTCCCTTTGTCTGTTTCCATTCCCCAGCTGGGCCTGATCCAGCTACTTTCTTTTGCACAGGGGAGAGGATTTTGCCCTAATCAAATCACACAAGGTCCCTCAGAGGTGGATGAATGCTGGAGTAAACTCCAAGAAGTGTTATTTTAAGGATTTAAAAAAGAATTCTCTTTGTGTTAATAAAATACTGAAAAAGTATAATAGCTGAAAAGAAGAGAAACCTGCTTTGGGTAAAAGCCAGTGTGATGGGGTGGCAATCCCACACAAGGTCTGAGTAGAGAGAAAGGGCCAGTTAACCTTGCACCTGTGGAACAGTCAGGACTGATAGGCTTTTAACTGATGATGAAGCCCAGCTGGGCAAAGGGCAGGCTAAGCTGCTATAAAACCAAGAAAGTCAAGTGTAAGAAGGTGGCAGTGGTACAAAAGGTCTGTGGCCACTTGCTGGGCTCAGAAAGGGAAAAGTGAAAACCAGAGGGAGAATAGAAGGGATCCTGACCCAGAGGAAGGATGGGGAGAAGGACCTGACAGCAGCTAAATAGGCAGCAGCTCAGAGAAACACCAGCAAGGTCTGGGACAATGCAGACCCTGGCTGCTGATTGAGGGTCCCTGGGCTGGAACCCAAAGTAGTGGGAATACCTGGGCTTCCATACCAGCCACTGGAAAAGTGGCACACAGTGAGGAGTGGACAAGAAGAATGCCTGAGACAGTTGTTCAATGGGACTTTGATATCCCAGAAAGGGAAAACTATAGTGACCCGGCTGGAGAACCAAGCCACAAAGAGGGAGCACCCTGATTGATGACAGGGGAGTAAGCTGACTCCAGAGAGAGCAAGTGTGAGACCACAGGGTGAGAAACCAAAGGAGGGAGCATCAGACTGGTCATGAACTAATTCCCAGATGGCCCACAAGGAGGCGCCATAGCAGTGACTAGAGCATTGGTTCTCAAACTTTTGTACTGGTGACCCCTTTCACATAGCAAGCCTAGGAGTGCGACTCCCATTATAAATTAAAAACACTTGTTTATATATTTAACACCATTATAAATGCTGGTGGCAAAGCAGGGTTTGGGGTGGAGGCTGACAGCTTGCGACCCCCTCCATGTAATAACTTTGTGACCCCCTGAGGGGTCCTGACCCCCAGTTTGAGAACCTCTGGACTAGAGCACAGGCACACCTGGTAGCTGGAAATAATGGTATCAATGCATAGGCCCAAATGCTCTTATCATTACATGGAGTAAAGGTAAGTATTGAATATTGATCATATCTGCCTGATGCAGCTGAAAGGGAGAGTTGAGTCACTGACTGAGGCATGTTCCACCCTTTCCCTGATCCTGCAGTAAGCCTTGTGTATGTGAACACTTCATGGGTGAGTTCTGATGAGCATTGTGTTGGGGGCAGAGAGGGCAAAGCTGGCAGCAACCATTATAGATAATTTGCTTCCCTCTAAACCCAACCCATTTTCTGCCAGTAAATGCCTCCAAGCTGAATACTGCTAAGATAAGTGGAGGTCACTGAGTACAAGCACAGAACAAGGACCACTGGAAGCAAGACCATTAAGATGACCATGTTGCCAATTGGGAGGTGAGTCCAGAGAGGAGCACAGACTTCTGTTCCACACACACAGTCTGAAATTCTTGGTCAGGGCCAGAATGCACCACTTATTATTAGACTGTGTGCAGGTGGGAAACTAGGCCCCTTTCCCCTCTGAGCCAGAAGTCTTTCCCCTGAGGGGTGAATGAGTCAAAAAATCAGAGAGCTTAGTTTTCTACTTACTTTTTTCCCTTCCGGACATCTGTGTGGAAGGGATAATTTGGCCCAAGGTTAATTTTTAGCTACAAAACTCATAATTTATTAAATGGCAGTTTACTGTGCATATAAGCTGTGATGGGATAGTAAAAGTTCAAGAAGTTCATGAACTGGTTCACCACAGTTATCTTGAACATGAACTCAGTGATTAGTCAATAGTTTAGAAAAATAAGGTTGGCCCGCTGGTTTCTGTGCTACTTACCACAGTCTCAGGGCAGGGACAAAGGAAACTAAGGGAGGTTTTTCCAAATACAAACTGCCAAATTTTGCAGCTTTCCAGCATACCCCATAGATGCTTGGTTTTATTTGCTCTGGAATCTGACATACATTGTAATATACTAATATACTCTATTTTTTGATATATTCATATTGACATCTTAAATGACTACTGTTTCTTAACTCAATATACCACCACTGCATCTGGCTGTTTCCAGTAGTCTGGGGAAGTGCCCTACCACAAGGGCTTGAGCCACAGAAGATGGTGAGACAGATGAAGCTAGATAGTCTTTTTTTATGTCCATGAGGGTCAGTCTTTCAACACCGAGAAGAACTAAGACAAATAAACAGAAATGGGACACACTATAATTAATGGCTCCAGAACATAATAAATCTGGACAGCTTCATAGTTTCAAACCGTGGGTCATTTCAGACTAACTTAAAAGTAAAAGCTAAAAACCCACTGTGGTCATTTCTTCCCTCTTAACTACTCTGAACTGGATCTTTTGGACAGAGGCTCTTTCAAACTAAATATGCCTGTAGACAGAGCAGTCCCCACCCCTCAAAGCTGTGTGTGCATGAGTGTCATTTGACAGTTGTCTTCCCCTCCCACTGTGGACTTATCCTAAGAAAACACCCAGTCCTCAAATTATGACAGTGTAACACTATTTCAAAAATGTTGCCACATAGACTTGTATCCAATACAACTCCATCCTGCTTAGTCCTCATGTACTGTTTGGTGGTGTGGAATACCAGATGAATTGTTATTGTAAAGTCTTTCAACACTGGCCTTAAAAAGAGGACAGAACAAGAGCTACTAAACTATCCAGATTACCAAAGTCACACACAAGACAACAGTATAGAAATAATGGTGCATGACTGCTATCTTGGAAAACTAACAGTGATTCATACTGGTTTGATATGCGTGATCCATAACCTCCATTCACATCAAAATCATAATCCAGAATTAACAGCCCCTTGCATCTTCAAGATAAGATGATTTTGAATCTTATTTCAGATTATGCTGGTTGTTTTAAAAATTAGTCAAGTACTAGGGGCCTGATTCAAAGCCCGCTGAAATCAGTGGAAATTCCAAACCAGGGAGATACGAAATGCTGCCTACCTGTTGTCTTTTATGCCCTGTCCCCCTTCCAGAGACCTGAGCTAGATTCTCTTCTTAAAGGACTGACGCTGGAGAATGAGGCAGGAGAAGACCGAATGCTTGGAGTGAGACTCATGAAGGAGTCTGTGCCATTTTAATACATATTTTGTTTTTAAATTAGCTCTGTGCAAGCCTGTGGTTCTATGTCACTCATTGCTGAACATATGCTACAGGGTTATAGCAAAGCTTCCAACTAAACCTCACTTAACTGGGAGAGATTCCTACTTATTGAATTTTTAAGGCCGATTTTTGAAATACTATACCTCCCTCTTACGATGAAAGATTTTGCAATATATTTTAGAGAGAGACGCTTCAAATCTCACCCATCACTGTTGTAAAGGTTTCCACTCATTTGGATTGTCACCATCTGACAGCCCTCTAACATACAGCATGTTGTCCTTCAGTGCTCTGGGCCCCTTGCCCGGCCTGGGAAAAGCAGTGTGCTGCGAGTTTCTGGCCTCCTCTGGGGTTAGGTATGATGGTCTCAGCTGTGCGTAAGCAAGTGGTTTCAATCCTTAATTGCGATGGGGAAGTGGTCAGACAACACACTCTGTCCTGGCAAGATAAAGGGTAAGATGTCTTGGAAGAAAATCAGGAAATAACAAAGTTACATATGAAATACATTTATATTTCTAACATTCTGGAAAATTTCTAACGTATTCTTGAAAAACAAAACAAAAGGTTTTTGATGGCACTTTATGTGAAGCTGGAAATACTATCTCATGCTTCCCACTCTTTATGAAAGTTAAATAGCCAGTTTAACTATTAACTAGACTGTTTAAACTGTTGTTCTTTACAGCACAATTCAAAACACTTATGAGGAAATGGATGTGGGTTAGGATTTTTATAGCAGTTGTCAATCAATAGCAAAACACCAGGAAGCATTGTTTTAGTTTTATGTAGGAAAGAGAACCTACTTCATCATCATGTAACAGTAATGCCTTGCAGTCAGGGCTGTCCCAAAGGGGTTGTGGGGCCCAGGGCAGAAGTGATGGATTCGTCTCTTCCAGGACCAACTGTGCCAGCCAGTCGCACCAGCCTGTGGGGCCCTCCAAAGTGCAGGGCCTGGAGCAGGGGGGCTGGGGCACAAGTGATGGAGTCATCTCTTCCGGAACCAACTACGCTGGCCAATTGCACCATCCTCTGGGCCTCCCCCAAAGCACACGGGCTGGAGAGGTCACCCCGATTTACCCTACCCAAGGATGGCTCTGCTTGAAGTTATATAACACATCTTCCAAAGATCTCAAAAAATCTTTACAAATATCAGCTCATTAAGCCTTACTGCATCCCTTTGAGTTAGTCTTTATTTTACCCACTTTACTAATGGTTAGCCTGAGACATGGAAAGGTTTTAATAACTAGCTCAAAGTCACACAGTAACTCATGAGCAGATCTGGGAATAGATTCCAGTAATCTTGACAAAGTGCCTTCCTATAAACTCTATTTACAATCCTGTTGATAATGTATGAGCCAAAATAGAATCCAACTCATTCTCCCATGCTGTGTGTATAAAACAGATTGACTTGAATAAACAGTAGCCTTTGAACATATTACTGCAGAGAAATCCATCAGATGAAAATTATTGTTTAGATTTTCAAAGCCAACTAGGGACTTTTCTCACAACTCTCATTGAAATTAATGAGACCTGAAATTGGCATAGGCCACTATTTTGGGTGCCTAAAGCTAAACTACTCATTTCATATTTAGACGCCTAAATAACTGAAGTGATTTTCAGACGGCAGAGCACCTACTGATTTCATTGACTTCACTATATGTTGACTATTGCTTACAGTACACAACCACTACCCTCTTAAGTGACCACATAATGGCAGTGTCCTTCTCTACCGCTCTCCCGCCTGAGTTGTTGTCACCTGTTGTTCTTGTCTTAACAAGGGACCTGATCTTGCAAACACTCATGAATAACTTTAGATTGGAAGCATTTCTGGTCAGGGAATCCATTTTTTGATTTGTTCTGTAAAGTCTCATGCACGTCGATGGTGCTACATATTAAACAAATAATAGTCACTCTCATTTGATATCAGGCCAATCCAAATTTTGCATGAGGAACTATATTGATATAACCAATAGATTCATGTCCTCGAGAACTGGAAATACAGTAGATCCATGAAGATGATTCTGCTGCTAGAACAATCAGCTAAATACAGTAAAATATGAACAATTTTTTGCAGGAAGAAATGCAGCAATAATGCTAATTGGTTCCAGGGTTTCAGCTGCTTGTACAAATGACCAGTGTCTTGTCTTGTTTTGTTTTTTGCTCAATTCTGACCAACTATTGCATGCATGTAAAAGTAGCATGGTGACATGTCAGACATTTTAAAATAATTTAGAATCTTGTTGAGGTGGCCAATATAAGATGACTTTCAGAGATCTGATGCATAAGTAAAAACAGGAAACCGGCTTTGAGCAATTTCCACATGCCATTTTCACTTGTTTGATGCACATCATTTACAAGATAAAACTTCAGCATATGGGGAACTTTACAGAAAGATTACTACTCTCCAATTTGATAACTATTTCCCAAGATCCATTTTTGTTTGCTCTAAAAGCACAGTAAGTCTTAAGTCCTCCTATGTGATCAAAGGGCCTTACAGAAATTATTAAATTAGCCTGAAAACAGCCCTGTAATGTAAGGAAGTATTATTATATGATCTAATGTATGACAGCGGCAGGACTCATCTCATATGACAGGACTCTGAGGTATGATCTTAGTAAATGCTCAGAATTCATGACGATGAGCACAATATAAATATCAAGATGTACAGATAGTTAGTGGATCAGGGGTGCAATTGGCCACACTATCACTGGAAAATAAGTATTAAAAGTGTGAAATTCCTGTTCTTTTTCTGTTTTATCTGCTCTTGTGCTCTCAATGCTCTCAATGCGGTGCCCAGACAATATGGAGAATGACACCGCCTGGCTTAAATGCAGAGGAGACAAGAACTAGACATGGAGGGAGGGGCAGAGGAAGTACACTGGGAGAGGGAACCTTGGGGATGGAGGGGAGGAGTCTGGGAGCTGGCAAGATGGGGGAGAGAAACTGGGACTGGCTGGGTAAGGAGATTGGCAGCGCAGGGGATAGGAACGAGGATAAGGGTGGGGACTGGAAGTCAGTGGGCGAGGGAAAAACTGAGATCAGATAAGAAGAAAGGGGTGGGAGGGATATTGGGACTAGCTAGACAAGGAGACTGGAACTGAGATGAGGAGTCCCAGGGAGTGGGGACTAGGACTGCGATAAGAAGCCTGGGGGTTAGACTAGAATTAGGAGCTGGAGAAGAGGAAGAACCAGAACTGGGACAGGGACAGATTGGAAGGGATGGGGCAGAAGGGGCAGATTTAAGCAAAGATGGGGCAAAAGGGTCAGTGACCTCTAGAGCACACTACTCTTCAGAGTTTGGGATGGAAGCCAAGAACCTAAATCTCACCATTCCTCTTCTGTCAGCAAACATTGGTGAAAGCCACAGGCAAAGTGTCTCTCATCCCCCTCCAATCCCCATCACACAGAATGATGAAGATCAGTCTTTAATTACATGATCACATACTATTTTCAGGCTTGTACTTATACCTGGGGCACTCACAGCATTACACCTGTGAGCCGAAGCACCCCTGTATTCACACCCTACAGACACCTGTAATAATCTCTGTACACAATGTGTCCTGTGAGGTATTATTTGAAAATTAACAACTCGCTGTTCATTAATATTCATACGCGATGTATGTCTGCGGAGTGCATGAAGAATTATGGATACATACTATATTTATGACTACAGTTTCTGCAAACTAGGTATGTCAGGGAAAGTCAAGGAACTTTCACATGGGAATACAAGCGAAACCAGCATTTTGTACTTCTGTGGAAAGTACAACTGAGGGAAAGTCAGCCCTGGCTGGGAAGATGACTGGTGACAGAAATCATCTTGAACAAAGTCTGTACCTTGCTAGATTAAGTGTGAGACTTTTAGATGTGTCTTCACTTTCACCTTTCTAACTTTATCCCTTTTACTTGGCATCACTTAGCCTATGTCCTATTGATAATAAATTTGTGTTATTTTTACTAGGAGCCAACTTGGTGCTGTGCTTAAATGGAAGCGTGTGTTTCCCCCAGTTAAATTAATAAGCTGTGATGTGCTTTTGTGTTTCTAGAAGAACAAATAAACCCTATTATTTCTCTGAACTGTGCAGGAGAGGGCTGGACATAGCAGAGCACACAGTTTGAGGGAAATTCAAGATTGGGAGTGCGTTGGGGTCACCTTGTGGGTTGTAACCAAGGCTGGTGGAAGCCAAAGTTGGCCTATGAGGTTGTAGACAGGCTGCTGGGGTCAGAGCTGCTGAATCAGGGCTGTCTAGCACACAGACACTTCACAGTGTAACTTGCATGCTGATAGGCTGGTTGTGAGCATCCTAGACTGGGAGCTACAGCAACAAAGCAGTGTAAGACACCCAAGATGCAGCGCAAGTGATCACACAGCCCCTCACTGGTCTGGATTGTACCCCAAACATTGTGACAACATTTTCTTGTGTTGTTGTCTATTTCTTGTTAGAAATCTTAAGCTTAATAGATAGGAGGAGGCTTTTTTCTCTACTTCTTTGCACAGAACTGAACAAGCCCTAGGTGATGAATATGTAACAAAGTACTGATCCAGCATGGCAATTTGTGTGTTCCAAAGAAACATCATGTGATGAGTGCAGGATTAGTGTTTTAGTTTACATTATTAGCAACCATGGAGCAACATCAGGGCTGAGGTTGTTTGTTAAGGGAAGAGGTTTGTTTCCTACTGTATAAAGAAGATTTTTTTTAGCAGAAAATTGTTTTTGAAATCTGTATCTTCAAAATTTCCAAAATGACTTTTGAAAATTGCGTGCTCATTTGTTCCCCACAATGAATGCTTACATGATGGAGAGCAGCTCGGTAGCAGGAGCCCCTTTTTTAACAACTTCCACAACTGCTGAATCCCCAGCCCTCAGGCATTAATGTTCCTTTTGTTCGGTATATATTCAGTTTCACTATTTTCATCATAAAATGGTTTTCTTTTTCATTTCTTTTAAGAACCTTGCAATGCTCTCTGTGTATGTTCTTCTATTATCTGTCTTATTAAAATCAGTTTAAAGGTATATTAGCAAGACAAGGCAAGTGAGGTAATATCTTTTACTGGGCCATCTTCTGTTGGTGAAAGAGAGAAGCTTTCGAGCAACACAGAGTCTTCTTTAGACCTGAAGCATAAAAGCTCCATAGTGCAGATGCTGGGTTGCTCAAAAGCTTGTCTCTCTCACCAACAGAAGTTGGTTCACTACAAGATATTACCGCACCCACGTTGCCTGTCTAGTATCCTAGGAGCAACACAGCTACAACAATGCTGCAAACTTAAAAAGTATATAACAGACATGCAAAGAACCCTTCAAAACAATCTACCAATTATTCATTTGTTTTCTCAGAATATATTCTGTCTCCTAAATTATGTAAAAGACCAGGAGCAGACTTCATTCCTGTGGCCAGAAGAATAAGGTTAAAGAGTAGAGTGCAAAGAGAGAGAGCAATCACAATTTGTTTTCACACATGAAAAGCTATTGTCCTTTGAGACTACTTCACATATTTATCTTATAAGAGAGGAAGAGAATTACCACTAGATAGACTGGAAATTTGACAAAGGTCTGAGAAATAAGATCTTCTCAGGCTTTGTCAGTAGGTGGGTAAAGTCATAATGGCTCTGTTTTTCTTGGTTTTCTTTACATGAGAAAAACTGTGTTAAAATGCCTAACCATGCAAAATTGGGAGGATATTAGTCGCTTTGAGTCTATTTTACACTGTATCTCAGTAAACTAAAAGGCCAGTTTAGTTATTTTCCTTTCCTCACATCCTATACTGGGAGAGGGGAGGAGGATTTCTCCTCCTCTCACATTAAGATAGGTTTTTCAGATTTCAGTGAAAATGATAGCTGTCACCCATCTGCCAAACAGCTTCCTCCCATAACAAGGACGACTCTGGGGTGACTGAGGTTTTCCCTTCCATACATTTTATCTCTTGGTTCTCAAGCATAGTGCCAGTCAGTACTGCATCATGTTTAGCAAAAACAGCTGTCGTGGCTTCATTGTAAAACTTCTCTGTCTTATGACTGAAAATATATCACTGATCTATCCATGTGTACCAAATTATCCTATAGACGATAAAGTGTATTAACTTTAAGATCACTGTAATTAACTTTTGTTTGTTTCCCATGCAGCACTTACAAACTTGGGTTTCATACAGGTTTGATCTGATCTCTTTTAAAAATGATATGAAGCATCCTAATTGTGAATGCTGAGCACTTTTGAAAATTTGGTGCAAGTTCCTTAACAGCAAGGATCAAAGCATTTCTGCTACTGACAATTGTGTGGATAAAAAAATAACTCAAGCTACACAAAGGTCATTTTTTGTTCACAGGTACTTGCATTTTCAAGGGGTTGTTAGTGTCAGCTTTGCTTTAGTCAGATTTTCCCTTCAATATATTTTATATTATATATAATATTATGATAAGCTTGATTCTAAAGCATAGTACCAGCCAGTGCTGCACCATATTTAATTAATCAGAGTTCATACCTCACAATCCACTCCTTGACTTTCCACATAATCCCACTGGTTTGTTGCGCTGCTGCTTCTGCTTTCCTTGATGAGCATCTTCTCAACAGAACTAAAATGTCAATGGAGCAATTGAGCCCTACACAGAAGTGTTTGGGTAATACTGTGGCTTACTATATTGTCTACAAATATGTGGAGCTGGTGTATATTACCAATGCCTCTCAAGAGACTGGCTAACTACTTTTTAATATCTAGACATCTGACCTATGTGTTAACATGCAGTTCTAGCTGGAAAAATCACTCTCTCTTACTCAACAGAATGGCTCCTTGTGTGTGTTCCAACTTGCTGACTTAATTGACGCATGTATGTTTTTACTACTTTTAGTCCTGTTGAATTCTATTATTGCCAAGTACCAATTACACAATCTTTTTACTGGTGATGATACGTGACTTTAAGATCCTAGGTTGAGTTTGTGGGGCTGGCAGTTAGGAGGAAAAACGCATCTTTTTAATTGTAAACTGAGAAAATTTGATCAGGAAAGTACCATGGCCCAGATCCACAAGGGGCATAAGCATAAGCAACGCTAAATGTCAAAGCACCTAACCTTTAGGGGCCTAGAAAAATCACTGGAACAATAATGAGATCCACAGAGCCTGATTTAGGCACGTATGCTCCCTATACAATGAACAGGGAGAGATAGGAGCCTTAGAATGCGATACACAAAAGCCAGCATGTTAGGCCGGAAGCCACTTAAATTAGCCTCTGGAGATGATGACGAGAGGGGTGTGTACTAAGTCCCGCTCCTCTCAAGGAAATAGATGCCTAAATCCAGGCTGCAAGGAGGCACCTATCTCTGCTAGCGATTCAAAGCAGGAACTCCTCTCCTGGAGTCAGGAAGCTTAGTGCCGAAGTCATTTCTTGTGAGAATGAGTTAGGTGCCTGCTTCACTGCACACAGCAAAGAGGGGGAGGAGTGGAAAGCAGTGGTTTCTGTTTTTGAGTGCAGTGGCTAATGCACTCACCTGGGATGCAGGAGACCTAGATTCAATTCCCCCCCTCTGCCTGATGAGGAAAAAGGATTTGACAAGGGGTCATATACATGGGTCAGGAGAGTGCTCTAACCATTGAGCTATGGGAAATTTCTCCTGTTGAAGCTATTCCACTTTGGATAAATAATAAGAATCACTGGCACCAAGGAGCTGGATCCTGGGTCTTCTGCATCCCCGGTGGTGCCCGAGCCACTAGGCTATCGAGTCATTCTCACATATGCTCTGGCTCAATGACTCTTTAATTATTTAATCCAAAGTGGAATCACTTCAACAGGAGAGACTGAGGGAACCCCACCTCAGAATATCCCAGAGCTGAGAGGTGTGAGAGACTTCTATTCAAATCCCTTTCTCCTCATCCGGTAGAGGGAGAAATTGAACCTGGGTCTCCCGCATCCCAGGTAGGCAGGGCCAGCTCTACCATTTTTGCCACCCTAAGCAAAAAAAAAAAAGCTGCCCGGACTGTGCTGCCCCAAGAATGGACGGAATGCCGCCCTTTAGCATGTGCTGCCCCAGGCACATGCTTCCTCCACAGATGCCTGGAGCCAGCCCTACAGGTAGGTGCTCTGACCACTTGGTTAAAAGTTATAAGGAGGGCAGCAGCAGCAGCACCACTTCCTCCTCTAGCCACCTTTTGAAAGGGACCCAATTCAGGAGTCAATTTGAGAATGCCTACAGGATACAGCCCCCTCGATGAGATAGGCAGAGGAGCACCTATCTTCCATGGTTTGTGGATCACTCTGGATCTTAGGCAGGAGATAGACATCTGGACACCTACAGTGTACTACCATGGCCATAGGTACCTAGGGAACTTTTGCCCTGAAAATGTATGTGCTGAGTAAGTTAAAAGCTCCTACAGGGTTTTGGGCAGCAGCCAAGCTGGATTTTGTGGATTACAGTGGCATCTAAAACTGGGACTAAGGTGCCTAAATTTGGGGTTTAGGCATCTAAGTACCTTTGTGGATCTGGGCCTGAGACAGTAAACCTGGAAACATATAATGCCATTTGTAGTCAGTTTTCAGAGTAGAACTGAACTTATTTAAATATAATATCAAAAGTTTCTCCTCCTTCCCAACTTTGGTGGTGGTGCAGCAAAATACTTAAGCACATATTTCACTTGAAGGATGTGAGTAGCCCCGTTTACTTCAATGGAGCTACTAGGATGGTTTATTTGTCTGCACATTGATGTAATTATACTTTTGTATTATATTTGAAAACAATAATATAGTGTTCCAAAAATTACTAATTTGACAGGCAAAATTGTGGCTCTGCAGAAATGAGCAGCATTATCTCACAATATGAAACAGATAGCTACAGTAGACTGAGATATTGTAGCCCAGCTTTTGTCTTGCAAAAACAGTGTAGACAGACGAATAGCTTGTGGGAGGCAGCCATATTACCTATTGACTGTACAATTTTGCCTATGATTTAAAAAAAAGATTCTGATGTTGTGTGGGAATGTGGATGTCTAGTCTCAGATCTGAATAAGTGAATTACTAATCAGTCATTACATTTTTTTAAGTGAGGAAATTGGCCTTAACTGTCATAAGCTTTTAGACCTTGACACGTTGGGGGATGACTCAGCTGCCCAAATCCTGTGCATAGTACATTTTGTATAAAAGTGGTAAATACTGCATTAGTGTAGTGAATGTATATTGGACAGTCCTGTTTTTAATTATAGTGTTACAGTGAGCTATGGCCAGTCCCACACAATAACGTTTGATACAGTAAGCTCTGGGAAATGTAACTATTGCTAAAGAAAAATATGTACAGAGAAGTAGATGCTGATTTCAAAACAATTATCTTTTAACTTCTATACTGTAAATATTTCTATATTCCTTACACTCAATATGCATAACAGGTTGATGATTGTTTAGGAAACAAAAAAATAATTTTTGAGTGCACATGAATAAAATAAGAAATGAACGTCCAACATCTGATCAATCTGCTTCTTAAAACTTTAGAAGTCAAAGTTCTGGTAGCATTTTTGTACAAGATATTTTTGTTGTATAAGATATTATTTTTGTAGGCATTTTTAGTGAGCGCAGCTAAAATAAAAAGGCCAAATAAACATTTTTCTATTATTCCAGATGCTTGTTTTCCATTCTCCAGCATAAAATGAATTGTTTTTATTACCAAACTGCTGAAGGTTTTGGGGGTCAATCCAGCTCCCATGGAAGTAAATGATACACCTTTCTAAGCATTATCCCTAATGTTCACTTAAACCTTTTGATATTTTGAATTTTTGCAGTAATTATTGAGGATATAGCATAATGAAGTAGTTAGTTTCTATAACATCCACTTGAATCAAGCGCATTCTCATTGTATCCCCTTTCAGCCTAAGGTTCTGAGCCCACTTTTAGTTGGTTCTTACTTAAGCTAAACTTCCACTGAAGTAAATGGAAGTTTTAGTAAGTAATGAGTAAACGTGGAGAATGATGGTGCTGGCTTCCCTTGTGACAGATTGAGAGTAATATGTTGCCTCTGTCTTGGACTTTTTAACACTGTCACATCTGGGTCATAGCTAGGAGGAAAAGCTGAATACTGAAGGGGTAAATTTTACATATTATTTGGGTGGCCTGAATAGAAGAGGATGTCCACAGTGTAGACATACCCTACGGTTCAGTGCTGGGTGTTGTAGTGCCTGGACCAGCAGAGCTGTAGGAGAGATGCTAATAGCCTTTTGGATAGTGATCCCCAAACTTTTCAGGGTTGCACCTCGCATTACCCCTGTCCACCTCTCCCACCCAAGCTGGCACCGGGAGCGGACTCTTGGCTCCGATGGGAGGGGGGGAGGATACTGACAGGGGTAAAGGAGCTGAGGTTGGACACAGCTTGGGACAGGGGTGGAGCTGGGAGCAGAGCCCTCGCTGGGGGCCGAGGCTGGAAACGGAGCTAGGTAGTGGTCCCTCCCCACCCCCGCATGGGGGCTGGCCCAGACTCCAGCTGTGCCTCCCCGAACAGTCTTCTGCATTTTGGGGGCCTGTGTTTTAGGGCATAGTTTAACTAATATCCTTCTTCCACAAACCTTGAGACTGGGCAAGCAGGTAGGGGTAGTCTCTAAAGCATGTTCTATCCAGCTCTCCATGGTGTTGGATGTGGGGAGTTGTGGTGGATCACAACCTCAACATAAGTCAGCGATGCAATGTTTCAAAAAAAGCAAATGCAATTTTAGATTGCACTAACAGAGGCATAGCATGCAAATCATGGGAGTTGATAGTACCACTCTACTCGGCACTGATTAGGCCTCTGCTGGAGTATGGGTGTCCAGTTTTGGTCACCAATGTAGAAAGGATGTAGAGCAGGGGTGGGCAACCTCTGGCATGCGGCTTGCCAGGGTAAGTACCTTGGCAGGTCGGGCCATTTTGTTTACCTGCCACATCAGTAGGTTCAGCTGATCGCGGCTCCCACTGGCCGTGGTTCGCCGTCCCAGGCCAATGGGGGCGGCAGAAAGAGGCGCGGGTGAGGGATGTACTGGCTGCGGCTTTCCGCCACCCTATTGGCCTGGGATGGCAAATCGCGGCCAGTGAAAGCCGCGATCAGCCAAACCTGCCGATGCAGCAGGTAAACCAACTGGCTCCGCCTGGCAGGTTACTTACCCTGGCGAGCCATGTGCCGGGGATTGCTGACCCGTGATGTAGAGAAACTGGAAAGGATCCAGAGGCAAGCAACAAAGATGATCAGAGGGATGGAATGCAAGCTATATGAGCAAAGTGAAGGAACTGAATATGTTTAGTTTGGAAATGAGATGACTGAGAGGGGGACAGAAAACCAGTCTTCAAATACTGGAAAGGCTGCTGTAAAAAAGATGGAGAAAAGTTGTTCTCTCTTGTCATAGAGGGCAGGACAAGAGGCAACGGGTTCAAACTACAGCATAGCAGATTTAGATTAAATCTCAGGAAAAACTTTCTAATTGTAAGAACAGTAGGACAATGGCACAGACTGCCTAGGGAAGTTGTGGAAACTCCTTCACTGGGTAGCCATCTGTCTTGGATGATTTAGACACAACAAACACTGCATCTTAGCAGGGGGTTGGACGAGATGACCCTTGTGGTCCCTTCTCACCCTATGGTTCTATGATTCTATAATTCCATATGGTTTTGAAGAGGATCATTTTGAAGGCCATAATTAGACATGGCCATTTCCCATATAGATCTAAACTTCCCCAAAGTTGGCTCTCACATTTTGGTTCAGGGCCATCTCTAGGCATTATGCTTGATTATTCTTGGCTGTGATTCAGCTGAAACTCCAGATGTATGCATGTACATGTGTTTACATATACCTGCAGATTATTTAGTCATTGCAACTAGGAAATTACTCTATTTTACATGAAAGGAATTTTATCTTTTAATGTCATGGTATTTACCTTATAAATGTCCTTTTACTACATGATATTTAAGGTAATTAAATGAGCAATCGTTATAATGTAGTCAAAAAGTACATAGTATAAGTAATTTGTCCACTGAAATGTAGATTCAGAAATGTAATATAAAAGACATTCTGCCTTTGGAATATTCCTTCCAAATTCCTAAAGTGCTTTCTAAACTATAATATTTTATGAATTTAGATCAGTAAAAATAAATTATAAATAGTAATAAAAAAGAAGGGTAATTTAAAATGTAAAAAGATCATCTCTCTCCTCCAGTGAACAAGCCTCGAATGAAGCAGAATCTAATTCAACTTCTGCAGAAGTGGTTGCACATTGCTGGGTGTCATATGATCTTTGCAAGGATTGTGGACTGTGAGTGTTCATAATTACTTTAGCCATATCCTCTCTGACTACTTCATGACCATTTGTCCTGTTGCTACCGACTCAGTCTTCTAATTGTCTCTCATGCCTCTACACTCAGTGTTAAACCAATAATTCATAAATTTATAATTGAATTAAACTCCAAAGAACCAGAGGCTACAACCAGTCAAGTGCCATCACTGATAGTATTCTTCCCTCCTCTGTTCTATATTATGCTCTCTTAACCCCGCATTAAACTCTTCCAAGTTCCTCCACTCATAAAAAGCAAGCTGGTATGACACTCAGGAAAACTCCTCTGGCTTTAGGGTATTGTAAAGTGTTATAATTTTCATAAAATGCCATTCTGCAACGGCAGCAATTGGAGAAAGCTTTAAAGTCAGTAAAAATGTAAACATGTTATGATGGCCCTGCCTTGAATTCACAGTGAAATTAAACATGGTTCAGAGAAAAAATAGAATTAAATTAACATACCTGATTTAGGACTTCATTCAACTCCCATTAAATCCAGCATATCAGGTCCATAGACCCCACCTCGGTCCTGAAAACACTTACAAATTGAAGTCAATGAGACTACTCCTGGGCTTAAGAGTCAACCATATGTACAAGTATTTAAAGCATCAAGGACCTACTGTCCAGTTCTGCTCCCACTAAAATTAATGGCAAAACTTGACTGACTTTAATGGGAGAAAGAGCAGGCCATTAGACTGCAATCTCCTTAGACAGCAACTATGTCTTCCTTCATCTGCCTAGCACCAAACATGGTGTTCAGTGATCACTTAGTGCTTAAAGTACTTGTACAAATGGCTTGCTTTATTGTGTCTAGTTCAAATTGGTTGTGCATAATGAGAGCTTCAGAATACTCTGGGCAGAGTCTCTGCATGGGAAGCTCAGCCCTTAAAGGCACAGTCCCCCCAATATGACAATTGGTGCTTAACAATCAATAAGTATTAACAATGAATAAATATAATAGAATTATGTATAGAACATTTTTGGAATGTTCTTCCAGAAATGTATTTCTCCTTGAACTGTATGGGATTAAAAGAAACTATTAGCTGTTGCATGGGTATAATTCATAAGGTAGCATGTATTTAAAAAAAAACAAAAAACCCTAACATGGCTCAGAACTTGAAAAACTCGGTGGCAACAAACTGTGAATACCAGTGATGATTGAACATGGTGATATTCAAAACACAAAGAGCTCTCAGCTATGCTGGTAACTGTTCCCATCACAATAGACATTCTATGCTTCAGAGTGATGTTTGGGGTTATTGTGTGTGCTTGTTGTGTTGTTGTTGTGTAGGTGATTGTGTTGATTTGTGTTGAGGGGAGTTTGCCGGAAGATGTGTTGATTTGTGTGGCACTTGGGCCAAGTAATCTACCATACAACCAATGAAATTATTTCATGCAAATTGGCTGTAGAGTAAGCGTGGTGATTGGTTGAGTTACCACTGACATCACAATGGCCTAGATCTCTTGGCCTGGCATAAGTACATGCCTTGCTATTGCATTGGTATAATTAGTAAAGCCAACATGGCGGAGAACTTAAAAGTTGGACGGTAACAGACCGCGAAACCCAGTGATGATTCAACCTGGTGATATTCTGAACAAAAAGAGCCCTCAACCATGTTTGTGGCTGCTTCCCATTACCTCATGCTGACTATACAGACATAATCGGCTTGAGAGAGACAATCCTGGCATTTTAGGATATGGATAATGTGGTTCTACTCTCTCCTTTGTCAATAAATTAAAACCTGACATATCTTTAAATGTGAGGGGTTTTACAACTATATAAATTACACTTTAATATCATGAAACATATTGAAATACTGTAGCATTTTAGACCTGATAAAGATGACAGTCTTAAACACCCCTAATCTAAAGACCTTTCTCAAAAGGTCATTCTTCACAGCTTCCCTTTCTGCACCTTCAGTTTGTACTTGTGAACACAATTCACTGCAGTCTCACAGGAGGGCATGTAGACATCTCGCTGATTTCTGGGTGTCTACATGGCCTATTTTTTCCATGCAATTAATCGCACCTTCAAAATTGTACCCAAAAAACGTATATACAAAAAGGGAAGTCAGGTTTTTGGGGAAAAAACAGGTCCTTAAAGATGTTAAAAGCATTTCAATTACTATACAGCAGCACTGACACACATGGTCATTAAATTCACTGTTTTGCCAGCCAGAGAAGAAGAGTGCACAGGTCAAACAAATATACTGAGTGCATTTTGCATTACTGTGGGAAAATGTTAGGGTTTAGTATACATGTATGTGTATTTTGTGGGTACCCAAGCATTGTAATACAAACATACATATACACTACAAATTGGGCCAAATTCTGGACTCAGTGACACATTCTCTCACCAGCCTGAAGATAAGTTGGCTAAGCAAAACATTTCTCAGGGTAACAGTGTGGAATTTGGCCTTTTATCAAAACTGTGGTATTATCTGTGGGTTCTAAACATATTCTTGCACACTAAAGGGGGAAATATTCTGTCCATCTCACACTGAGAACAGGTTAAGTACTCATTGTCACTAACAATCTTTTGCCTATTCACTATACAGAAGAATGAGTAGTTATTCTCTCCTGTTACAGTTTGCTAATGAACGGAGCACTGCCATCTTGTGTTTTTGTGAGCAAGTACATTTATTATTTCATAAAAGATCACTTTAAAGTGCTTGAGTAAAATGTGTTGATAAAGAAAAATCATAATGGCAGATTAGTTGGTGAATAGTATAACCTTCCCTTGATATGTGAGCCCTTCAGTTCTTGAGCACAGACATGAGAACAAAACAAACAAAAAATTAGAGTGAAAAAAGTTAAATGGAAAGTGTAGTAAAATGAAATAGAAAGTTGACATTTTAAGCTTAGATTTTAATCTTTTGACCTGCAATTTTGGGGGCTCATGAAAGTTCGTAAATAACAGTACTGTCCAAAGCTCACATCAAGCAAGCAGTTGCCTGTAAGCTTCCCTGAACAATTCTTTTAACACATTTAAAGTAACATTGTGAACTTAAAACCTAGTCAATTTTTTCAAAAATGCATTGATACAAGGACTTGGTGTTTTAAGGTGGTTCTGTGCTGATATCCCAAACCTCAAAGCCTTCCTATGTCAAAACCTCACTCTAGCAGGCAATGATTCAAAGGCTGCATTTTGGAAGTTGTACTAGGCAACAGTTTGAGACAGCTGAGACAGCTACCTTTGAAGTCCTCCAAGCTAAGAACAGGCCTGACTTACATTTGGAGATCTCAGGAAATCTGAGGTGTTCAACTCTTCCCAAAGAGCTTCTGGTAGCATCTCTAGTTCAGGAGAAGACCCAAATACAGCCTTGAAGAACTCTTCACTTCTGAAGATCACTCGAGTCAAATATAAAAAGGAAGAGACAAAGAAAGAAAACAAGAAAACAGTCTCCATTGTAGCAAAAGAAGTTGCCCAAACTTAGAGAAGGCAGTACTTCAGGATAAACTTGGAGGTCAAAGCTGCAAAGCATGCTGAACGGTTAGTGCTGTTGGTGAAACACGAGGGTGTCGATGTGCCTAGCACCAAAGGAGTATCAGCACCTGAAGGAAACCAAGAAGCCAATCACCCCTAGTCTACTGAAATAGATGGAAATGAACTAACTGCTCCACTCAAAGATGCACTGATAATTCAAAGTTGACTGCAACTATGCAGCTAAAAGCATAAAAGGAAATGGCACTGTGGGAAGACACATTGGGTCAGTGGGGATTTTGGAATTAAAGAGGAAGTGGGAAAATCAGTTAAAGAATAAATATATGCCATCTAAATTGAAGTTCAAGGGCAGCACAGAGCTGGATCCACCTTAAATATTTCCAGTTCCGCCAGGGAGCTCCTCCACTGATCACCATTATAAAAGAAACAAAATTGTGCTGAGCTACTGGCTTTTGGTCTCAAAATTAGGTTGACCTGTCTCCAGCCAAGGGGACCAAAACATTTTCCGAGCTGGGGGACTTCAGCTGGACTCATGCTAGGAAGTTGAGACCCAGACATAGGAATTCACTCAATATTGTATCTTTAGAGACAACAATTTCTTCTGGCAAGTACAACAAGTATTTACTCTGCTGATATTTAATTGCATGACATTTTGACTCTGTAGCTGCAGAATGTAATGTCATCATCTGATGTACAGCTAAGGAATCAGAATTTTTGATGGAGCATCATCTACTGGTTAATGCACAGGCCTGAGGCCTGGTCTACACTGGGGTAGGGGGTGTCGATGTAAGATACGCGACTTCAGCTACAGGAACACTGTAGCTGAAGTTGACATATCTTATTTCGACTTACCTCTCATCCTCACGGCACGGGATCGACGGCTGTGCCTCCCCCATTGACTCCGCTACCGCCGCTCACTCTGGTGAAGTTCCGGAGTCGATGGGGAGCGTGTTTAGGGATCTCTATATCGCGTCTAGATGAGACGCGATATATCAATCCCCAATAAATCGATCGCTACCTGCCGATAGGGCAGGTAGTCTAGATGTATCCTAAGAGTCAGGATATTTGGGTTCTACTTCCATATCTGTCACTGATTTATCATTTGACCATAACCAAGTCACTTTACTTCTTGGTGCCTCAGTTTCTCCATCTATAAAATGGGGATAATGATTCTTACTGCTTTGTAATGTACTTTGAGATCTACAGATGAAAAGCACTATGTAAAAGCTAGGAATTATTATAAACCGCACAGCGTCTCTGGTTAACAATCTGTAAAATGGGAATAATTGCCTCACTGACGGGGTCAGTGTTTATAAAGCATGTTGAGGTCCTCAGATGGAGCATGCAGTATAAGTGGAGACTATGATTGTATGAACATGTAGTAATTTAATGGATAGTTTGACTCCAGGAAATGACATGGGGATGTTTTCCAGTTATTGTGAGTCAATGATTCTGTTCATAAGTTAAACGGTGAGTTTTTTCTAACTGCAAACTCATATGCAGTCTTGAAAGCCAAGCTCTGTTTTTTCTGTTTTGCTCATTGCCACCAGTAACAAAGATCCTGCAAGCCAACTGCTGTTTTCTGTTGCGCCTCTGCAATGTCTTCCTTCAGTGGGGTGTCATATGGGTATGCGTGGATACAATTTGAAGACAGTGGCTGTGCAGGTGGGCTTTCAATTGAACACTACTTAACAATTCTGTGGATGACTTATAAGCAAAAAAGAAGCCAGCTCACTCTCCCAGAGCTTTGTTGTTTCGGCAAGGCAAACTATAAGGCAATTGTTCCCGCTTTACAGATTGTTAACCAGAGACACCAGGAGGTTTATTATAATTCCTAGCTCTTACCCAGCGCTGTTCATCAGTAAATCTCAAACTGAACATTAAATATTTATTTGGGTTCCTAAAGTCAGCATAAATGACTATACGCACAGAGGGAGCAAATCTGTTGAGGAAGAAGGTGCCATCCTCACATAATCACGTTTCAGAGTAGAACTGCACTTTAACATGTTTAATGATGCAATTAGTATTTGTCAAAATACCAATAAACAATTCATCTTCCCAATGGCCCAATAGCCTGTCAAAATGTTGCTTCTTTTTCACATGGTTTCTAAATACAGATAGTTTGCACAGATCATTATGCCTCCTCAGACGTAAAGTAGTTGAGTTTCACAAATCACGATGCATGAAGCTGGTTTTGTGAGCCTGTCTTTCTGAGCCAAGCTGATATAATGTGATCTTGGTGCATGACGTGTAGTGGTTTTATGAAAAGCATTGGGAGGTTCAAAACAGTGCTGTATTGTGTTTCTACTGTGTTTAGATTATGTGACCACGTGGGTGCAAATACCCGCCGAGGCAAGCAGAAGCTGACTTTGTGGCCATCTACAACACATGGAATATGGCTTTTGTTTTACACATGCAATAACATTATTCTGTATGTTATTTTTTTCTTAGCTGAAAGCGCATTTTTTGACGTTTCCCATCAGTGTAGGAGAAACAATTTCTAGTGTAGGTCATGAGACAAAAACAAACAAACAAATTCAGGGTTTTCTTTCTAAAAAAAATTTCTACCCATATTTTTTCCTAGTTTACCCAACTAATAAGGCAACTTATTTTTCTCCTATTTCCAAAACCCTAATAGCTGTAAGTAAATTTTCAAACCTACAGTTGCCCCTTTGGGCCTGAATAATTAGACAAAGTTTGGGGCCCTGTGTGTAACCAAATGGAGAGTAGAAATTGGTGGTACTTAGGTATTTATTTGAGGTAATTTGTTTACTTACAAAGAGCATACAAAAGCTGTGTCTCCAAATGCAGAAGGAAGCAACAGAAAACAGCTTCTTTTGCTCACAGCACAAAGAGCACTCTTGTCAGCCTTCACCTTGACCCAAAAACCTCTCCCTGGCTTTCTTACAGGACCAGCCACACTCTGTGAGTTGCTCCTTCAGGCTGTCTCTCTCACTCAGGCCTGGTCTACACTGGAGGGGGGATCAATGTGAGATACGCAACTTCAGCTACGGGAATAGCGTAGCTGAAGTCAACGTATCTTATTTCGACTTACCTCCCATCCTCACGGCGTGGGATCGACGACCACAGCTCCCCCCGTCGACTCCGCTACCACTGCTCACCCTGGTGGAGTTCTGGAGTCAATGGGAGCACATTCGGGGATCGATATAAAATCATAGATTCATAGAATATCAGGGTTGGAAGGGACTTCAGGAGGTCATCTAGTCCAATCCCCTGCTCAAAGCAGGACCAGTTCCCAATTAAATCATCCCAGCCAGGGCTTTGTCAAGCCTGACCTTAAAAACCTGTAAGGAAGGAGATTCCACCACCTCCCTAGGTAACACATTCCAGTGCTTCACCATTCTCTGAATGAAAAAGGTTTCCTAATATCCAACCTAAATCTTCCCCACTGCAACTTGAGACCTTTACTCCTTGTTCTGTCATCTGCCACCACTGAGAATAGTCTGATCCATCCTCTTTGGAACCCCTTTCAGGTAGTTGAAAGCAGCTATCAATCCCCCTCATTCTCTCTCTGCAGACTAAACAATCCAGTTCCCTCAGCCTCTCCTCAAGTCATGTGCTCCAGCCCCCTAATCATTTTTGTTGCCCTCCGCTGGATCTTTTCCAATTTTTCCACATCCTCCTTGTAGTGTGGGCCCAAAATGGACACAGTACTCCAGATGAGGCCTCACCGATGTCAAATAGAGGGGAATGATCATGTCCTTGATCTGCTGCAATGCCCCTCTTATACAGCCAAAATGCCGTTAGCTCTTGGCAATAAGACCACACTGTTGACTTCATATCCAGCTTCTCGTCCACTGTAACCCCTAGGTCTTTTCTGAAGAACTGCTTCCTAGTCATTTGGTCCCTAGTCTGTAACAGTGAATGGGATCTTCCATCCTAAGTGCAGGACTCGCCACTTGTCCTGTTGAACCTCATCAGGTTCTTTTGGCCCAGTCCTCTAATTGTCCTAGGTCCCTCTGTATCCTATCCCTACCATTGAGCGTATCTACCACTCCTCAAGTTTAGTGTCATCTGCAATTCTGAAAAATGCAGTCCAATGCCATTCCTCCAGATCATTAATGAAGATATTGAACAAAACAGCCCAGGAACGACCTTGGGCGCTCCACTTGAAACCAGCTGCAACTAGACATGGAGCGTTGATCTCACACCCGTGAGCCCGACGATCTAGCCAGCTTTCATCCCCTTATAGTCCTGTCATCCAAGGCTCATACTTCTTTAACTTGCTGGCAAGAATACTGTGGGAGATCATATCAAAAGCTTTGCTAAAGTCAAAGAACAACACATCCACTGCTTTCCCCTCATCCACAGACCCAGTTATCTCCTCATAGAAGGCAATTAGGTTAGTCAGGCATGACTTGCCCTTGGTGAATCCATGCTGACTGTTCCTGATCACTTTCCTCTCCTCTAAGTGCTTCAGAATTGATTCCTTGAGGACCTCCTCCATGATTTTTCCAGGGATTGAGGTGAGACTGACTGGCCTGTAGTTCCTCGGATCCTCCTCCTTCCCTTTTTTTAAAGATGGGCACTACAGTAGCCTTTTTCCAGTCATTCAGGACCTCCCCCATTCACCATAAGTTTTCAAAGATAATGGCCAATGCCTCTGCAATCACATCTGCCAACTCCTTTAGCACCCTTGGATGCAGCGCATCCAGATCCATGGACTTGTGCTCATCCATATCGATATACCAATCCAGCGGGTAGTGAAGACATACCCTCAGTCTGTTCTTGGCTAATCTTCATTTCTGTGTGATCTCTCTTCACACACACACACACACACAAACACACTCACCTAGCCCAAACAACACTCAGCTGCAAGCTGGTACACACATGCCTTTTGTCATAGGTGAGGGGCTTATACTTATCGTTATGTTAACTAAAGGTTGAATTCAAACCTACTAGTCTCAATGGGGCTTTAACTCAACCCAAACAAAGTTTCATGTGCTTCTGCTTTCACCAGATTCTGATATGTGGAGTGAGGTGCTGCTCACTATGAATAAGGGTATTTGGACCTAAGTCAAATGGCAAGTTTTTACTTGTCATGATAATATATAAAGAGTATATAGACAAAACACACATTTTTTCACCCGATATTAAAAATAGCAACTTCTAGACTCTAAAAGGTAAATGCACAAAATGTCTCATCTTGGTAAAGGAGACGAACTGATAGGATTGCCTAAATCACTGATCCACAGAACAATGCAGGCAAGCAGCATTGCAATTTACCTCAACAGCAACTCAACTATGTGTCTCAACCTAGATCTAATGGCAATCCTCTTTAGTGGTAAGAGAGTAGTTCATTCTCAGTGCTCATTCATACCTGGACTCTGTTGTGATTGCCAGTTTGAGTATTGTTTTTTGTGATGTGGACTTCGATTAAGAACTGGCCTGAGATGACCACTTCATTTCATTGTCCATATAGACCATGACTTTTTTTTAATCACAATCAACTGGCTTCAGATTCAAACTAATGATGGGCAGAAATCACTAGTAAAAATTTGCCATTTGACGTAAATGCAGATACTCTTATTCACCGTGAGCAGCACCTCATATCAGGAATAGTCCCATTCACTTCAGTGGGACCACATGTGGAATAAAGTGCTATTCTATGTGAGTAAGTATCAGAATCTGGTCCTTGGATAGCCAAAAGAGGTTACCTCAATACTGTAGAACCTCAGAATTACAAACACCAGAGTTACGAACTGACCAGTGAACCACACACTTCATTGGAAGTACACAATCAGGCAGCAGCAGAGACCAAAAAAAAGCAGCAGCAGCAAACACAGTACAGTGCTGTGTTAAACATAAACTACTGAAAAATAAAGGGAAAGCAGCATTCGTCTTCTGCATGGTTAAGTTTCAAAGCTGTATTAAGTCAAAGTTCAGTTGTAAACTTTTGAAAAAACAACCACAGCATTTTGTTCAGAGTTACTAACATTTCAGAATGATGAACAATCTCCATTCCCGAGGTGTTCACAACTCTGAGGTTCTACTGTATTTGATCTATTTCCTATGTATTCCTTATAGTAAGTTACCCATTTGGAATATGCAGTTCTATTCAGACACGGAGGCACCTATATTTGAAAATGTGCCCTGTCAAATCCAGTCCTGCAATATGATCTTGTGAGATCCCTGGCACATTGAAATAAATGGGAGCTGAAGTCATGGGGTGCTTTGTAAGACTGGACTTTTAGGCCCTGATTCTAGGCTGTGTCCTGGCTCCCTGGTGCCACTCAGGTAGTGTAAGTGGACCAGAAGCCAGCTGGGTTTTCCTATCAGGAAATACCCCTCTGTAGCGGGGTGCTTACCCCACTCCTCCCTGAAGGGCTTAAAACAGCCCAGGAGAGGGCCGTGGCTGGGGCAAGAAGCCTGGGCTGACTGGGGGAAAGCAGGCCCAGCTAGCCCCTATAAGAGGCTGTGAGCCAGAAACCCAGGCAGTCTCTCTTTGTTTGTAGAGAGAGATGGGCCTGGCTGCAGGGAGCTAGAGACAGGGTACCTGAGTGAAGCAGGGCTGGGGAAGGCTAGAGGAGCTGGGAAGCTCTGGCCTAGGAAAACCCCAGGCTGCAGGCCTAGCTGAGGGCCTAAGACCAGTACTGGGGCTGCAGAGGGGCAGCCCAGCTAGAGAGAGGGGCAGCTGATCCAACCCAACTTTGCCTGAGATGAGTGGTGTATACTGCAGTCTGCCCCAAGGAGTAGGGCTAGATGGTGACTGGCAGTAGCTTTACAGTGAGGCAAGGTGGGGCTAGTGGGTGGGGGTTCCCCTAGGTGGGGAGACCCAGAGTGTGGGGGTACTGCCAGGGGGGCAACAACCCAGAGAAAGGGGCACTGGGGTCCTGGGAGGGACACAGGGGCCAGCGGTAAGGTGGGTCAACAGCCTGCAGGGGGCTGTCATAAATAGATAGCTAAGGGTTAATGTTTCTTTCACCTGTAAAGGGTTAACAAAGGGAACCAAACACCTGACCAGAGGACCAATCAGAAAACTGGATTTTTCAAAGCTCAGGGATGGAATGTTTGGGTCTGTGTCTTTTGTCTGGCTCTTAGCTATGAGAGGGGTCTTTCTATCTTCAAGCTTCTAATCTTCAGTTTCAAAGTTGTGAGTACAAAGGTAGAAAAAACAATAGGCTGTTATTGTTTTTGTTGTATTTACATGTGTGTAGTTGCTGGAATGTTTAAATTGTATCTCTTTTTGAATAAGGCTGTTTATTCATTTTTTCTTCTTTCTTTTCATTTTAATATGGGAGACTACCAGACACTAATTTAACCACCAATTCCTTTAAGATGATTATAAATACATTTGTATACATTGCATAAAATACAAATGTTCTAAATATGCCTAACAGACTAAAAATAAGCAGTCACTACACCCAACACAGTAACAAGGTATTTACAAGCATGTGACAAGTATACTTACCAACAGGCCGGAGCTAGGGAAAACCATTTCCTCCGGTTCTCTGGCATGGTCAGGTATGCGCTGACAAAGAAAACCTTCAGATTCTTTATACGCTTCAGCCAATGTGCAAACTTTAGCAAAAACCCAGTGAGAAGCAGTTTATCCTTGCTACTTTCCTTCCTCCAAGACCTTCCTTTCTTATCTCCTCTTCCTCCTTGCTTACCAGTAAGGGAAGATTTGTGCTTGTTTCTTAAAAGACCATTTTCCTTTGTCTGGTTACTGCAGTGTTTCACTATATTGGTTACTTTTTGAACCTTACATCTTTCCCACACTACAAGTAATAAGTAATATTACTTATTATTCTCACAGGATCCTCTTACTTGCTGATTAAGGCCTTTTCCGTACTAGCCACAACCCACAAAGCAGATACATTTTTTTCATAACCAAACTTCACCTAACTTTAATTCTCTTAATTTCATAACTATCCCTATAGCTATCTTTCTCAAAGTCCCCAGAACAGGGCAATAATGGGGACATGCCTGGGGGGGAAATGGTATATATTAGGAGAGGAAACAGAGTGGTCAAAGAGCTTGCTCTGCAATCCAGTTTTTTCTGGGCTGTTGGATGGTCTCTTGATGATCATTGCAGTCAGGGCAGAAATTAGATCAGCCTTGGGGCAACTCTAGCTTACCCCAGGGACTAAACCCAGCAGCTACACAGTCTGAAAGGACATAAATCTCTCTTTGGATGGCTCTAAGCTCAGCTCGTCCATTGCACAGCAGCTATTGCTCAGTTTCTCCATGTTAGAGTGCAGGAGTCATTAGCAATATTTCTTCTTTTGTTGAAAAGTATACCCTGAGGCAAAAGATTGCAATTTCCTGTGTTTAGAAAGGGCTAAGCATATTTTGGGTACTGCTGTTCTCTGCATAATAAGTAATATCAATAACTAATCTTTCTCCATTTAAAAAAAAAATACAGTAACACCATTTTTAACCGCACTCCTTTATCAGGAAAATTTCCTTGAAGAAATTATAGCGTGATGCGTTCTGAAAACTATAGTCCTCAGTCACAATTCTTTATTTTTGGCTACCTCATCGCATACAGATATCACTTAAGATTTAGTGGCACGTAATACTACACACAGAAGAGTCAGACTTACTGGTGATTATCTTGTGGACAATCCCTCATTTCTCTTGGAAACATTCCAGGGATGAAGTAACAGTAACCACAACAGGAAAAAAAGTCAAACAAACAATACAGTATTATGGTAACTGATTACATTTTATTCAGAAAACATTAAGGGCTCTGTTCTGGCTTTTTAAAATAAAAAAAACCTTACACATACCTCTTTTTGCCCTTTGGGGGTTCTTTCATACTTTCATAAAGCAGAATGGAGGCATTAGTGACAATCCAGAGGGACACCCAACACATGGGACATAAACTGACTTCTAGACTAATAATATGACTGTGAAATTAAATATGGCCCTGGAGATTACTTGTGTGGTCTCCTGGAGAACCAGTGTGAGTTTCAATATACACTATATAGTTAATACAGCTACAGATTACAAAAGTTTACAGGAAATAATCCGTAGCCACAAGAAAAATAATTCTGATGACTATACAGGCGTCTCTCACTGTTCATGTTTAAAATTAATACCTAAAAACAATGATGATACAAGAGAAGAACAGTATCTAGCCAAGTCACAGAGCACTTTTAATATACATTAAAAACACAGTTGCACAACTAGAGTTAAACCACATCTGCTTTTCCTCACCCCTCAAACCAAGAACTAACCAACCACGACTTAAAGCAAAGCCTAAACAGTAGCCTATCCAACCCAATATATCAGACTTCAGCACATCTGTTTCCAAATATTGAGAATATTATTGGGCATTTACAAATTAATATCCTCTAAAGGTCAACAGGTTTCGGTTATTTGGAATGGGCAAGGAAAGGGTGAATTCCAGAGTTCCTTGCAAAGAAATGCACTGCCGGCAATCCTGCCTCTTTTTAACCAAGGTGGATCTAGGTCAAATGCTTCCACTGGTCGCAACAGAGTATTGTATAAGGAGAGGGTCAGTTTCCCCAGCAGGTAAGTTCCAAACCACTAGGGATGTTATTGGAAACCCTGCAAGCAGTCAGTCCAGATCCTGATGCACTGGTGTCACAAGGTCACAGTGAGGTACGTTGTTTAACTGTTTCCGAAAGAATTTAAGAGATATCCTTAGGTCAAGAGCATTTTCTAATCTCAAGATGACAAATGCATAGCAGCAAGGTCCATATCTGAAAAATGCTCACAAACACCTGGCCACACATAGATGAAAATGTCTCAGTTGCTGCTGCTCATTGAACAGCTGCAGTGGATGCAACAATGCTCTGAGATTGCAAATTCAAGGAGGAATACCAGTTGCTTCCTCATATCTGTAATGTGACATAAGAATATAATCTGCACCTTTCACCTGAGAGTCTCAAAGCACATTACGAAAGTTTATTGATTGAGCCTTAACATTCCTATGAGGTTGGTAAGTAGAATTATACCCATTTTACAGATAAGTAATATGAGGCCCAAAGAGATAAAAGGACTTATCAATATCACACAGAGTCAACAGCATAGCTGGGAACAGTGCCCTAGCTCCCAGTCATGTGCTCAAACCATAAGACCACAGTGCCTCATGTAACCTTTCAAATAAATACAAAAATTGCAACCAAGTTTTTAAAATGACATTTTCACTCTAAAGAGAAACCTTTTTTCTGTTCTCACATTCATGATTTTCACGACTGTCTTTCCGTTGCAAAAGTGATTACATTCAGCATAAGGAAAAGTCACAATTTTTTGCTGAGCTGGAAATTAAACTTTATTTTTTCAGTTACAGAAAGTAGGGTTTGCTTATCATCATGGTGATAATGCTTTTGTCAAATCCACAGAATCTTGTGAAAATATCATTTTCCACAGGTAAACTCCAAGCCAAAATTGATAATTTTGTACAGCCCTAGAAGTGATGGTTTAGAAAAATATATACATAAATTTGTCAAAATTCTGTCATGAACAAACCTCAGGTAACTCCATTAAGTTCAATGGAGTTACTCCAGATTTACAACAGTGTCATTCAGAACACAAAGTAGCACACATTATATTGCTTTCTAAGGAATTTTAAAACTCTAAATACCAAAATCAATAGCAGGATATAATCCTAAATAAAACTTCCTTTACGCTATTTATTTATGCCTCAGTATTAGACATAGTGGAACTCAGACTTTAATTGCTTTGACAAAAAAGAAAGCTGCAACTGTGGAAGAAGAAAAGGCAAACTGTAAAAAAAAATTCTGATTTAAGATTTTTAATTAATTGCTTTTAAATGTCACCAACTTTAAAAACAACTATATTAGTGGTTCCTTCCATTTATGTTTAAATCAAATTTAAAGTAGGACTGCATATTTCTATATTACTAATATTTTGCTACAGGACTGGCCACTAAACCAAAGGCTGCTTTCCAGCGGTGACCTCAGCCTGCCACAATTGCACAATAATGCAAATACACATAAACCATATATCTTAAAATGCATGACATATTTAAAACCCACAATCAACAAAGGGCACAATGGGGACTCAGGAACCCTGGCACAGGCACTAATGAGTTTATCTAGTGTGGACCCTTTGCCGCTGAGTACAATCTGGTTGGCACATTTTGGAAAACCAAATTGGGCCACTGCTTCATTCCTGAGCATAATCATCTGGGTGCCAGACTTAACCATGCTGGTTTCATTTCCTGTAGGAGAGAAGATAAAGAAATACACCCATTGGTGTAACGACCAAAACATCTGTCAGAGTTATCGAGTTATTGGGTGGTTGGGTTCACATGAGAAAAGTTCCATAGGCATCCGATACGCAGCCTCTTCTAGTCCTGAGGGTTACCCTGGGAGATCACAGAGCCATAGTACCTGGGGCAGCAGAATGTAAAACGCACTAAGAAGTCATTCAGTATATTAAATCTACCTGACCAAGTGAAGCGTTTTGTAAATTTAGCAAAATAGAGTTTAAAATGTTGAACTATTTAAGAAGCCAGTTCGGCTGTACATAGCCCAAAATGCTGAGATCAGACTGACAAATGGAGGGGTTTTAATCTGGGAAGATCTGCAATAGCATCCAGTTTGGAGGATCTACACTCAGGTATTGCAGTGATGGGTGGCAATATGAAACCCTAAGATAAAAGATTTCAGCGATTAAATCTGAATAACAAGACCCAGGTCCTCAAAGGTATTTAGGCACATTTGATTGCAGTGGGAGTTAGGTACCTAAATACCTTTGAGAACACGGGTCTTGTTGTTCAGATCTAATAGTTTCAAATAGTACCAAAATCAAGAGACAAAGACGGCAGTTGCTATGTTAAGCAATCCTGTGAGTTTGTGTATTTAATGCCATGGTTCCTTATCCCCTGACGTTAGCTGAGCATTTGATGTGGTGATATTTTGAAACAGTATGTTGCCATTTTTGTTTGTGGGATTCATGTAATCAACCTTTGAAAATGCTGAACATAATTGAAATGACCTGCCATTCCACATAGCTATAGACAAAATAATGTTTATAAACAATTTTTTCAACATTTTAGTCTTCCTCATCTTAAAAAAAAAATGACAGGTTAAACCGTAAAACCAACAATTCAGCGATGAGACATCAACTACCGTGACACTGTATTAAAAACTTGCAACTGAACTTAGCTCATCCCATTGGTGACTAATCAGTTGCAATAAGTACACTCCCTGTGGTATAACCAGGCTTTCATACCAGTCTGCTGCATCTGAGTCATCCTCAACATTAGTCACATCAATGGATGGGTCAAGACTGCCTTCACTGTTTACTTTCCATCACTGGTCAGCAGGGATGGAGTTGACACTCTCATAATAGGGACTGCTTTTAAAATCCTCATTCAAAGTGTAATCCACAAAGATACTTAGGCACCTAAGGCCCGTTTTTAAGCACCGGTGCAATCCACAAAACTTCTGCTCAGCAGCAGCCTAACTCTGTAGGTGCCTAAAGTCACTTGGTGCTACATTTTTGCCTCTGAGCATGTGCATTGCTGCCTCATGATAGGCATCCGACCCCCCTGCCTGAGCTCAGAACACTTGACAAACTGGGAAAGATAGGCATTTGGGCACCTAAATTGGGTACCAGGGGCCCAATCCAGTAGGCATGCTCAGCGGTCACCCACTGCCACTGAGGCAAGTTTAAACAAAATGGCCAAGAAGAAGGAGGAGGACGTATCTCATAACTTTTAGCCTCGGGGACTCACCCAGGATGTGGGAGACCCCTAGTTCAAGTCCCCTCTCCTCCTGATGGGGGGAAGTGATTGGAACAGGATCTGCCACCTCTCAGGTGAGTGCCCTAACCACTTACTACAACACCAGACTATAAAGAACTCTACTTAAAATTCTTCTAAGATTCTTTGAGAGTTGTATATGGAAAGACCAAAACATTATTGTGTGCATGAACATATGACATGTGACAAGGACAACTGTTTAGACCTGCCTGGCACCTCTTTGGAGAGAGGGTCAGCACCACTCTTGTCTCAGAGTCCAAAGCACAGCTCTGCAGCAGCATTACTTGAGCCATCTGCCCCCATTCAGCAGGATGAAGGGGCACAAAGTAAAGAAAAAGAAAAAGTCAGGATTCCTCTGTGCCCACTAAAGACAGAGTCCAGGACCTCCAAAAAGCCAAGGAGCAAAAAAAGAGAGAAAAGAATCAGCCCTTCTCCTTTGGGAGGGGGTTTGAGCAGCCAAAGATCTCAAGCAGTTTCTCCAGTCAGTAATCACTGCTCTCAGGGGTTGGGACTCTCTGAGTTACAGCACTGTTCCTTCAGATAGCCACTCTTCACTAAGCAGGGACCTCCCTATTAAGGATCCACTCTTCTCCAGGCTCCACGAGCCTCACAGGTGTGTAGAGTTGGGGCTGATTGTGCCTAGAGAAGCTCTTTAACCCTATCCTGACTGGGGTGGGGATTTGCACCATTACAACTACAATATTTCTGTAGCTCAGCTGCCCTGGGCAAGTTTTAGCACATGGTCATGAATTCCTATTACACACACATTTTTGTTGAGGAAAAAAAATAGGGTGCCACTTTTTCTGGCGGCTTTTGTCATTTTACAATAAACCCTTTTTGGCTCACAAACCAAATGGAGAAAAAAACCTACATTGTTCACTTATTGGCTTAATATTAAAAGAACAAGATGTTGACAGCAGTATTTCTTTTAAAATATACCACTAGGGGAAACTTTGTCCTTTGCTTTTTTTTATTTGTAAGATGTCATGTTAGAATCACAGTGCCACATCCCGAAGTATTTACTAAGCAACGGTGAGTTTTGTCCGGGTAAGAACTCAGTAAGGACTTCCAGATATAATGGATATGATCTAAGTTGGACACAAAGTCTACATTCCAAGCTGCAAGTCAACTTCTTCAAACTGAATCTGCACCATATTGCATACAGCTGCATGTCAAAGAGGTGATGATTTATTAACTCTACATATTGATGTAAAATTGCTTCATGTTGCAAATTTAGGTCACCAAAACTTTGTGGCAGTAACAGAGACATTTCTTGCTTGAAGCCACCATTTGAATTTTCAATAGAAATGAAAAAAGTAGTAATTTGTTAATAGAAATGTTATGAATGTTACAAAATAACCATTACTCATGGGCCATGATATCCAGACCCTTGTGAACTTGATGTGAACTTGGACAGATTATCCAAAGAATGTTTCCGGACAATGTCTTGTATATAATCCATAGTTATAGTTCTGGGAAAGCTAAACAACTTGATGATGCCAGTATTTAGGATGGGGATATGTGCTGTCCCTCACCATTTATCAGTTATATTTATAATGCTTTTATAATCAGGGCAATACAAGAAACGGGCTTATTGTATACTTGAGAATGGCTTTTTTAAATACGCAGCTGAAATGCTGGGCTGAGGAAGAGAGCGATATAAATAAAGAACAGAAAAGAGAAGACCGAAGAAGAGCTTTCGGCCAGTACATGACACCTCTCAGAAAAACCACCCAAGCCAAACCAAGAACAGCCACTATCAACATTCTGTCAATATTTTAAAAGGTCTGGTCAAGGTAAAAATTCTAAGGGCCTGATCATTCTCCTAGAGCAGCAAGTGTCAAGACTTACATAGTTAATGCACTCTTAAGGATCAGAATTTAGACACAAATGGTCGGATTCTCAGGTGCACCACAGACCTTTTGCACTGGCTTCAAATTGCCAGGTGAGTGTGAAAGATGGAAAGATCCATTCCATTCCAAACGCTATTTTTGCAAGGGAACACAAATTTCCTGACACTTTGGGCCTGATTCTGCTGTCAAATGTCATTACCCCTTTATATCTTCTTCAGACCCAGGCATAGGGTCAGTTCTGGAGAAAAGGCTAGCCAGAGTATCACTCTACTAGCTGCCAGAATGGACCTTTGGGACCATTGCTACCAGGTGTAAATTAGAGCGGCTCCACTAGAAAGAGAGGACAGAGGAAATATATCATACATCCACCTTTGCCATCCTTCTCCCCAGGGCCTATGTTGAGCAAATGAAGTTGGCTAGCTCGCAGAACTGGACCCAAGATGTCAGGAAATTATCAATTAAAGAATTGATGTGAGATACTCAATCTTAACATGACCATGACTTCACAATTCTGTGCTTAGCTAGATAGAGCATTCTCTTTAGGCACCTAAATATAAGTAATTCTGTGTGGATAATTACTGGCTTGTTATCCAGAGGTATATTGCATATTCAACATTAATGCACCACAAATTCATGGTGCAAACCTTTCGATTTCCATCTAAGCCTGAAATCTGAATGAGATGAGCATTCTAATGGCCTGTGCCTCAAGTTGAGAATTTGAAAATGAGAACACATCCCTGAAGAGCTTTCAAGTCACCATCCCTAGAAACCAAGTTCACTGGCTCCTATTAATGTAGGTTTTTCAATTTTTTCCTTTTTAAATCTGTTGTCAACATTAAAATCATGTTCCACTTTTCTGTGTTCTATAGCTCTACTTGCACCTTTAAAACAAACACAGAAAAGAAAGAAAAATGCTACTAGAGGAAATTTGGGTCTCTGGCGGTTACTGATCATTTGTGAACAGAAATTTAGCTCCAAGGACAAGTATGACATCTGAAAGTGGGCAGGAAAAACTGAATATGATTTGAGCCAATTTACTTGTAGAGTCGCAGGCATCACCCATACTGCATCATGCTCAAAAGAGAGCAGGCCAAAACCTATCCTGGAGAGCTTTCATTGATTAGCCCTCACACTGTTTACAATGACTTGGCCCCTGATTCTATTCTCACTGAAGTCCCTGGGAGTCTTTCCATTGACATCAGCAGGAGTTGGATCTGGTCCTTAAGTAAGAGATTAGGTTTCTGTTGCTTTCCTTCTGTAAATTATGCATGCCACAGTTTGTTGTTCAGTTCCATGTGAATGTTTTAAATCATGCCAAATCTCTAACTTTCCACAGTGAGGCAAGACAGTTGTAGGTGTTTCTGTGCTGTAATTGTTCCTTCCTTTTCCACAGCTCTGACAGTTATTTTTCAAGCACTCATGGAATGTCTGAAGTGACCACAGATTATCAGGCGGAACCCTGTCTGTTTTCCCTCATCCTCTCATCATGTGGAAAGTCATACATGATGAGGTTCAGGCATGCAGCAAAGCAGAAAGCATACGAGGAGTTGCCACACTGCTATTAAACATTGACTCCATTACCAGCGGCAGGGGGCCCATATGAAAAGCCACTGAGGGGGTAAACTACACATATGGTTATTTGTTCAACTTGTTCAGAATGTAAGCTGTAATGAGATCTTTCTCAAACCACTTAAGCAATGGGCAGTCTGCTTCCCGAAACTTGTGCCACTGCTGATATTGATGCAGGAGACATATCAGAAATCTGTTTTAAAAAACAAACCAAACAATCATGGTTAAGTAATAAATTATTCAGCCACTTGTCCTTGGGGCCTTATCTTTTCCCCATTCATTTTTTCCTCTTTGTCGATATCCAAGGGGGGCATTAGGTAGTTTTCTTTGGTCGATGGATATGAATCAGCACTATGTTGACTCTGTAGTAAAACTGGTCACTTCAGACCCAATAAAATTAATTTTAGCTTCTTCTTTACACTGAACTGAATTAAATTTCATACTTTATTGTCAGACATATTCAGGCACTTTAGTTGGCAAGTGTGAAGTTGGAAAAAAAACCTGACAACTCAAGAGAAAAGAAAGTGGGCAGTTTGGTTAGAATGAATCCCTGTTAATAAAATTGGAAGGGTTAAGTTGCTAAAACACTGTTCCATCTACGTTAGTAGGAACAGGGATGGTCTCAAACTGCAACCTCAGTTCTAAACACCTTCCAACTTTAGGGAAGCTCAGATCCATTAATTTCAGCACGCATTGGATCAGTCCCTTTATGACTTCTTCACAACTGTTGCTTAACACTTGAATACTAAAGTAATATGTGCCTTAGCAATACTTAGGAGAAAAGGACCCCGGCAGAAAGAAGCTGTCTAGGAGAGGCTGAGATGGCACAATGTGATCACAAATATGCCATCTGCTGAGCCAGCCTCACTCAGAAGTGGGTGGGGCTGGCTGAAGAGGGAATACTTACAGGACAGCAGAAGAATATACTGATTCAGTGAACCTCTGTTGCAACCTCTGCTGGCAGGGCTCCTATGGCATTGTTGATGGAAATTAAAGGCGTCCCTCGCTATTGGAGCTCCTCTGAAAAGACAAATACCAAAATACTCCCCTCACCAGGGTGAATTCCTTTCCAGAGCCTCCCCAAAGTCAGCATTTCTGGCTGGTGCACCGATGGGAATGAATCTAGTACAATTACTATTTTTGCAATTTCCCTGTGAGCAGTGAATCTGTGTTATTCGATATACAACAACAATTCTTTTGGGAGATTGAACCACTTATAAAATTATCAGGAAACTAATCAATGAGTAAAATGCTGTCTGCTTTCTATACTGTGTACTTTCCTTAGTACTGTGTAGACCAGGGGTCAGCAACCTCTGGCACACGGCTCTCCAGGGTAAGTAGCCTGGCAGGCCGGGCCAGTTTGTTTACCAGTCATGTCAGCAGGTTCGGCCGATGGCGGCTCCCACTGGCTGCGGTTCGCTGTCTCAGGCCAATGGGAGCAGTGGAAAGCAGTGCAGATGAGGGATGTGCTGGCCGTGGCTTCCCGCCGCCCCCATTGGCCTGGGACAGCTGACTGCAGCCGCTGGGAGCCGCAATTGACCGAACCTGCCAACACATCAGGTAAACAAACTGGCCCAGCCAGCCACAGTACTTACCCTGGCGAGCCGCATGCCAGAGGTTGCCGACCCCTGGTGTAGACTCTCTCTTCATTAATATTCAGAACCTTTGCCAGTTCTAAAGATGTCGCAGACTACTCAGATTGCTAGGAGATTGTTTTAAAAATCTGAAAGTGATAATAAAAGTTGAAGAACTGACTCAAAGTCGAAACATTCACCATTAACCAAAACTAATGCCAACGATTCTCTTCTCCTGTGCTCCCGATTACCCAATGGGAGCTATGTTTAAGAGGCAGCTGTAGCAGCTGAACAGTGACCCATTTTGAGAAGAGGAGGAAGCATGATACGAACAGATGTGCAGATTCAGAAGTACATCTGGTCAGGATTTTTTCAACAAGACTTTTTTCATTGGAAAATGCTGATTTGTCCAAGACAAAACTTTGGGCAGGAAAGAATCAGCTCTAATGCAACTTTTGATGCTGACCCAGGTTCAGGATGGAATTCCTAATTGGACAGAGGCTAAGACCCATTGCAGAAGAACCAATAGCCACATGTTCAGGGCACTCAGCTGGGATGTGGGAGATCAAGGTTCAAGTTCCTGATCTGTAAAACCCACATCTCACAAGTGAATGCCCTACCACTGGGCCTTTCTGCTGTAGCTCGTCTCACTGCCTCTAGTTTCTGAGGTTACATCTACACAGGGATAAAAAACCCATGACTGGCTCAGGCGCACGGGGTCAAGCTGAAAAGTTGTTGTGTGCATGTTTGGGCTGGGCTCAGGCCTCAGCTCTGGGACTTTACAAGGGTGCAGGGTCTCAGAGCTCAGGCTCCAACCCAAGCCTGAATGTCTACATGGCAATTTTTAGCCCCACAGCCCATGCCCCATAAGCCTAAGCCAGCTGACCCAGGCCAGTTGCAGCCATGTCACAGGTCTTTTATCCTTGTATAGAGGTAATCTGAGAGTGAGGCTGTGTGCGCTCTGTGCACCAACTGTGTTTCTGGTAGTCTGTGTTCATTTTTGTTTTTTTACTTGCTGTTCCTTTGTTTTAGGGGGTTGCTGGCTCCCTTCCTTTTCCTTGGGGTGATGGGGGGTTTTCTCTATGGGGTCTGTCATGCTGTCTAGGTTGGCTCAGGACCAGGAGTGCCAACCTCAGGGCAGATATCCCAGATTGATTGTGTATTCTATCATTCGATTTCACCAACCCAGTAGCAAATGTGAACTCCTGGATCACTATAGCAGTTTTGCCCTGGACTCACAGATGCTTCCCTTAGACTCTCCAGTCTATTTTCTCACCCAGACAAACTGGACTTAGAGATAAATGGTCATTTACATCAAAAACCACACAATATGCAGGTTGCTTCCTGTCCCAAGAGACCAGCCACTTACCAGAGATCAATTGGTACCCTAGATCATACACCAAAGACAACATGTGTAGCCATTCCTGTAATAAACTACCTTTTAAAGGTTTATTAACTAGGAAAAAGGAATAAGAGAGTTATTTACAGGTTAAAGCAAACAAACATATACACACAAATGAGTTACTATTTAAATCCTAAGAGTAACAGAGTTGTAGTGATCTGTCTATTCAATGTGTCTTTCTGTGCTGTCCCGGAAGACAGCCCCTGGAAATTTCTGGCTTCAGAGTAGAGTTTCTGGCCCTGTCAGAGTTCAAACAGCAAAGAGAGATGGAAAATGTTCCTGTCACTTTGTTTTATTTCCTTCAGTCAGCTTCCAAGGCCACAAGACAAGTTTCCTTGAATGTAGCATTTCCAAGATGTGACAGGGCCATTAAACAATCCTTGTATTGTGGTGTGCTCCTTGATGGTCCATCTGATTTTGATAGTCCTTCGGGATGGTCAGGAGGGATGATTCTGGTGCCTGAGTTCACACATTCAGAACAAACATTTTCAAAGTTATAAAGCAACACTTAGTATTCCATGCTATAAGAAAATATGTGACATTACAAGTGAGATTAATGCATGCATCAACTTACAAGCATTTCACAGTCTAAACACTAAACACATTCTTATCAGATTGTGACAGTCTGTACCCCTATGTTCACCCCTTTTACAGGACTATGTCTGGATCTAATGCATCTGAAGGTCTGAGGGAGTTGGCTGATGTGATTACAGAGCCATTGGCCATTATCTTTGAAAATTCATGGCAACTGGGGGAAGTCCCGGACGATTGGAAAAAGGCAAACATAGTGTCCAACTTTTAAAAAGAGAAGAAGGAGAATCTGGGGAACTACAGACAAGTCAGCCTCACCTCAATCCCTGGAAAAATCATGGAGCAGGTCCTCAAGGAATCCATTTTGAAGCACTTGAGGGAAAAGATGATGATCAGGAACAGTCAACATGGATTCAGCAAGGCCAAATTATACCTGACCAACCTGATTGCCTTCTATGATGAGATAAGTGGCCCTGTGGATATGGAGAAAGTGGTGGATGTGATATATCTTGACTTTAGCAAAACTTTTGATATGGTCTCCCGCAGTATTCTTGCCAGCAAGTTAAAAAAGTATGGATTGGATGAATGGACTATAGGGTGGATAGAAAGCTGGCTAGATCGTCTGGCTCAACAGGTAGTGATCAATGACTCAGTTTCTAGTTGGCAGCCGATATCAAGCGGAGTGCCCCAGGGGTCTGTCCTGGCGCCTGTTTTGTTCAATATCTTCATTAAGATCTGGATGATGGGATGGATTGCACCGTCAGCAAGTTTGCAGATGACTCTAAGCTGGGGGGTGAGATAGATATGATGGAGGATAGGGATAGGGTCCAGAGTGACCTAGACAAATTGGAGGATTCGGCCAAAAGAAATTTGATGAGGTTCAACAAGGACAAGTGCAGAGTCCTTCACTTAGAACAGAAGAATCCTATGCACTGCTATAGGCTGGGAACCAACTAGCTAAGTGGCAGTTCTGCAGAAAAGGACCTGGGGACTACAGTGGATGAGAAGCTGGATATGAGTCAATGGTGTGCCCTTGTTGCCAAGAAGGCTAACGGCATATTGGGCTGCATTAGTAGGAGCATTTCCAGCAGATTGAGGGAAGTAATTATTCCCCTCTATTCAGCGCTGGTGAGGTCACATCTCAAGTATTGTGTCCAGTTTTGGTCCCCCACTACAGAAAGGATGTGGACAAATTGGAGAGAGTCCAGAGGAGGGTAATGAAAATGATCAGGGGGCTGAGGCACATGACTCACAAGGAGAGGCTAAGGGAGCTGGGCTTGTTTAGTCTTCAGAAGAGAGGAGTGAGTGGGAATTTGATAGCAGACTTCAACTACCTGAAGAGGGGTTCCAAAGAATCAATCATAGAATATCAGGGTTGGAAGAGACCTTAGGAGGTCATCTTGTCCAACCCCCTGCTCAAAGCAGGCCCAATCTCCAGACATATTTTTGCCCCAGATCCCTAAATGGCCCCCTCAAGGATTGAACTCACAACCCTGGGTTTAGCAGGCCAATGGTCAAACCACTGAGCTATCTCTCCCCAAAGAGGATGGAGCTAGGCTCTTCTCAGTTGTGCCAGATGACAAAACAAGGCGCAATTGTCTCAAGTTGCAGTGGGGGAAGTGTAGGTTGGATATTAGGATCAGCTATTTCACTAGAAGGGTGGTGAACTACTGGAATGGGTTACCTAGTGAGGTAGTGGAATCTCCATCCTAAGAGAGTTTTAAGGCACAGCTTGACAAAGTCCTGGCTGGGATGATTTAGCTGGGGCTGGTGCTGCTTTGAGCAGGGGGTTGGACTAGATGACCTCCTGAGGTCTCTTCCAACCCTAATCTTCTATGATTCTGTGTTAAATTCTATACAAAGCATATTGTGTAAGGTATCACTTGAATACTCATGATTTGCGGATCATTATTGTCCTGATAAAATGTGTGGGGCAACATTGTATGTAAAGATATAAGATTCCACAGCATTCCAAGACATATTCCAGTGTGTTCTGGAGGGCAGTCACAAACAAGTTTCCCAGAGACAAAAGGCTAGCCAAGACCTCAGCCAGGTGTCAAAGAGATCAAGTGGACCACTGCCTGATTAAGTGGCCACTGTTCAGTTCGGGAACAAAACCTGTATTTTTGACAAAGAAGCAGCTTAAGGTTCCTGGCCATATCAAATTTCTGTCTCCTGAACATGAGCTGGAGATGATTCTTGCACAAGAGAAAGGACTACAAGAGGAAAGGGCAGATTCTCCAAGTCATCTTTCCTTTGCTCTCTACCCACGGCATCATCAAACACTGAAGAACAAAGGAAGCAGCATTGAACTAGGGGGGAAGAGATCCTGACTGAAAGAGGTTCAGCCAGTAAGACTTCTGGAACATGTGATGAGAGAGACCTTTGCTTGTAGTCATTTAGCTTGTTAAGTTAGGTGTTAGTTGTGTTTTACATTTTATTTCCTTGTAACCAATTCTGACTTATATGCCTCATTACTTGGGGTAACTTAAAAATCTATCTTTCGGTAATTAATACATTTGTTGTTTTATCTAAACCAGTGTGTTTGGATTGAAGTGTGTGGGAAACTCCCCTTTGGATAACAAGATTTGTGCATATCATTTTCTATTAATAAAAGACGGACTTTATATGAACTTATATTGCCCAGGAGGGTGCTGGGCAGTACAAGACATATATTTCTGGGAGAATGTCTGGGACTGAGAGTTTGCTGGTGTTCCCCTGGAGCGTAATTCATGAATGACTGGCTACAGCACTCATACAGTATATCTGGGAGGGATTTACATGCTGGAGGCTGTGTGTGAGAAGACCAGGAGTGGTTGCTCTCACAGCAAAGCAAGGTAAAAAGCACCTCAGGTTGGGGAATCGAGAGGACACAGCTTTCCATCAGTCCAGATTGTACCCTGGATAATGTCACAAAGACTAACAAAATTTCTGAACAAAATTAACATACATGTGAACTGGTCCGGTCTCCTGCTATGAGGTTGTTAGTTCTTAGCTAATGCCTCCAGTTTGAGCAAGAGCTAGCATCTGGCCTGCCAGCCTCACACCCCCAGTGCAAAAATGGTATAGAAAGGTGTGTGACTGACGAGCCTGAATATGCCTCAGGGTCCCCCCATTCTCTGCAAGGCATCATCCACTGCATTTTCCTTTCCCTTGATAGGAATTATTTCCAGATCAAAGTCCTATAGGGCTAGACTCCAATGAAGAAATCTAGAATTTGTTCCCTGAGATTGGTGCAGCCATGTCAAAGAGGCATGATCGCTTAAAACAGTACATTTTCATTACACAAATAAGGTTTAAGTTGTTTGACAGCCCAGACAATGGGCATAGCACGCTTTCCTGATTCCCTCTGCAGCCCCCATCTTGCATTTGGAGACCTTGACAGTGAGGTTGGCTTCTCTCAGCCTTTGTAACACTAGTCCCACATGGTTTAAGTGGGCTTGCCAAGAGCTACTGAAAATAGTCATGTCATCTATATAGGCCCTGGCAAAGGTTTGTAACTCATGCAGCACCTCATTGATAAGCCACAGAAAGGTAGTCCCTGGATTTATTAATCCAAAAGGCATGACTTTAAATTCATACAGTCCAGATTTCCAGTATAAAAATGGATTTTCCTGGGCATCAGCATCTAAGAGAATTTGCTAGTGCCCACAAGTCAAATCCAGTGTGCTTATGAATTTTGCACACACACCGCCAACAGATCCAGTAAGTTCTCTATTCAGGATGTGGGATATGGGTCACACTGGGTGACAGCATTTAGCTTTCTAAAATCTAAATCTCCTGCTTTATCTTTTTCAGGTACCATGAGAATAGGAGACACCCAGGAACTTTTTGACTTAATAATTACCTCAAAAGGTCCTTCCCAATAATCCTGCATTTTGTTTTTCCTCACTGGGATCAGCATTAACACCAAATCACCAATATCAAATTATCTTTCTTCAGCATGCTGATCATACCAAACTTTCTGAGTTTCATGACTTTCCTCAAGATTCTGTTGCACTAAATTCATCATAACATATAAATTCTCCTTAAAACGAGTGACATACTCCCCTATAGGCAGTCCTGTCGCCTCTGAACTGCCCCCCTAAGAGCCTTGAATTAAATCTAGGCATCCCCTAACCTGCCTCCCATACAGGAGGTCAAAGAGGGTAAAGCCAGGAGATTCTTGGGGAACACTTCTGTATGCATATACACCACTACCCCGATATAACACGACCCGATATAAAACGAATTCGGCTATAACGCGGTAAAGCAGTGTTCCAGCCGGGCAGGGCTGTGCACTCCGGCAGATCAAAGCAAGTTCAATATAATGCGGTTTCACCTATAACGCAGTAAAAATTTTTGGCTCCCAAGGACAGCATTATATTGGGGTAGAGGTGTAGTAAATAAGGGAGTAACACATCCCAGTCATTCTCATGCCTGGAGACATACGTTCTTAGCATAGCTTTTAAGGTTCCATTAAATCTTTCCACAACCCCATTAGTTTCTGGATGATAGGAAGCAGCCTATGTATGCTTCACTCCACATAATTCCCATAATTTTTTAAAGACTACAGACATGAAATTTGCACCACGGTCTGTCAAGATTTCTCTGAGAAAACAACTCTGCTAAAAATGGTGAATAAAGCTGTAGTCACTGTTTCAGTTTCAATATTATACGTGGCTTCAGGGTACCTGATGGCAGACTCCACCACAACAAGTATATATTTCTTTCCATTCCTAGAAAGTTTAGTGAGAGGTCCCACAATATCTACAGACACTCTGGCAAACACATCTTTAATAATGGGTAAAGGCTGCAGAGGTACTTTTCAGGGTCCCTTTAATCCCTTGTGCTTCTGACATAAGTCACAACTCTTAACAGTAATCTCTTACAGTCCCCTTTTCCCCCAGTATGCGTTCGGCTTTCTCGACCTCTGGCAGCTGGACCTGGGCAAGAGGTGGCCTGCCGCCACCTCTCCAGCCAGGCTCTCTCAGGTAGGGTGACCAGATGTTAAGGGGAAAATATTGGGACCGTCGTGGGGTGGGGGGAGGTTACACTCACCCGTCCGGGAGTTTGGTGGTAATTCGGTGGAAAGCCCTTCAGTCGCAGACAGTCTTCAGCAGTATTTCGGTGGCGGGTGCTTCTGTCTTTGGTGACAAGGAACTGAAGGACTCTCCGCCAAATTGCTGCCGAAGACCAGGAAACAAAATATTGAGACAAATGGTGTCCCAACCGTACTCTGGTCGGGACGCGGGACAAACTCCTCAAAATCGGGACAGTCCCGATTTTATCAGGACATCTGGTCACCCTTCTTTCAGGAAGCTGCTGCGCAGCACAGAGGCAGCAACTGGGAGCAGCCAGCTCCAGCCACGAGAAAAGCGACTCCCTCCCATTCCCCATCTGGGCCTAGCTGCCAAGGAGAGCAGCTGATCGTGCCAGGGCACAGGCACACTGGGAGAAAGACAGAGCCCCCTCTCCCATAGGTAACGTGGGGCAGGGAGAGCAAGGAGGCCCCAGGCTGGGCACAGGGGTCACTGGGCAGAGGAGATACATGGGGTGGTCACATATCCACCCCTTTAGATTGTGCCCCCTGTGGTAAAACCTCCTGTCCCAGATCTGGACTTTAGCGTCCAAAATCTGGGTGCTTACCTGAAACTCCCCCAAGCTCACTACCTGCTTGGATATTTT
>NC_133769.1:309991304-310018003 GCF_003597395.2 Chelonoidis abingdonii | reverse complement strand
AGACCCATTACAGCATCTTGTAAACCATTGGAACTATACCAGCCGCAAGTTCAGGCAACAAACACCTAGAGGGCACTGCAAAACAAGAAAACAAAACCATGGTGCCAAAGATGCGGACTTTGAAAAGGATACATCCCCCCCACCCAAAGGATTCCCGCTCCCCATTTTCTCATTTACAGTCAATGGCATAGAAGATTGACCTGGAGAAGACCTATAATCAAAGTGTGCCACTTTTACTCTGATCATATTCACGGGGGAGTGCCCGCCAAGGGAGGGCATAACTATAAATATGGGAGTATACCACATACATATCGTTAAAGCTGCCTCTAAGTCCTTACATTTCTTACCCCCTTAGTATTCTCAAAAATGGCAATGCTGCATGCCTGACTCAGTGTCAGGAAGCCTTACTCCAATACTTCAAGTCAGGCGGGCCTATGTCCCGTTATAGAAGTCTAATACATCAAACTTATACCTTTACCAGCCCAAACTTGTAATCTCATAAAAAATACAATCAAATTAGGTTTGACGTCTATTTCATAAACCCGTTGGTGACCCTTGGCCTAAAGTTGGCGAGTTATGGCCCCATGGAATCATTTTTGACAAACCACTCTCTCCTACTGTTTACTCACCAAGTTCATCGCAATCTTGAGTCATGTTAATCGGTATTTCCCATTAGGTCTATGGAGCAGAGTTCTTATGCCCAGGCGCGATACCGGATTAATTTCTGCCCCGTGGAGTATCACAAATGTACAGACTCTGTAGCCATCCCAGGTAGCCTGATGGTTTTATCATGTACAACGTGGAACGTCATTCTCTTGATGTTGATGTACCCTGGTTGTTGAAAAGAGAAATCATGGTTCTGGTACGTGAAACCAATAGGAATGCGTTTATGGCTTTATGCCCATTGTGTACGCCCTGGAAATAATAGTACGGCAGCCACATAATGTCGGCGCTTCCATGCTGGTGCGGTTCCAGGTACTGACCGGATTCAGCCTGTCTACGGGCCCTAGCTTGGGTTGTTAAGCCCCCAAAAGTGGGATTGGCTAAGACGAATTTCCAGTGTTGCAACAACTAAGCACAAAATTTTCTCGTTCGTATAGAGGTTATGAATCCTCCCCACCCAAGCTGAGTGATCTGTGAGTCTTTTAGACATGATGTCGTGTTGCCGAACAGCCATTTGCACATAACTTGTTAATCTTTCAGAAGAGGAAAAAGAGAAACTTCTAAAGGCAATCCAATAATGTTTTGTCTTTCACATTTTTACCCTAAAACAAATAAGTTTTGATTTATGTAGTGCGGTCAACCTAAAGAACTCATTATTGTCCATTTTGGAATCCTATTCTAATATATTGTTTATAAATGCTCAGAATGTATGGAATGTATGCAAATTTCAATGGCTTTCGGCCCCGAGAGTTTTTCCGGTGAAACAAAAACGTTAGCTTGAGCTGGAGAGGTAATGGTACTTCAGGGTGCAACTTGAGATGATAGGTCCCCTCACCCTCATGTATGTAGGGTGTGAAAATAGCTTACAGTAAATTTGATCACCCAGTACTGTTTATTGAAGCGTGCCCAACTCCGATTCTACTGTGATGACACAGTTCTGTACTGTATGGCTGGCCTGTGGTTCTTGGTCTTGATCTTCGTGAAAGTATGGAAGAATGATCGCCTTTCATCGTTCTGTGCCCCCTTATTAACGCCGTAAGGTTATCTTTGATATAGTTGATATGTGGTGAAAAAACTGTCGTATTTGACACTTATCCATTATAAATAGGCGGGAGGAATGGTAATGTGTGTGTTTTGAACCAATATTGATTAAGAGAGAGTGTGCTATAGTGAACTCTCATGTGAACATAAAACGTTTACAGGCGCTCTAATGGCTCTAATAAGTAAAACCGCTGACAAGAATTCACTCCTCCCGGAAGACGTATGCGATGCTGCCTTAATAATCATTTATTGAAAGTGTTCACGCCGCTATTAACTAGTCACCTGAGGTCTTTGTTGATATCTTGAGGAGTAGGGAGATTAGTCGACATGTCATAGGCCTTCACCACTCGAGCTCAGAAACCAAACACCGCTGTTGGTGAAGCGTGGATAGTTGCTCATGGAGGAAATCTTGGGACTTATTGCGCTGTTGGGTCCATATGGGTGCCGGAGTTTAAGCTTGACACCCGATGCCCTGTACAGGTTATTGAAACTTGGTGCTAGTGTCTGTAAGAGGTTCAGAAATTCTGGACTGCCATAATTGAACTCTGCAAAGTCTCGTACGTGAACATTTTTATCACCTTTGAGAATTTTGTTTGGATTACTTGAATAAACTTATTCCTTGCATTCCACTTGTTGATATGGAGCTTATAAAGCTGAGTGTGTAAGCCATAAGTATTGAAGTATCACTGATATTTACAATCTCCTGAAGGAAAGAGATGCGTTTCACAGGTGGATACGCAGAATAAATCTAATTTCTACCACCATAATCGTGCCCAGCATGGGTTTTACAGCTTTTACCAACTGTATTTCCAGTGCCTGTACCAGAAAATAAGGTAAAGAGCAAATACCCACATCCTAGGAGCATGTGGAACCCAATAGCGAAGGAGTCCTGCCCAACCAAGCACTACACCCTGTGGACCCAGAGAAAACGATTCCCTAAATTAGGTAGACTGGGGAATTATCGCTCTTCAAGATTGACTTCCCTAGTGGGAACAAGGCTGACCTGAGACGGAATACAGGACACTGTGTGCGGTATGTGTTGAAGTGGTAAAAGTTAGGCCATCATTATCTTAGTTTGTACGGCAGATTCACAACGTTATCCTCCCGACTAAAGTTCATTGCCTCCAAATGCCTGAGCTGAAACCACGGCTGCTTCTTGACATAGTACTTAGGTGAGATCGGAATTTTTGGTCGATGGTGTCCCCTCTCGGAAGCGTAGAAAATGGGGGGTAGTAGAAGCCAGACACATCGTTTCCCAACGATACGCAATAATATTGTCAGATAGCAACTTCATAATGTCCCTATCTATAAACATTGCTAACAAACTGTTATTTACACTCCCAAAACGTTGCACGTTATTGTCTTAACGGTGTACGGCCTAAACCCAAGCTCATCTGGCAAACCCGTTAGCTACACCTCCTCGTTTGGGTATCAGATTTGGACCAAGCAATGAGAATCAATTAAACAGGAATGATAGCCCACAACAAGTCTCCGCAGGTTGATCATCCTAGATAGTACAATTGACTCCGATTTGAGCGACCATGTTCACTGCTAGCCATCAGCAGTTCACCTGCACCCACTGTGCAGATAACTCTATAAAGAATCCTTCAAGCGCAACCAGGTCACCCTAAAAGGGTCCCTTACTGAATGACTCCTTTATTTACCTTGAATTCGATTAACAACAAGCAAACAACAGCCACCCTCCCAAGCTCTTAGGTGCCTTTGACAAGTGTCTATGCCGTTCACAGATGCAGAAAATTTCAGTCCAAGTCCAAACAACTCTTGTCCTCCCAAAAGCCAGCAATATCCTCAACAACCCCCAGGGCCAAGTAACTCAAGTGCAGTCCCCATGCGTTTGGACAGCAAGGAATGACCCCAGAAAATAGAACAGACACCCCGAGCCTCCTACCTACATGAGGCATGCCAGTACGCCTGCATCAGTGATCTGAACATACTATTTTCAACTCGCGTAACCAAACGCAAGATCCACAACCATGGCTATACCTAGTAAATCCAAACTGTGTGTTTGGAACTCCTAATGCTGCCTTGTTGTGGCGCCCTCACTCACCAAAGTTACTGGTTCTATTATACCAGGGAACTTGTGGAGGGGGTATCCGGCCTATTGATGAACAGTTGACCCGCTTGGATCTGTTTCATGCCAGAGAAGAGCCTCTGGTTTTGAGGTATTCCTGTGATGGTTTTGCTATCCTGGATCGTGGGCTCTTTCCTTTATAACGCCAACGCAGCTCGCACCCAGTCACAACCAAGCTAGTTCCTACAGTGTTTCCATACTTTTCTTAATTCTTACTGTTTCTCGTGGTTCTTAAATCCTGTCCATTCTCCTTATGCATGATGTCCATCTCCCGTTCTAGCCTTCCTCTCGGCCAAGCTCTGTCAGTTATCTTTAACAGTATCCTCTGATCCCTCCAGGTAACTGTCTGTTGAGTAATTTTCGGCTTACCCCGGCTGCATAGAGAAGAAGCCCTGTCATCTGTACCCTCCCAAATATGTAAATTATCGCCTGCTAACCCAGCTTTCCCCTACTGCGTAGCCTGTTGTGATTCTTTCATGTTCCCCATAAAAGATCCAAAAAGGCGCGATGGAAGTGGAAGGGTACCGGACGTCTCTGAACTCAGATGTTAATTCTATTCGAATGAAGCTTCAAAAAAGATTAGCCAGGCAGAGACGTAATTATTAATAATCAGTTAAAATGCGTCTATTTCTCTCGGCACTGTGGTGCTGACTGTATTGGGGCTTATTAACAGAAATTAAGACCACCTTTAAACAGCATTACTCGAATTTAAAAGACTGTAGCCCACCTCAGCGACTTAAACCGTTTCGCACCGTTGGACTTCCAATATAGAACTCAAATTCACTCACCTGGAAGGCAAGCCTACTAAACTAAAATTATGGGTACTCTGACTGTCTAGCGCATTTGATCTTCACAACAAGAGCAGAAGAACATCTCATCATTAGGGCTTAGAAACAGGGGAATCAGCTCAACGCCATATGGATGTGTTCGCTTACACTATGGTTATTGGCACAGCATGTTTAGGAGAGAACTTTGAGATAAGATGGAGTTAGAAGAAAACTTGTTTACCCATAGCCGAGGAACAAAAAAGACCCGAGTATACAAATTCCCGCCCCTGACTTTAAACATCCAGTTCTTTGATTGGTCCTCTGGTCAGGTGTTTGGTTCGCTTTGTTCCCCCTTTACAGGAAAAGAATTAACCTTACTCTAGCTATCTACTTATGACACGCCCCCCACTACAGACAGTGCAAATGTCACTGGAGGTGATTTCTACCTAGAACTTTAAAATAATCAAAGTAATACAACACATGTACCTTTACATATTAGTAAGCATGTAAACTACAAGACTTTTACATCTTTAAGGAAAGTTTTAACCAGTGTATTCCGGAAAACTCTCGCGGGAGAGTGCATCAGCTACTTTGTTAGAAGCTCCTGAAATGTGTCGAATTAAATCATCTTGTGAGAGCTAGACTCCAACGAAGGAAGTTTGTTGTTGTGCCTTGGCTGTATGAAGCCACTTTAGCGCAGCATGGTCAGTTTGTAGCTGGAACCGCCGTTCCCAACGTATGGGCGTAGCTTTTCCAGGGCGTACACAATGGCATAGCATTCCTTTTCACTGACTGACCAGTGGCTTTCCCTCTCAGATAGTTTCTTGCTGAGAAACACGACAGGATGAGAGTTGTGATCCGGTCCTTCCTGCATAAGAACTGCTCCTATACCACGCTCAGATGCATCGGTGGGTTACTAGGAATGGTTGTCAAAGTCTGGGGGCCTTAGCACAGGGTCAGACGTGAGCATGGCCTTGTGGTAAAGGCTTCCTGACACTCATCAGTCCATTTAACTGTATGTTGGTGGAGCTTTTTTGGTCTCTTTTATGGGTGCTCCTGGCTTCTTGTTCAGCCTTTATTCGGTCCATCTGTCTTTGATGTTTCTTTTTCAGCGCATCTTGTGCACTCATGGTTTCTGTTTTTTGTTTTGGAGTGCTCTGGTGTTTGTTGCCTGATTGCTGGCTGGGTACTTAAGTTCCAATGTTTAACAAAAGATCTGTAATGGGTCTCTTTTGACTCTGCTACAAAGCAAGCTGTCGAGCAAGCAGAAAAAAAAAAATTTCTCTCTAGACTTTAACAACCCCTTTTCTCATTGGTAATCCTAGCAGGAAAAAAGAAAATAAGGTAGCTACTGGTTTTTGGATTTTTATATCCCACCGCTCCACCATGTGGTAAGCCTCCTGTCCCAGATCTGGCTTTAGCGTCCAAATCTGGTGGTTACTGAACATCCCCAGCTCACTACTGCTTGGATATTTTTTTGCTGCCACCAACTAGGACTATTGGGTTCCTAGTACCCCCCCGAGTCACGCCAACCTTCCCCTGGGGACCCCAGACCCAGAGCCCTGGGTCTCCCTCTCTTCTCTCCCAGCTTCCCCTTCCTGGGTTAGCGGTGCGAGACTAGACTTCACTCTTTGAATACAACCGGAGAGGCAATCTAGCGTCCCCGAGGGCTATGCATTCACAGCTAATCACAGCTGCACACAGAAGGTTCCCCTCGGTTCATTAGCAGTAACTAGAGAACTTCCACCCACAGAGAAACAGAGATGATTCTTTTCTCTTTCCCCGTAGCCTGCTTTCCTGGAAAAATAGGAAAATAGCCACAGCTGGCTTTTTTCCTTTTGCCTCACTAGGAAAGAAACCTCCACCAGTTTGCAAAAGAACTTTATATAAAAAAGAAAGAAATACAAATAATAATCTTGCATTAGAAACTGCAATACAGGCTCTTGCTTAATAGAACAATAAGAATAAACAGTCTGATTTAAAAGATAGCCCGTTAAAACCAGTTCCAGCAATCAACATACATGTAAATACAACACAAAGCTCATATCTAGCCGAATTACTTTGCTTTCCTTTGTACTCACAGAGTTAGGAGAAACTTTAGATAAGATGGAGTTAGAAGAAAACTTGTTTACCCATAGGCGAGAAAACAAAAAAGACCCGATTATACAAATTCCCGCCCTGACTTCTTATAACAACAATCCAGTTCTCTGATTGGTCCTCTGGTCAGGTGTTTGGTTCGCTTTGTTCCCCCTTTACAGGAAAAGAAAATTAACCCTTACCTTACCTATCTACTTATGACACCCCCCCAGTATGGGGAGGTGTGAGTCATCTGTGGGCAAACTTATTGAGGGTCTTTCCCTCCCCCATTGCAGCCTTCCCTGGTCATCACAGGCAAAGCAGGTGAATCAGATCAATACTTTCTTTGGGACTGGGTTATAACATGAATATGCTCAGACATGGCTAAAATGTTATTGTGTATAAAAATATCAGTGGGCAGCATATTTCTGAGCAGGCAAGAATTCAAGGCTCAGTAGCCAGGTAAGCAGAAGAGGTTCAAAGTAGCAGACAGCCAGGGATTCCTCTATTTGCTCAGACAGTTCCTACCTGGCTAACTTTGTGCTGGTACACAAAAGCAGCCCTTTTGTAATCTCACCGGCCAGGGTAGAGATGGCCAGGGTAGAGCAGAATGGCCGGGTAGAGCAGGGTAGAGCAGTGTGATGTGCTAGGACTGTTCTGTGCACTGATTGCATCCTGGCTGTGGCTTGATTACACTTTTTATAAATTGACTTGTAACCTGGACAATATTTTAAGTGAACTTGGTGCTGCTGGTGCTTTAGTGATACATGTTTAATGTTCATTTAAGACATGTTTTGCTTTATTTCATTCATATCTTTTTGCATATGTACTGTAATTTTATAATGTTTTAATAGTTTTTAATTTGATTTTATGTGAATAAAGGGGTTTTTCATGTCCTCGCTGTCTCTCTCGATTTCAAAAGCACTATCTTTCACCCCGATACAGAACAGGAAATTCTTTTAAATCTCAAAAATTTCCATGGGATGTGACCAGCTCTATTCATAAGCACCGGCAAATAACTCCACTACCATTTTAGTCTTACAATTAAAAGGAAAAGGCAATTTAAGAACCTGAACCTGAAACCACACACCACTTTACTCAGGCGAATAGTCTCATTAGTGGGACTGCTCACATGAATAAACTTACGTACTTGTATAAACATTTGCAGGAACAGATGCTCACAATGCAACGTAGCCAGGAGCACTTGGTTACTCTTGGTTTACTTATTATGAAATAAAATTTACATAGGTCATCTGTCAGTGAAGCAGCTTCAAGAAGTTTGTGGGAATAATGTTAGAATGCAACATTTGCTTACAGCAAACTGGCAACAAAATAAATCACAGCATCACAGAAATTAGACATAGCGAAGCTACTATTTGCCCTGCCAATGCAAGGAATAACATGTAACTAGCCAGAAAAAATAGGCTAATACTGGATTCTCTTTGTGTGTGTGTGTGTGTATACATATATATATATATACACATACTTAATTCTATATTTTTCCCCCTTTCTTTTTCTCACTATGAAGGGTTTTTGCTTTATGAACTCTTTCCCCACTTTCTGATGCATGACACACTTTTCACTACCTTACCAACATTCACCTTTCCTTTAATTAGTCTTGCTTCATTTTCTCCGTTTTGGCTGTAGGGTTGTTGAAGAAAGAAAAACTTGCAAAAAATATGTTCTAATGGGGAAACAACAATTCAAACCATTCAAAAAGTAGTTCAAAACCTTCCAAAAAAAAGTCACCTGTCAGCAGAGGCTACCCACCAAAAACTTCACTTTGAGGTGGAAGTTTCAAGAAGGTTGAAATCACTGAAAACAGGAGATTAGAAGAGAAAATGTTATGCAGCCTGAGGGCCCCTATAATCTGCTTAAAATTTGCTGTTTCTATTAACATTTTTGCTAGAAAATTAATTCTCTAGAGTATTCACAAAAGCTGAATACAAGTGGGATGCCAATTACAGCCAAAAGTGAATTCAATTTGAGTGAATATTCCTGGAAGCAATTTCTTGCATATTCATTCAGCTTTATTCAACACTGTTGCAACAACTGAAAAGTAAAGGCTGCTTTTTAGCAATTCATTACTCATTTGATGGGATTCTTTTTAATTACACAGTATTTCTGATCATTTTTACATGCCCTTTTCAGCAAGACTTTGATGCAACATTTCCAATAAAATGTGTTGAACAAATAGGGTTGCCAGGCGACTAGTTTTTGACTGAAATGCCCGGTTGAAAAGGAACCCTGGTGGCAGTGCTGACCAGGTGGATAAAAGTCCAGTTGATGGCACAGCGGGGCTAAGGTAGGTTCCCTGCCTACCTTAGCTCTGTGTGGCTCCCAGAAGCAGCCAGTATTTCCAGCCCTTAGGCACAGGGGCCAGGGAGGGTCCATGTGCTAGCCCCACCCCAAGCAGAACTGTAGCCAATGGGAGCTGTGAGGGCGGTGCTGGATGGTTCTGAGGAGCCGCATGGAGCCAGGGCAGGGAGGGAGCCTACCTTAGTCCCACTGCACCACTGACCAGGAGCTGCCCAAGGTAAGTGCCGCCCTGCCGGAGCCTGCACCCCAAACCTCTTCCCACTCCCCAAACCACAGCCCCAGGTCAGAACCCGCTCTCACACCCAAATGTCCTCCAAGAGCCCACACCCCACACTCTTTCCTGCACCCCAACTCCCTCATCCCCACCCCCACCCCTGAGTCCACACCCCCAGCCGGACCCCGCACATTATCCCATACCCCAACCCCCTGTCCCTCCCCAGCCTCCTCCCGCACTCCGAACCCCTCAGCTCCAGCCTGGAACCCTGTCCTGCATCTCAACTCCCTCATCTCCAGCCCCACCTCAGAGCCCTAACCATTAGCTGGAGCCCTCAGCCCCTCCCACACCCCAATCCAGCTCAGAGAAAGTGAGTGAGGGTGGGGGAGAGTGGCTGAGGAAGGGGGAGTGAGCAGGCCTTGGAAAAGGGGCCTTGGAAAGGGGCAAGGCAAGGTTCGGTTTTGTGCAATTAGAAAGTTGGAAACCCTAAGAACAAGGTCACAGAATGCTTGTTCCTGCTCACTTACTTCAGTGGGTGCAGGATTAGGCCCCCGATTATGCTCCTATCTTGGAAAATCTATGGTGAATTCTGTTCTTTGCTCTATCAGTATGACTCTAAAAAGTGCAGAGAGCTCTGACCTTGATCCAGCAAAGCACTTAAGCATGTGCTTAACTTTACACATAGAAATAATACTTTTTACTTCAGTGAAACTATTCACATATTCGAAGTTGAGCATGTACTTAAATGCTTTGCTTAATTGGGGATGGAGTGTTCTACACTTTGCAGAATCAAGCCCTGTGTCCATATCTTACTGCTGAAAAGCAACATGGGTTTAATACCTAGAAAGTGGATGGTTATTTTGATTCTACATTAAATTTATGGTGCAATTTTCAGAAGTTCCTATTTCATGTTCATGTTCAGCCCTGGCATAAGTAGCTGGAGTAGCATTAAACTAGCAGATAACTATCCAACATGGATGACTACTTTCTTCACTGATGAAAAATTTTACATGTACATGCAATACATTTAACATTACACAAGGGATTTTCAATTTACTCAAAATTCACTGCTATATTTATATAATGGACTTATTAGTAGATATTTGTAATACATAGATTCAAGAAGCTAACAAAAATGTCACAAAGAAAGCTTGCCCTGGTCTCAAATCACAGCATTTCTGGGTACTTATTTAATTTTGCACTACTGCTAGCACATTTCACACCAGAGACATGGTAATGGGGAGCAAGGCATGAATGACGATGAAAAAACTGGCATTTTCTTCTTCTTTTTATAATGAAGGATTTTATTTTAGATTTTTCTTAGGAGACTATGCTAACTATCCAAATCAAATAGCATTGGTGCTCATTAAAATAATTTTTTTCCTGTTTAATAGTATTTGGGGAACAAAAAGGAGGTACGGAAAGATGTGCAAGAAAATAAAATTCAAATAATCTCAAAGATTTGTACACTTTTAAAAAAAATGTTATTTTCAATTAAACAAAACTCTAGAAATAAATCATCCAAAATACCCCTGCTAATAGTTTACTGTCTGGTTTGAGTGAGCTTAACCTTAAGGTGTGGTAGGCTCTGGAAACTTACTGTGACTCATTGAGTAATAAGTAGCTACAACATAAAACATCAACCCACACACAATTTCTCTGCCTCATTCTGTATATCTTTCATTTGAAAAGAAAAATAAATGAATTATCTCATTAAATCTGTTTTTAATCTTTATGACAGAAAATAATGTATATAAAGGAATATTACTTTTTCTTGAAAACTTATTCATATATCAAAGAAAACCGTTACCTTTTCCGTAACTGGTGTTCTTCGAGTGATTGCTCATGTCTGTTCTACAATAGGTGTATGTGCTTGCCACGTGCACCGATGCCGGAAGTTTTTCCCCTAGCAGTACCCGTTTTTCCCCTAGACTCCCTTTGGCCTTTGGGATAAGGAAATAACGGGAGTAGTACCCCTTGCCCATGAACTCCTTGGGCACTGCCTCTATCACTCCTAGTCCTAGGAGTCACCCTACCTGCTGCTCAAGCAGAGCTTCGTGCTAGGGGTCCCCCAGGAGGGATGGGGGCAGGGGGTGGTTGGGTGGGGAGGAGGTAAACTAGAGGGTGTAATCCCGGGCGATGGTGCTGAGGACCTATAGGTCCAAAGTGAGCCGAAACGATTCTGGAAGGAATGCACACAACTAGTTGGAGAAGGGAAGCTTTATTGGGGGTGGATCCCTGATGAGAACTGATGGGTTGTCCCCGAGCATCCTGTCAAAATCGCCTTTTCCCCACCTGCTTGCCCTTGGAGGGTCCAGGCTGGGGGGCAGGCTGAGATTGCCTGTGATGGCATCTCTTATAGTACCCTTCCCTCTGATGGTCAGCCTCATACTTCAGGAGGGTGGCCGGGTCGGAGTCTGCTGCGGCTTGAATGTAGGTTTTGCCGGAGCCAGGACATAGAGACCCAGGGTCTGGAGGGTCATGCGGGAATCCTTCATGCCATGCAGTCTTGTATCTGTTTCCTCTGTGAACAGAGCTTTCTCATCAAACGGGAGATCCTGCATGGAAGATTGTGCCTCGCTGGAGAGCCTGGAGAGCAGGAGCCATGACCCCCGTCTCATGGATATTGCAGAGGCCATTGAACGTGCGGCCGTGTCCGCAGCATCCGAGGCAGCCTCCAGGGAAGCCCAAGCTGCTGTTGACTCTTCCTCCACCAGCACCCTGAACTCCTCCTTATCACACTCCTGGAGGGAGACCTCAAATTTAGGCAGGGATCCCCACAGATTAAATTCTTACTGACCCAAGAGGGCCTGATGGTTTGCCACTTGTAACTGGAAGCTCGAAGATGAATAAATTTTCATTCCAAAAGAGTCCAGCCTCTGAGAGTCTTTGTTCTTTGGGGTCAGGGCTGGCTGACCCTGTCATTCCCTGTGGTTCACTGACTCGACCACCAGGGAGTTGGTCGCTGGGTGGGTATATAGGTACTCATGCCCTTTAGAGGGTACAAAGTACTTACATTCTGCCTTTTTTGATATAGGGGCCAATGAGGCCAGTGTTTGCCACAGGGCATTTGAGATTTTAGCCACCGCTTCATGGAGCAGCAAGGCGACCCTACCCAGTGCCGATGGGGACAACACGTTGAACAGGGAGTCCAAAGGTTCCTCCATCTCCTTTGCCTGGAGGTGGAGGCTTGCTGCCACCCTCTTTAAGAGCTCTTGGTGGACCCTAAAGTCCTCCTGCGGGATGGAGGGAGGCGAGGCCGCGATCACCTCCTCCAGGTGGGGCGAAGAGGCCGGTGAGGTGCTTTGGGTGTCGGCTGGCACCGGAGGATCCACCACCTGGTCAGACTCCGGGCAAGGTGCTGAAGATGATTGTCCCACCAACTCCTTTGTCGGGGGTCTGTAGAGGGAGGCAGACGGTGCTTCCGAAGCTCTGGCCACTGAGCGAGCTCCCACCAGGGGCTGCACCAGAGGCCACAGTGCTCACTGGTACCACTGGGCTGGCCACCACACTCAGTGCCACTGCACCTGCTGTGGCACTGGCAGGTCTGGCTGCCTGGATTGGCCGGTCTGGCCTGTCGAAGGATAGCTACGAATGGAGACCAGGCTGGCGTAGGATCCACTGCTATCTCTCGACTGGAAGGAGTGGCTGTGCAGGGATCTGTGGCTGTCACAGGACTGGATCTCAACATGGAGGACCAGTACTGATGGTAATGGCTGCACAGCGATGGCCTCAACGGGCGGACCCGCAACAGCGAGGTGCCAGCAATCTAAGCCCGGGACTGCAGTGCCTTGCAGAGACTTGGAGCAGAAACCCGAGTGGGAACGGCATCAACATCCATGCCATGACCAACTGCGGTACCCTCTCCAGGATGAGGACCGACGATGATATCCACCGCAGTCCTGTCGATATCTGCTCTCTCAAGAGGACTGGTACCACAAGTCCCTGATGGATGGAACCCAGCCCGAGAGTCCACATGGACTCTGCCCTGAGGGGATGCTGGGTGGTGATCGGCATCAGGAATGTTCCCTCGACCGAGACCAATACCGAGCAGGGGTCGACTTCAGAGATCCCGGCACAGGCTTGCTTCGAGCTTGGGGCCGACATCGGCAGCACTCTGGGCACCAGCATGAACAAGACATTCTGGACCGCCTGGAGGGCTTCAGGCATGGATGGCATCCGGACGTCTGGAGAGGCCTGTTCCAAAGGGGCCGGGCTACTCTGCTCTACATGAGTCGGAGGCCTAGGGCCCGGTGGGAATCGAGGACTGTCCGACATGGGCCTAGCCTCTGTCCCAGACTTCCCTCAGTGCTGCTGCTAAGAGGGAGTCTTCTTGGCCCTCTTGGCATATCCCGTGGATGGGGAGTGGTGCCGACTGGCTGATGGCACCAGTGGATCGCCACGTAACGACACTGCAGTGCCCGATACCGGCTCGGAGCAGCACGCTGGGTCGGGGTCAGCGCCGACTCCATCAGAATGACTTGGCGCCTAATGTCCCTTTCTCTCTTGGTCTGAGGCTTAAATGACTTGCAAATCTTGCACCTCTAGCTGATATGGGTTTCTCTCAAGCAGCGCAGTCTGCGTGCAGGTCACTTCTTGGCATAGAATGCCGACAAGGACCACATGACTTAAATTCCAGGGGCCGGGGCCTGGCTCGCTGACTAACTAAACTAACTACACTAACTAAATACAGGTACTAAATGAAAGAACAGTTCTGGGGACGAGCTACAGCAAAGCTGGAACAGAGCATTCCAACGCACCTTCACTGGCGGCAAGAAGGAACTGAGGGTGGGGGGAGTGTGCAGCTCCCCTTATACCAAGTCAGGCAGATGCCATTCCAGGGGTCACCGGGGGCGCTCCCCTACGGGTACTGTTGGAGGAAAACTTCCAGCACCAGTGCACGTGGTGAGCACACACACCTATTGTGGAATACACATGAGCAATCACTTGAAGAAGAAGAAAAAATAGATAGTATATTCTTAAAAACTCTATTGTGCAATCAGCCCAGTTCTTTTTCTAACTTCTGATTTTTTAAAATGAAGTTTAACATGTACACTATAGCAAGCAAGCATTTATGATATATGAAAATAAATGTATAAAGTGTACACAAATATTATTAAAGCTAGTAAGGCAAATCTAAAACACAAATCACAGAATAAATATTATCTCCATTCTTCAAGATATGAGTGCAAAAATAGGCTCTGCTCCTGCAAACCCTCATGTGAATAAATCTTTGTTCTCATGAGTAATCCAACTGACTGCAATGGATCTACACACATGAGCAAGGGTTGCAAGATTAAGCACATAATTAGGAGAACTGTTGTGTATTTCCAAATATCAGATGCATATTATAAGTAAATGAGGCAGCACCAGCTATTAATACAATCTATTTCTCATTTTCCATATGCCAGCTTTCCAGTATCTCAGGAAAATATTTCTTTGCTCTCAATCTGCCAGTAACAATCCAAACTATATACTCATTGGTCAGGTCTCCAAGTTTAGGCATGACTTGTAATAAACATAGCTTTGGCGTAGACAAAAAGTAGGTGCTTAAAATGTGACTAAGTATAATTTGTACTTTTTATCAGAATCCCGTGATCTTTTAACACTCCCCAAATATGATTTTTATATAGCCCGCCAGATGAGAACACTAGCAATCTATTTCAAAACCGTTTAAATCAGTGATACTGAAGCTTTAGTACCTCATACAGCTCTCCTCGTGGATATGAATCCTGAAAATGAAGCACCCATTGCCATGGGAACAAAATGAGAATTTTGAACAACTATGTATGTGCAGCCAGATGGGTTAAATCTGTATGTGCCGTGGTAGCTAGCTGAGGTAAATAAAAACGCCTCACATTGAAACATCGTACAGGATGTCTCTGGGCCAGTTTCTCTGACTGTGTAAATTGGCACCACTCCATTGATTTCAATGCACCTGTGGCATTTTACACCAGAGAATTTGGCCCTTTGAATATCAGTGACATGAAGCCAAGCACAACCAGTCAGTTGGAACCCTCAGTTTGCAAGGCCTATGAATCAGTGTGTGACCATCTCTCCCGCACCTGCCCCAGACTCCTATGCCATGACAGCTAGGGTTGTTCAGAGTCATGGGAAGACTGTTACATAGATTTTTAATGAATAATGACACTTTGAGATCCTCAGACAGAAGTAACTAAAACAGAGCAAAATGCTTGACTGTCACCTACTGTTTAAAATAGATAATAATCATATTTTGCTGATGGAGAAATTGATGCACTGAGAGGTTAAATGATTTGCCCAGGATCACTCTGGTTCTTGAATATTGGCTGCATAGATATTTCTATTCCTGATAATACAGCAAGGGTGCAAATCCCTTTGATGTAATTCATTGCTGGACTCATTATTCCCCATCCATATGCGCATGACAAACACAGCCACCTCAGCTTCTCACCCTTTTCTTTTGCCTCTTGTCATCCCATTCCAATGTCCATCAGAGATGCATTTGTGTAGGGATCACCCTCTTGCTGGACTATGCTGAACCATCCTAAACTGGGGTGGCTTTTATTCCTTTCTTAGAAGAATGCTTCTGCCAGATTGTACAAAATAGAAGGGACTTCTGAAACATTCTGCAGGAAAATAATCCAGATCTCTCTACAAGGTTAAGAGGTTGTTGTTTTCTTTTAAAATAGAAGACCTTATATTCCAACAGCGCTTTCCTAATTTTGGTAGCATAGGCCTCTATTAGTGGCGAGGGATGAGGTTACTGTGAAGGGCAGAATAAGTGAACCATAATATTCATAGCTCCGAGCAGCAGCTAGACATCCGACTCAGTGATATGATTGTGTAACTCAAAGACATCATGTGCAGACCAGAAAAATATATAAGCAGAACAGTGGACAATTCTAGAGATTTCATGCACTACACTGTCTGCTACATTCCCAGGTACACGTACACATGATACTAGCGAGCTGCAACAGTTTTCAGGAAGAAGTTTAAAGACAGTGTACAGATTAGCAAGCAAATATCAAATACATAAACATTCACATGGATGCATTTGGAGCCAGGTTTGCAAAAAAATGTTAAACTTGCAATTGCATGTGCAAAAATACATGTACAATTGTATGCCTAATTTTTGCACAGTTACTGTTTGCACATGTGAGTCAGGTAGTTGCACGTGCAAAATACCAGAATTAGCTAGTTGTGTGTACAGGCAGTCAACTGGTGCAGGTAGTCACTGTCATAGTGCACACATGTTAGTGACACAACTGCATCTGTACTTCTGTACATGAATTTGCATACCTAATATATTTTATAATTTTGCCCTTTTGTAAATGCTATGGTAACAAAAGAAGTGGGAGGAATGGACAGGATAGCAATTTTCAAAGTCCATGGGATTACTCACGTGAGTAAGGGTTTGCAAGATCAGGCCCTTAGACATACATTTTAAAAAAGCTTGTTTCCTGCACTACATTTGTAGACAGCACAGAGTTTCTCACTGTCCAGTGTCTCACACAAATTTTGTTTGTGGCTATCTTGGACGCCTACAGCTTTAAAGGTGGTAATTATCCCAACCCATATGCTGCCGAGTGCATTTTCCACTGCAATTGACAGATGGCTAATCCACAGAGTTGTTTCCTAACGGTGTTTTCCACGTGTATAAGGCACTTTGTGGATACAAAGGGGCATGTCTGGTCAATACATTATGAAAGTAAACACTGTATAATCTGCAAGCCTCATCTTCTCCGGGACATACTTAATAATAAATACATTTGAACCATGCAAAAGAGTAACAAATAACCCATTTCTGCTTGTTAATTTAGAATTGCTGCCTGATATTCAGCACTTGTGAGGTTAAAGCTCAAGTTGTGTAAACAGTTGGCACCATCTTAAATTAAAGGTACTAATACATTGGAAAGGACATGGTTGAGGGTACCTACCATGACCAAAATGATGGGATAGGGAAAAATCTTAAAGAAAACAAAGAACCAAACGTGTAATTATAGGAAGTTTCAATGGAACATGACAAAGGATTACAGATACACAAGCTTTTGTCTCTCACCAACAAAATTGGTCCAATAAAAGACATTACATCCCCTATCTTGTCTCTCTATGGATACACAAGATACTTTATGAGGGAAAGAGAGAATCTGTTTACCCTAGTCAAAGAAAATAAAATCAGAAATAATGAACTAAATCTGCAGCAAACTAAATAGTAAGAAAGGCAGGGAAGTGATAGACTGGGCTTGATAACTGTTGGAGATGGTATGTGAATTCTACAAAGACTTGCCAGATCACAAGGATGAAGTAATTAATCTATTAAAGGTTTCTTCCAGCTCCAAAATGTGTACAATATTGTGTGAATGTAGCTGGTCTAAAATCTGCAGTTGATTCATAATACTGTATAAAAAAGGCAGTCCCTACTAACAAAATAAATCACAAAATAAAACTTATTTGAAAATTATATGGTTAGTTCTTTATTTTGGTTAATAGCATGTAACTGTAGCTTAAGAAATTAACAAATTCATAATTGCAAAATAATTTCCATTTATGTTAAAAATATGTTTAGCAGGTAGAGGGCTGAAAGTATAAAATATCAGCATTCAAAATTTTAAGCAGAATTTCACAAATGGTAAATTCCCATCACTACCATTTGAGTTGAGTGAGCCAACCTAATTTTGTGCAAAATTGTTAATGACAGCAATGGAGAAACATGATTGCACAATAATACATGCATATGTTTCCATTACTTATAATAACTAGCAAAGCTAGCAATAGTGTTTTATATGAGTTAAACATATCTGTTCAATCCCAAGTACTGAGCAATTGTCTTATTTTTGGCAAATTTTTGCAATTTGTGGAAAACACCACAGTTCTCAAATATCAGTGGGTATGTTATGGGTCATATTATCAAAAATACATGCCTAAGAAGCATTCACACAATATGCAGATGCCAAAAAAAGTTGTGCATACAAAATTAATTACTGTGCACACAAATGTGTACTTACGCAAACAAGGGCCCATTTTACATGTGCAAATGCATATTTTATATGACTTGTTTCTACAAATATATTTTTGATGAGTGTTTTGAAAAACTAGTCCTTAAATCCTGTTTGAGTGACATTGTGGATCACTGAATCCTAGAAGAAATGGCAAGGAACCCATAGATCATCCAATCTATCCCTCTGCCAATGTCAGATGATTTTGGCTGGTTGAGTGTAAATATCCCAAACTATGGTGCTTCCACCACTTCTATCCCATAGAATAATAGCTCTCATTGTCAGGGAGTTTCTCTTAGGATTCATCCAAAAATAATGAGAGTGGTTTAAAAAAATCATGAGATTTCAAAACCATTACATTTGGGTTCTTCAAATCCCACAACATTCATGTGAACATCAGAATGGCCACCATTTCCCATTACTTTTAATGGGAATGAAGCTAGGCTGCCCATACTAAAGATGGCTGCCCAATCGCCAAAAACTTTGCAGGTAGAGCTGTAGGTACTACTAGTGAAGATGGCTCCCGTCTCCTATTGATTTCAATGGGAAAGTAGGCTGCCCTCAGAGAGGATGGTGGACCCCTGTTTTTTATGAGTGTTCCAGGCAAGAGGAGATGAGTATACAAAAAAAATGTATTTGCAGGCCCAGGGGATTCAGAAATGTGGAGTGATTGGCAGACTGAATGGAAGAGGACCGGTAATATGTGGGGCAGAAAGGGAGACTGAGAGCAACATGGGAAAGTATGGGGGTAGAAGGGAAACTTGTGGGAAGGCAGGGAGAGAAAGTAGGGAGCAACCAAACTGGAGGGAAGGACATGTGAAGAGTGAAGGTGAGTGTGGGCAAGAGAAATGGACAGAGTAGAAGATTTGTGTGGGAACAGGATAATATTGGTGCAAGAGACAAGGGCAGGGTGGGGAGGAACAGGCTGGAGGAATGGAGAGCAATAGAGTAGGAAGAATAAAAAGTGACAATTCTCCCACCCCAGGGTTTAGGAGAGAATAAGTGGAATCCCCTTCCTAGAAGGCTGGGTGGATACCTACATTTGTATTTTTGTGTGTCTGTCCGGGTGGGTAGATAGCGTGCACTAAGGCTGAATTTTCAACTTCAGATGATCACACATACAAAATTAGAGGCAAGGTTTCCACTAAAGGCTCAAAGATCTGAAGGCAGACTGAAGAAGAATGGAAAGTATTTGTTTATTTTTAATACCATGATTTTAAACTAATCGTGAATTTTGGGTCTGACACTACTTTTGAATACTTGGAGTGGAGAATATTGTGATAAAAGGTCTTGAGATTCCTAACTGGGAACTTAGACATGTTTAAAATATCCATATGCAGGCCCCCGTTTCATGAAAATACTTAAGTGCTCTGAAAAGTAATGTTTTCATGAATCAGGGCCATATTTGAGAAGAATTAGAAATGTACGTGTGAAAAATGAAAAATCAAGTATTTAATATGTTTTGAAAAGTACAGGCAGACAACCAGGGCTGAGAAATATTGCATTTAATCTTCAAGAAAGAGTAGTTTAAGTACAAAACATTGGAGTACAAATCTTTAAAAAGATAATTTATAGATTTAAAAATGAGTGTGTGTATTGATAAGTAAATGCCATTCCTCTTCATTAAAATAATACAAGTATAAAAGGTAAATAAATTAGGTTAGTGGTTACCAAATATTGATGCTCAAAAGAAGCAACAAGCCATCTGCAGTGCTTACACTGGGGATTTCCAAAAAGTATAGGCTACCTTAGAACAACTTTTCACGACTCTTAGTCTTCTGAGACGATTAAAGCAAACCGCAACATTTCCCTTCCTTGCATCAGAAACCACCACTCATACCAAGGTGTCAATATATGCCGAAAAACCCTGAATTGTGCAATCCCACAAATGAGCTACAGGACATTACATTCGTTCCACACCGGACTGGTAAATGGTAGCTTTCCTCATTTGTTTCCTGTTCAGAGTTCTTTGAAAAACGTTGACTTGTTCACTTACATTACTCAGAGGAGGGTATAATGAGCAATTCTTTTGCGGCATTGTCAGAACTTGAAGTACAATGATAATAGGACCAGATTCTGATCATTTTAACTCAAATTGAGTAACACTACACCATACAAGCAGTCCCATTTACTTCTGTTGGGTGCACACAGACTAAGCTGTTACTTAATATGAGTTAAAATATCAGAATCTGGCCTATAACTTGTAATGGGTAACAGGGCAGACATATCTCTTGAAGCTTTCCATTCATGCTCACAGTCAAGACTATTTCAGTAAGTGAGCAACCAAAGACAACAACTTTAACCAAGATATAACAACTTCTATTGTATTCTAAAAGCTCTTAAAGCATTGAAACAAGATTCATAAGTAGATGATGAACACATGGTAAGTTAAGTCCTCCATGTGTCAGCATGTGCTGTTCTATTACAGTCAAATTTATGCTGCGACCACATAAGCACTAAAAATTAAATAACAAAAGCAAGGAATTCAGGGGGATGGGGTGACAGCCATAGCCCCTACCACTGAATTAGGATACAACCCACTGTGGGATGGGATGAGACACTTTTTTGAATGCCTACACAGGCACAATAGAACAAGTGAAATTATAATTTTTCTGCTCTGAAAAAATGGCTCTGTAAAAATGATGTGAGATTCCCATGTTTGTCCCTATCCCTGTTTTCAAATATGGCCAGTTTACAAGTAAACATTCATGTGTTTGCTATTTTTAGTCATTTTGCAAGTTGATGTCCATTTTAAGAACTTGAATCTATGTGACACTGAGTTTTGAATTTTCATTCCCTTGCATTTTTTTCACAGAGAAATGGAGGGTTTGGGGGAGAAACCCATGAGTCATTTTGCCCACCACTTGTCTGGCCATGCTCATGGCATTCCCCTGCTACAGTAAAATTCTATGTGCATCTTCATTTCAAAGTATCCAAAAAAGTGTACGTATGCATCCCTTAACAGAATGGCGTTTGCTCAGAGCAGTCAGCTGATAGTGCAGGAGTAAAACATATTTTACACTACTAGAACACTTTTGAACATTTTTTGTTATTTATATATCAGGATTAAGGCTACATTATTCCAGGGTCTATATGCACACACAGACAGTCCCTGTGCCAAATAGCTTACTTTTTCTACTATAAAAATAACCGAATAAAATAACACATATGTAATAAAAGAATTACAGGTGTACTGTAATGCACTGGAAGTAACTATGCTTCTCATTCATCATTTGAACTTACCCCCAAACTTACCTTTGAGAGGCGCTTTTTGAGTAATAGACAGGACTTATGATAGGCCCAGGTTCAGTGGTCATCTCACAGTGTCATAGGTTTAGAATGGGATTTGCAAAAGCACCTAAGTAATGTAGGAGCAAAAGTCCCACTGACTTGCAATGGGATTTGTGCTTCTGAATAACTAACTGGATAACTGTGATTCTTAATTACAGACTTTCTTGCAAATCTAAGGTAAATTACTTTTGGTATTTGGCCAGCCCCTCAACTTCTAGTCATGTAAGAGGACACTTCCAATCATTCATTCACATATCCACAATCCAAAATTATAGTATCAGACAAAGTTTTAAAAAGAATAAAGGAGTTCTTTACCTCAACTCTGCCAAGTATATTTAGTACAATACAGGTCTCTCCTTAAGCCTTACTTCTGCTGTGATGACTCCAGGTAAGATGATTAGCAGGCTCAGACACAGCTGGTATACCCAAACCATGTTCATATTACTGTAACGTCCCCATCTTCAAACCCCACCCTTCTGTTTATTTCTTGCACCTTGTCATTAACAAAGACTATTAACTGATCCTGATTGTGGCTGCTAGTTGTTACAAATAATCAATAGTCATGATAATATAACTTCTACTATTATTTGGCAGTAAACATTCCCACACAGAAAATGGTTTTGCACAGTGTGAAACAATCACCTGTTATTGGCTCACGACTCCAAAGTTTCCCAGAAGGCAGATAATATGGTAAATACTGAGTCATAATTAATTTCAGTTTATTAATGGAAATTATACAATTCAAGGTCAGATCTAAATCACTAAGGCTAATGAAAATCAGGACTAGGGGATTTCTGGTTGATTAGGATTATTCATCTGGCAACTAATCCTGCTTATAATGAGCATTTTTAAAAACAAGAGTCATCAAAATCCATGAACCCAAGATGTCATAACATGTCACTGGAATAAGTCCAGGCAAATCTCTTCCAGGCTTCCTTCATTCATCAGTGTCTCTGGGCCCCGCCTTTCACATCTCGCTGATTGTCCAGTATATCTGCAACAAACACTATTTTTTGTTGAATAAACCTTAGTTTTAGATAGTCAGTGGATATATATATATATGATTAGCTCCAGTAAGTTACCACATTGCAGCACTGAGATTATATTATATAGTGATCTCCCTGTCCCATATTGACATGTGTTTCCCTCTGTTAGAGTCAAATGTTATAGCAGGATGCTGGTTATAATCCATTATGGTTAAAGCCGCATAAATTGTTTCCATTTTGACTCCTTTTGTTCACCTGTGGATAACTTTCTACAGTTTCAGCTCTGTGACTGGAATTTTCCATGCTTGTTCTTTGCCCAAAGATGAACTTGCTTTTAAAATCGGTGCAAAAATGAGTCAGCCCTTTTTGTGTAAGAAACGAATGAGGGAGTTGGTAGATACAGTACTCTCATTCTTTAAAAAAGTGTGTGTGGTTTTGGGTTGTTTTGGAGGATGGCAAAGCTCTGTAATCAAAATGGTTGAAGGTAGAAAGCTGGCCTGGTTTTAGAACTCATTACAGAGCTATTCGAGTTTTTCTGTGGGAGAAAATTGATGAGGATTTGACTAAGTGATCTGCATTTGATAAGCATGTAATAGGCAAATGTAGATTTTATTATTTTTTACTAAGTTCAATGAAGGCCTGATCTGAAGCCCACTGAAGCTAGAAGGGGATTATTGATTGACTTCAAGGGGCTTTGGATCAGGCCCCAAATGTGCAGCAAGGGAAGAATGGACAATGCCTGCAAGCATAGCTAAATTATTGAACTGTAGTCATTTGCAGCAGAGGCTGAAGCAAGTGCTTCTGCTACCCTTATAAAGTGAGCTCACGCCGTGACAAGGGCTCCTGACCATGCGCTCAGAAACTGAGGAAAAGGCTCTGGCCAACTTTGCCAGGCGCACATGAAATGAGGAGCAGGAAATAGATGATATGCTAGATGCACTGATTTGGGAGAGGTTGGGATCAAACAGGCAGGAAGGTTTGAGAGCCTGCTGGGCTGTAATAATTTTTCTGTAGTAAAAAAAATAACGTAAAAAACCACATATGGTAATTAATCTTCCCATTAACTGCACTAGTGAAAAACATATAGAGAAGCTAATATGGTGTTTAGCCCATAGTTATTGTGTACTCTACATATGGTACAGCAAATGGGTTTAAAACTAAAAAGCAGAAGATAATAAGCACTCTACAGTTTCACTAACATGTTGTTTGGGGCAACTATTACCTATACATGATTTTAAAGACCTTATCAGACAGTTCTTTGCTTCATTTAATAATATACTATGGCCTGAATCTGGAATTAAATTTTGACATTGTTGAATCCTAAGAGATTACCAGTGAAGTCCCTTCTCCCGACTAAATAAAGACAAATCAAGACAACATGAAAGGAAAATAAAATAGCTGGAAAACTTAGAGCTCGAGTTTCTCTCTGCCACCTGACACCCAGACACTGGAACGTACACATATGGTCAGAGTGGGGGCATCTCCTGGTCTCTGGCAGCAGCTCAATTGCATGAGGAAAAAAGCAGCGACTCCTCCAGTTTCCCTCAGCAGCTGCTGGAAGCACTGGCAACAGACCACAAGGGACCTAGCCTGAGTGTTAACTGTGCTGATGTTCTAGGCATTTCGGTTAAGTTTTCTCTTGCTCAAAAAAAAAAAAAAATCAGCTACATCTTTGCAGGTGTTTTATTCTCTGTCACCTGACCTGGATTTAACACAATCATCATGTCCTCATTTGTCAACAGGTTAACTCAAAACAAGGTTCAGACAAACACATTTCTTCCCACCAAGACTGATAGTGACATAAAATTCCATTTGCCAAAAACAGAGCAAGTGGCCGAGTAAAAACAAGTGAAAGATTTGAATGGATCCAGAAGCAGAAAAAGGCATATAAGGTCAAAAGATTGCATTGAGCAGAACTTTCCTAGATAGCTTTGATTTAAGAAAAAGGTCAATGCACTTGTGTCATCAAGAAGGATCTCCCACCAAAATAAGTAAAAATAAAATAAAATACCTAAATCCTCTATAGAACTTCTAATCCACAGACATTACATTTCTGACAGAGCTCCACTTGCAACAGCTCCCTTTGCAGGTGCTAAGCATTTTTGAAAATCTGCCCTTTAGTGAGTTAAAGCCCTATGGCTAGGATGATGGGACACTGTGCTATATTCATCCTTGTGGTAAGTAAATGCAGGGATTAATTTATTAGAGTCAAAACATAATAATTATTAACAAAGTCCTAACTAGCACCTAAAGGCAACAGGGTTTGTCTGTGTTTTCACAACATCCTCATATAGTTAAATCCCTTTAAAGAGAGAGAGGGAGATCTATATTTTCCCTTATTTATTTATTGAAAGATGTAAGCTGTGAAATGAATGGTCTCAAGAAAGAAAGAAAGACAGACCCAACCCACTGCTTGGGACAACATGCCTGACTGAGAGGTGAGCTGTAGCATTTCCTTCTGGCACAATGCCAGAAGACTGTCATCACAGGGCAGAAAATGGTAATAGGAGACAGGGAGGATGCGATGTACCGCAGACAGGGCACTGAGTTTTTCGTGGTTAAAATGACAGCAAATGCACACCTCTGTCATCAACTCTCAGCATAATATGACTAGTAAACACCACTGAAAGCCATATCCATGAGGAAATTTAGAGAAACCAAAAAGAACCTCAAGACAACTGAGGTTTTGTTTATGAATAATGATAATGTACTGAGGAAATCCATTATCCTATTTATGGTTTGTTATTCAGTGTCAGTGCCCATAGAGTACAGCACATTGTGGATATATACATTATATCATTAGAACGGGTCAGGACACAGCTGTTATGATTTTGATGCAAGATGTAAGCCAGGAACTGAATGGTCTCAAAAAACAAACGAAAAACCCAACCTACTGTTTGGGACAACACACTTGAGTGAAAGGAGGTGAGCTGTACTCTTTCCCTCTGACAGAACGTAAACCCTGTAACCTCGAAAGGTGAGGGGGGTCTTTGTTTGCACTGGTGGGGGGAAAGGGTAGGACTCCTTTAAGGGTTCCCCTTGAGTTGGGGGTTGGGAGATAGGGAAGTTTCAAGCGTTTTAGCACAAATTATTTTTTCATCTGAAAATTTGTACAAGAAGAGCATTATTTGTTATTTGTCATTGTCTCACTTAACTTGTTTCTAATCAGGAAAAAATGTGACTTAGGTGACCAATCTCATACTGTGAATAGGCAAGGTAAATCGTTTTTAAACAATCCATGAGGTGAAATTTATTCAAATACACTATTTGGCAAATATACAGCTGTTCAAAACACAGAATTTCTGTTTTACAGAAAATCCTGAGGTTTTGACACTTATCTGCATCTCAAATTGGGACAAGAAGTCAGAATAAACATACAATTGAAAGTCCCAAAAAAATTTATTCTGAGATGTCAAAACATTTTCTTTCAGGGCAGTTTGACAATCTGTATCTGCCTGAGCTGCTTCAGTACTTCATGAGAGTTGTAGTTTAGGTGCACCCCTCTGCCTTGGGCTTCCTGGCCAGACTCTGTCTTCAGAGATGCACCATAATCATGAAACTCCCATGATGCTCAGTTAGAGGAGACATCACAGTGCATCATGGGACATGTAGTCCAATACCAAGCCCCACAGGGAATACTGAGGGCATTCAGTAACCAAAATACAACTCCCATGAGGCACTGTGGTGGCTCAGGTAGATGCAGATTAACATTGAACTGATCCAAAACAAAACATTTCAATCTGAGTCAGACCAGTCTGAAACAAAATGCTTTATTTTGATTTGCCTAACTGAAAATTGAATAATTTTGGCAAAAAGTAATATTTTCCTATGACAAATTTTGATTTTTCCAGACACACATTTTCCATTAAAAAAAGGGCAAAAATTTCCAAGTATCTCTACTTATGAATAATAAATACATCCATGAAATCAGGGTCTGCTCACAAATGATTTGCAACTAAACACCTCCCTCAGATTCATAATGATTGTTTCCAAATCTCACAATTTTATTGTAGGGCTCATGATATTTAGTGTTAAAGCCCTAACTGCTGGAATCAGGTTATTACCTGAGAATGTCAGTTTCCAGTAAAAAGAAAAGGTAAGTTTCTAGACCTCATGACTGTAGGAGAAAAGCTTCAAGCACCAGAAACATGGGTGGTGGGTATAATAGACCAGGAGAGGCTCTGCCTCCCCTGCAGGGCCAGTGCAAGGATGTGTCATGCCCTAGGTGAAACTTCCACCTTGTGCCCTCCCCTGTCCCCGAGCCCCCACCCC
>NC_133769.1:309985592-309991170 GCF_003597395.2 Chelonoidis abingdonii | reverse complement strand
CTGCCTCCACCCCAAGCACACCATCGCCGCTTCACTTCTCCCGCCTCCCAGGCTTATGATGCCTAAGCTGATTGGCGCCGCAAGCCTGGGAGGCAGGAGAAGTGAAGCGGCGTTGGTGTGCTCAGGGAGGAGGCGGGGCAGGGGTGAGCTGGGATGGGGAGTTCCCCTGCGTGCTGCCCCCCCTTACTTGCTGCAAGGTCCCATCCCCACACCCCCCTGCACCAGCTCCCTCTGCCTAAATCCCGGTGGTGACTGGGGTGGCTGAAGATCCGGCTGCTCCGGTCGCTGCTGAAGAAAATGCTGCCCCCCAAATCCTAGTGCCCTAGGTGACCACCTAGGTTGCCTAATACGTTGCACTGGCCCTGCTCCCCTGGCACTGCTGCAGCAGCCAGACCTCCGGGTGGTGGTGGGGGGTTTCTGGTTTATTATGCCCCATGCAGGTTCCAGGGCAGCTGAGGAGGCAGTAAGTGCTATTCAGTTTCCTGGGTTCATCAGTAATCTCCCTGGACTCCAAAGAAATTACTGATGAAACCAGGAAGCTAAGTAGCAAATACCGCCTCCTCAACTGCCCGGGGGACCTGCATGGGGCATAATAAAATAAAAACTCCCCCTGCTAAAAGCAGAGGAGAGTCTGAGACACTTTTCCCCATGATGGCTTGGTGTCTAGGGAGGCGTGGTGCAGCTGGCTCTGGGCTACTCAGGGCAGGTGGGTTGGGGGCCCATGGGCCTCCGGCCAGCCCAAGGCTTCTCTGACCAAGGAGGGGCAGTGCTCAGGCCTCCAGCCAGCCTGGGCATCCTCCAGCCAAGGTGGGGGTGCTCGGGCCTCCAGCCAGGCCAGGGTTCCTCCGGCCAAGGGTGTGGAGCTCTCAGGCCAGCCCAGTGCTCCTCTGGCCAATGCAGGGGGGGTCTCAAGACTCCTCTGGGGGCAGGGGGAGGGCACGCTCATGGCTCTGGACATGGAAGGAGGTCCAGCGGGTGGAAGGGGCGGAACTGGGGACTAGTCTCCCTCAAGAGGGGCTCCACATACCACCCATGACCAGAAAGCACATAAAAACAAACCGATGTTTAAATTATGTTGTAAATATCATTATATGCTGGGAGCCTGACTCATGAGTGTGAAATACTTGGGGTTGGCTACACTGCTATTGCTTGGAACAAATTATTTTACCAGTCACCTAAAGGAGTGTGTGGTTTACAATCCCATGCCAGGCTTCCTAGGTCAGGATCAGCAACCTCTGCATGCGGCTCACCAGGGTAAGCCCCCTGGCATGCCAGGCCAGTTTGTTTACCTGCCGCATCCACAGGTTCATCCGATCGTGGCTTCCACTGGCTGCGGTTCGCCACTCCAGGCCAATAGGGGCTGTCGGCCGAGGGATATGATGGCTGCAACTTCCCACAGCCCCCATTGGCCGGGAGCATCTAACCGTGGCCAGTGGGAGCCATGATCGGCCAAACCTGCAGACGCGGCAGGTAAACAAACCGGCCCAGCCCCACAGGGTGCTTACCCTGACAAGCCGCATGCCAAAGGTTGCCAATCCCTGTCCTAGGTAATGCTGCCCCTGTGCCATACAGCTTTCCTTACCTCAAAAATACATCCTTCCACATTGGCTAAATGCTTATATAAAGAGTTCTGCTATTGGTACCAATTTTGATATTATTTACTGAGAATGATTCACTTTATTACCTACAGAAATTCTAAGCTCTGTTTTGCTATACTTTAAAAATATTAACAACTGAGTAGTATGAGACAGACCAAGAGGGCATCTCCAGTTTTTGTTTATACCCTATGCCAGTGGTTCTTAACCCCCAACTCGCTTGTGGCCCAATCAGTAGACAAGAGACAATGTGACATCCTCAGGGCCATGCAGGTAGTATATATAATGTGGATGCAACCCATATAACACTGCTTCTTCCTCTTCTTTTTCCTTTATGCCACTTTTCCTGATGAGAGTTGTGGCGGCAGCATGGAGAGTAGAGAGAACCAGATATCCTTTTCCTCCACAACAGCTTCCAGCTCCTCCTGAGGGATTCCCCAGCATTCCCAAGCCAGTTGGGAGATATAATCCCTCCAGCGTGTCAGGGCTGGAAAAAAAACCCCCACAAAACAACCTGCATGTATTCAGCAGTCTGGTGACCACAGGTACATTTTTCAAAAGCCCCTAGACCCACTTTCAAAAGTGACTTGGGCACTTAGGAGTCTAAATTCCATTGATTTCAGGCTCTAAGGGTGGGATCCATGAAGGGACTCAGGCATTGCTACTCTGAGCATCACAGAGCCTAACTAGGTGCTAGAAACTAGCCTAAGTAGCCTAGATGCTAGGAAAATCACAGGAACAATACTGTAAGCCACAAGGTTGAGTTATACACCGAGGCTCTTATCTGATGAATGTCGAGAGATAGGTGCCTTAGTTTATAACCCATAAAAGCCAGCACGCTAGGCAGGGAGATGCCTAAGCTAGCCAGTGGGCGATACTGACCGAGGTGTTTGTCCTGAGCCCTGCCTCCTTCCCATCACAGTGATAGGCACATAAGTCTAGGCTGAAGGAAGGAGCCTATTTCTACTTAGAGATCCATGAATGGGAACCAGCCACCTGCTGTCAGGCACCTTGGTTCTTCAGGCATTTCTTGCGGGAATGAGTTAGGCAGCTGCCTCACTCTACACAAAGCAGCTGTCTTAGCAACAGCTGCTGACCACCTTATAACTTTTACCTCAGTAGTAGGAGCACTCACCTGGGACGTGGGAGGCCTTGGATCCAAGCAGGAAATTGGCTTCTGGGTGCTTAGAGTAAGGCAGTAGTGTGCATGCCTACAGGAAGAAATGTAGACAGCTAAGGATCTTTTACCCAAAGACTTAGGCATAAGTAAGTTTTGGCACCTACAGTGTTCGGCAGAAGTTCTGTAAATCGCAGGGGAACCAAAACTGTAACTTAGGCACCTAAATCTGGTGTTTAGGCACCTAAATACCTTTGTGGATCTGGGATGAAGTGCTCAAATCACTTTTAAAAATGGGACTTAGGCTTCCACATCAGTTAGGCATTTTTGAAAACATTACCTCATATTTCATAGCCAAAAATATTGAACTGACCAGTGACTGACTGGGAGAAAGAGGTTTGGAAGCACTTTACTGTTGTCTCATAACAGCCAAAAATGTAACAAAGTGAATGAAAGAGGAATGATGTAAGAGAAAAAATTTCCCAAAATAAATGTTTTTCTGTCACTCTCAATCAGGACTTGTCCAAACAAATCTGACACCTACTGCAAAATCATTCAAGTGGTTTCCTGTCTGTGATAAAATTTACCGTACAAATTTCTGTCTGTCCCCAGCCTAAGTCAAACAGCTGTGCCAAATCTTCTGCAGAAAGTTTGAAATCCACAGGGTCAGTTGGAGTATGCCCAGGACTGGAAAGTGTATTTTTTTCCTCCTCAAGAAGGGCTTATATTCTCTTCAGAAAGAATCAGCTTGTCCTTCATACCAGATGGCATTAGAATTTGAGTAGTAAACTTCTTGCTATTTTAAATATTCTCTTACAGGTAAATTCTATGTGTGACCTCTATATGGAGTTAGAAGCCTAACTTTGGCAGCAAAGTTTTAAATTTTGGGTAGTGATTTTTTAACTTGATGATGAATTAAGCAGGCAGGTAATTCCTGGCTGTTGCTAAGTCTCTCATGGATGATGAAATAAAGTAGGTCAAGGAAAAGTTTGTACAACTGAGAGAGTTCTAGTATAAAACCAGAATGCTAATTAGAGGGGTATCGTGCTGTTGATTTGCTGATAACTACACTCCAGGCACTATGGGTATGTCTACATTACAAAATTAGGTTGGTTTTATTTAAGTCAACATTAAGCCTCTGATTTAAGCAAGTCAGTTCTGCATGTCCCCACTATGCTCATTGAGTCGGTGGAGTGCATCCTCACTAACAGAGCTTGCATCGACTCACAGAGCACTGCACTGGGGGTAGCTATCCCTCAGTGCATAAAGAGGAGTGGAATGTTGGGTTGGGCTTGCAGTGCCTCATGGGACCAAAACATTTGCACAGGTGGGTATGGGAACATAGCATTAGCATCTCATGATGTACTTGGATCCCTCCCTCCCTGAAATCAACAGCAAACAAAGCAAGCCTTTTTCACGTCTTTTTTCCCAAGCCTGGGTTATCCATGCAGATGCCATAGCATGGCAAGCATGGCCCCCACTCAGCTGTACACTGTTGTTGTGAGCACTACAAATACCTCACGCCTTATCCTGAAATATTTACTCATCCAAAGCAGGAACCACCATGCGGAACAATGTGATGCCACACAAGCAGCCCTGCTGGAAGCCATGGATGGGAGCAATTTTCAGATGCTGGCAACAGTCGCACATCACCTTGACACAGTGGAGCACCACTTCTGGGCCCGGGAAACAAGCACGGACTGGTGGGACTGCATAGTTATGGGATGATGAGCAGTGGCTGCAGAACTTTCGACTGCTTAAAGCCACTTTCATGGAACTGTGCGAAGGGCTTTCCCCAGCCCCGAATCCTAAATACTTAGTACTAAAGCAATACTAAAATGAGAGCTGCTGTGACAGTTGATAAGCAAGTGATGATAGCTCTATGGAAGCTTGCAACGCCAGACTTCTGCCGGTCAGTGGGGAATCAATTTGGAGTGGGTAAATCTACCGTGCGGTCTGCTGTGATCCAGGTTCCTAGGACAATCAATAGATTTCAGCTAAGAAGGGTAGTGACTTTGGGAAATGTGAAGGACATAGTGGATAGTTTTGCTGCAATGGGGTTCCCTAACTGCAGTGAGGTGATAGACGGAATGCATATCTCTATCTTGGCACCAGACCATCTTCCCAAAGAATATATAAACTGAAAGGTGTACTTCTCAATGGTGTTGCAAGCACTGGTGGATCACCAGGGCTGTTTCATCAACATGGGATGGTTGGGAAAGGCGGATGACATGTACATCTTTAGGAACTCCAATCTGTTCAGAAAGCTGCAAGCAGGAACTTTCTTTCCAGACTTCAAAATTACCATTGGTGATGTTGAAATGCCAATCATGATCCTGGGAGACCCTGCATACCCCTTGCTCCCATGGCTCATGAAGCTGTACATAGGCAGCCTGGACAGCAGTAAGGAGAGGTTCAACCATAGGCTGAGCAAGTGCTGAATGGTGGTGGAATGTGCCTTTGGACATTTAAAAGCCCGCTGGTGTAGTTTGCTTACTGGTTAGACCTAAGTGAAAGCAATATCCCCATTGTTATTGCTGCCTGCAGTGTGCTCCAGCCAATTTTGAGCAGCCAGACACCAGAGCAATAAGAAGCACACATCGAGGCACACTGCATCTCCATAAAGCTTTGAAAACTAGTTTCATTAAAGACCCACAGTATTATGACACTTATGTGTGTTGTTCCTTACCACGCTGTCCCCTTTATTGCATGTACTCCCCTGTAAACTACACCTCCACTAACCACAGTGTGCTGAATGAATAAAGTATCAGAGGGGTAGCCGTGTTAGTCTGGATCTGTAAAAGCAGCAGAGAATCCTGTGGCACCTTATAGACTAACAGACGTTTTGGAGCGTGAGCTTTCGTGG
>NC_133769.1:309956626-309983934 GCF_003597395.2 Chelonoidis abingdonii | reverse complement strand
CACACAAAATAAAGCTTAGAAGCAGTTATCCCGTGAATGATGCACACACAATGGCTGCTGAGCTTGGCCTTTATACTCAACACACACTATTTCAAGTTTAGACAAATATACTCCAGAATCAGTGGCATGCTATTGGGCACCCGCATGCGCCACAATGAGGCCATATTTCATGGCTGACTGGAACAACGCTTCCACTCTCGTCTACTCCGCCCTTCTCTAACTCACGCTACATTGATACATCTTCATCATCTGGACCATGGGAGGGACTCAGAAAAATTCCACATGATTTCAACACTTCCACCCCACATCAACCCTCAGCTGACCAATCTATCACAGAGATCACATTTCTGACCACGGCAAATAAGTGATGGTCACATTAATCACCACTCTATTAAAAAACCTACGACGCTACGCTACCTTCATCGCTCACTTCATCCCGGCACATCACACACGATCTTGTCTACAGCAAGCACTTGAGGACAACCGATCTGCTGCTAACCCTCAGACAGCAACACATACAAACTCTCACCAAGCTTCTCAAAATACATACCGCAGAGAAATTAAAACAGATCACAAACGAGACGTGTACAGCGAAGCTCCTACTGCAGAGTACAACCGATGTCGAGGAAGAAACCAACAGGACTCCACTGGCACTCACTTTACAGCCGAAGCTAAAACACCCACGCATTCATCAGGGACTACAGTACCGCATCCTGACAAATGATCCCACACTTCACGATCTGGTGCAGGCAATCCTTGCACGAGACAACTGCCAACCTAGAACTATTCTCACCGGCAACTGCACACCGTAAGTAGTAACTCAGCTCAGACAATCCATGGCAACAACTCCGAGCAATCTGCCACATATTACACCAGCGACACATCATAGACCTAACCGATCACCATACCACACTTGTTCATACCTGCAGTCCACAATGTAATATACGCCATCATATGCAGCATGCCCCTCTGTATGTACATCGCCAACTGACAGTCATACGGAAAAGGATAAATGGACAAAATCAGATATCAGGAATGCAATATACAAAAACCTGTAGGAGAGCACTTCAACCTCCCTGCACACTATAGAGAACTTAATGGCTATCCTGCACAAAAAAACTTCAGGACCAGATCAAGAGAAATGCTGACTCAAGTTCATTTGCAAATTGACACTATCAGTCTGGACTCAACAAGACTTGTGAAATGGCTGCAATTACATGAACCAGTTTTCCTCTTGTTTTCACCTCTACTGCTGAAAAGGGCTCACCTCCTGACTGAACTAACCTCGTATCTCTAGCTTCTGCTAGCATATATATACCTGCCCCTGGAAATTTCCACTACCTGCGTCTGACGAAGTGGGTATTCACCCACGAAAGCTCATGCTCCAAAACGTCTGTTAGTCTATAAGGTGCCACAGGATTCTCTGCTGAATGAATAAAGAGCCTTTTCTCCTCAATCCATTAATTTTTATTATGCTCACAAACACTGAGAGGCAGCAAAGAAAAGTAAGATAACCTAGGGTTAAGGGGCTGATAACACAGGGGGAAGAAACAAGGACAACTTGCTTACAGTTGCACTTCAATAACAAGCAAAGGTGTGGGAATGGGCACCTTCTGGTCCTTGTACCCTCCCACAGAGTTAAGTGTAAGGGATACTAGACTTCTTCCCCTCTCAGACATCCTAGGATGTGGGGGTGGGGGAGATGTGGAACTTGGTAATGAGGGCAGCCAGGTTCAGCATAGACTGCAGAGGGACTCTAGCATTCAGCTGCCTTTCTTAAACCTCAACCAGACGCCTCAACATATGTCTGCTCCCTCATAATCCACAGCATCTCATCTTGCGTGTAACACTCGTGTTCCCTGCATGCTCTCCTGTCCTCGGGGTCATTGTGCAGGTTGTCGGACAGTGCAATCCTCCATGCACTGAGCTCCATCTTGTCACACTCAGGGGCATGCTTTAACTCATTGACCATGTCCTTCCAAGTCTTCTTTTTCTGCCTTCTAATCTGCGAAAGTCTCTGTCCCAGAGTGTTGGATGCACCTACAGACAAGGTTTCAGCTGCAAAGAATACAAAGCATAAGGGTAGCACTGACAGTGCACACATGGTTTCTGGTGTAAGCTTAATTCTTTTTATTAAAAAACACCTCTCAATGAACTTCCCTGCAAGCCACAATGTAATCACAACAGCTGGCTACTGCAAGAGTCGGTTTGCTGCTCCAGCCATGGTGAGTAAGGCCATGAGGCATGGCCGAGAGGTCTTGCGCTGCAACTTTTGTTAAGACAACCATGGGATAAATGGTTCCAACCTCAGCACAACCCCCTTTCCCATAGCAGCCTGGATGTTGCTTGAGGACAGGCATCTATGTAAAGCCCCACAAATACTTTGATTATTACAAAAACAGCACCGGGTTGGGGTGGAAGGGAGACAAACAGGAAGTGTCACATCCCCCCTTTCTTATAATGCTGGCTGCAATACAGGGTAATCCCTTCTAACCACAACCAGGGCGCTCGGGAAAGTGAGGTTGTGTGACCCAGAATTCACCAAAGAGAGGCGGATTACTTATTGAATTGCTCTCTCCAACAACAGTGATCTATGTGCTTCTTTGGTTTTACATTGGTTGTGTTACTGGAAGCTTATCTTCCTTAGTCAAAATATGCACATTTTGCTCTCCAGATGCAGGATTATTCATCATTAACTTTACAACAAAGCTGCCTAGTTTCTTTCTTTCATTACCCTTTAGATGAGCTGCATAGTCTACTCTTTTGAAGTCCCAGTCATTTCCCTACTTCCACTACATCTGTTATAATTCAGTAATATTGCCGTTTTCTGTAAACCATTTCAGCAATCAGACAGTATTGTGTACGGTGCTTGGTCTGTAGATAAGATAATGAATTACCTTACCTGCATTTTGCCTGTGTCACAATTTTATTCTCTGTCATCTATGAGCCTGGGAAAAATGTGTTTTCTTCTGAATCTGGCATAGAAATCACATCTTTAGTCATAAAATTTATCATCAAACCAGTATCTTCCTATAATCAGGAACTGCTGCTCCTATTGGAATGGAGGGGGGAACAGAAAGGAATGTATCTTCAAGACTGCTGTCATAAACAGATAGTAGGAGTTAATAGAACAGAAGGACTTTATATCTCTTTTGACTGTAAAGGGTTAACAAGTTCAGTGAGCCTGGCTGTCACCTGACCAGAGGACCAATCAGGGGACAGGATACTTCAAATCTTGAGGGAGGAATTTTCTGTGTTGCTTTAGAATTGGTTGTGTTCATCTGGTTCTGAGATGACCAGATGTGCAACCAGGTTCTCTCCGCTCCAATTTCTCCGATACAGCTTTATAGTTCAAAGAGTGGTACAGGTAAGATAAGGCGTTAAGGCTATTTGTTTCCTTTATTTGCAATTATTGTGGAGTAATGTTGGCTGGAGTTGAATGCGTTTGGATGGAGAGTTCAAATTGTATATTTTGTGAAAGCGATTTTAATTTTGTACTTGTAATTAGGCTGGGAGGTATCACGCAATGTCTAATAGCGACAGACCCTGTACTATCCATTTTAATTTACAAAGATATTTTTTACTGTTTTTCTTCTTTTTAATATAAAGTTCCTTCGTTAGAAACCTGATCTTTTTTTTTATTCTGTGTGATGACCCAGGGACCGGTCGGATTCACCAGGATTGGTGGGAAAGAGAGGAAGGGGAAGCAAGCTAATTTCTCTCTGTGTTAGGAATTATGTCTGTCTCTCTCATGGAGAGTCTGGGAGGGGAGAGAGGAGGAGGGGGAAGGTGCATTTTTCCTCTTGTTTAAGATTCAAGGATTGAAAATCACATGATTTCAGGGTAACCAGAAAGGGGAAGCTGGAGAGTAATGTGGGCGAAAAAAAAAAAAAAAAAAAAAAAAAAAAAAAAAAAAAAAAAAAAAAAAAAAAAAAAGGGTACTTTCCTTGTGTTAAGATCAGAGGGTTGGGTCGGGTCCAGGCAAGTTTGACCAGAGTTACCAGGACTGGATTCTGTTGGCAGCGCTACAAGTTCTAAGCTGGTAATTAAGCTTAGAGGAATTCATGCTGGTACCCCATCTTTTGGACGCTAAGGTTCAGAGTGGGGATTTATATCATGACAAAGACAAAGTAGGAATTTCAAAGGTAGGCTTTACATTTGGTGATAAACCAAGTTTTACTGTCATCTCTGACAAAAAGATAGTAAAAATGAAGCACATAAGCATGTAGCTAGTCAAAAAATAAAGCACCTGGCTCATTTACAGATCAAAACTACACCATATGGTCCCAAACACTCTTCATAAGATTAGGATTATTTCAGATACTTCAGACAATTGATCTCCCCCCCCCCTTTTTTTTTAAAAAAAGAAAAAGAAAAAGCCACTTGCAGTACATGTAGATGATTAAAGTACATAAAAATATATATCACTAAAAGTCCTCAGAGAAATCCAACAGGGTTCTTCCTTAAAGATACAGTTAAGTGTAAGAATTTAGATAGAAAATGTTTGCAAGATTCAGGTCTTTGATTTTATCATAATCATTGTTCTTTGTGACTGTATGTACTGTATCCAGGCAAAGAAAGTACATGCAAAATATCCCAAAATTCTACTGATGTGCCTTAGACAAGGAATGGGAGCATTGGGTAAATTTCCAGATTTTATTATAGCATTTTAAAGCTCCTAATTTCGATCAAATGATGCCCTAAATATAGCTTGAAATTGCCAACGAGCTTGACGTTGAACTAGTAGAACTAGTATAAAACCACACACATGATTCAAGAGAAACAGAATATGGAAAACCCTGACTGATTAAAAACTGGCCCAGATGCATTTACTCATCACTACACATTAAATGATTGATCACTTGTTCTCACTGTTAACATGAAAACAGGAAGTCCACAAAACCCGCACATAGTGCACTTCTATCTAAGAAATTCTGACTAGTTAGTCAGGCAAAAAGCACGCACTGCATTAACTATTATATATTAATTTAATATATTGGCATATACTGAGAAACTGAAACTGTTTGCTAATTTATAAACAGCTGACAGCAACTATGTATTGTGACAAAGTTCCTCCTCTGCCTTGGTGGGTCCAGCACTTTTTGGTGGATTTGTTCACTTCAGAGGTTCACAGCAGTTTCTGCTAGAGGCTCAAACCTGCCATTCACTCAGCTAACCTCATCACTGGCCAGCATGGGGGAAATGGAGAACAATCCCTGTAGTCTCTGTGTTCCACCTAGTGGGCTGGGGACAGGTCAGATCCCTTTCCAAATTAGGCCTTCCCTTCTTGTGTTGCTTACAGACCAGGTCAACTCCTCCTGTGTCCGATCAGGACTTGGAGGGATGGCTTCTCTGCCAAGAAGCCCTCCAAGTCTGATGAAGCCTCTGGAAATGGCGGGTGATAGCAGGTGGGTTGCAGCTGAGGAGGAGGGGCTAATCTGCCAGTGTTGGAGGCTGCAGGGCCAAGAGAAGTGGCAAGGGTGGGTACAGCAGTTCAAGGTGGGTGGTAGGGACCAGCAAATCTGTCCATCTCAGTGTCCAGGGCACATCCCATTGTCTGTTGAACCAGGGCAGGGTACATGGAGCCGAGTCCCAGAACTCCTGCCATGGCTGAAAAGCACACACCCACAGGCTGTCATGACCCTTGGTCATCACAGGAACCGGCATTGCCAATTTGCTTTGCCCTCAACCTTTGGGTCATCACATGACATCTCCACTGACCAAGCCTGTCTTGGGGAGGGAATGTGATGCATTGTAGCAGTCCATGACAGGGATCTGCTGCAGTGTTCACGAGAGCACTTGTGGCTCTTGTTGGTTGTCTTCTCACATCTTGGCAGTAACAGTGAATCCAGGCCTGAGGCCAAGGGCAGAATGCTCATCCCTGGTGAGGTGTGGTGCACCGTTAATACCAATGGTCTGGGATTGGATTTCGCACAAGGCTGGAGCACCTCCACCATGAGGAACTTGCAGAGGCGCAGAAGATGCTTGACAGGAAGGACTTGCAGATGTTGCAGCAAGTGGTAACATGCATCTGGCCCCAGTAGTAGAGACAATCAGTGATGAGCTGCCAAAATCTTAACAACCGGTTCCCTATAAAAAAGTACTGATTTAAGGGATGTTACACAGTATGTATTTTTTGTACCTTTCTCCATCAGTGGCGGCAATGCATTGAGTCATTGGGAGTCATGCTTTCCAATAAAAAAAAAATAAAAAATATTTTTACATTTATTACAATAGAAACAAAGTATTGCTTTATTAAATGAATTTAAAATACATTTGAAAAGAAGAAAATATAAGGAAGAGATGTATGAGTAAGCAAACGATAATATTTAAGAATGAAATGCCTATTCTTGTATTTTAAAATATTACATGTGAACTACTTAAGTTATTAAAAATAAAATGTGTAATATATTAATGTTGAAGTATACAATGCAACAAATAATATTTTAAAGAATATTTAAGTGCATTATTTATTACTAATTAGGTAGTAACTTCCAAATGGCTTCTTGATCTTCTCCATATTCTTTGGTGTTGGATACACAAACTCTGGTATCTAATGTGGATCGATGACTTCTCACTCATGATTTAACATATGGTATTGGGTTCCAGGAACTTAGTAGTTTTCCCAACAAATTGATGGTCAGAAAGCTTGAGATATGTTTAATTGTTAAACTCACCCTTTTATCACTACAAATAATATTCATCAAAGAAAAACCTCTTTCTGCTTCCACAGAACTAACTGCAATTGTGTTCATAATTTACTTTGCTTTCCTTATTGTTTCTGGATCAGGAAGATTTTTTGATTGAACATTATTCTCTACATAGTCACAAAAATCATTTAAATCAACTACAAATTTTATGAATTTATTTAATTCACGCACTTTTTCTTCTCCTGATTTCCAAGGTAACCTGACTTCTTCAATATTCCATGAAGTGGGATCCATAACATTGAATAATTCAATTATTTTAGGTGTATTACTAGAATGACCTAAATTATCTTCCTTATATTTAATGCAATTTTTGTTTAATAATCTTGTCTTTATTTTTTCCATAATACACTCTATTACTTTGTCTCATGACAGTGATTTAAAACTTATCTTCAAACTCTATGCATTTAAAAGTATCATTTTCTATCATTTCATTTATTTTATTTTCGTGTATACCAGTGTTTCTTAAAATGGGGTGGCCGCTTGGATAGGTAAAGCCCCTGGAGAGCGGGCCAGTTTGTTTACCAGCCCCGTCCACAGGTCCGGCTGATCACAGTTCCCACTGGCCGCAGTTCACCGCTGCAGGCCAATGGGGGCTGCTGGAAGTGGCGGCCAGTAAGCTTTTCAGCCCATGCTGCTGCCAGCAGCTCCCATTGGCCTGGAGCAGCAAACCGCGGCCAGAGGGAGCCGCGATCAGCCGGACCTGCGGACGGGGCAGGTAAACAAACCGGGCCGGCCCAGTAGGAGCTTTTCCTACACAAGCGGCAACCCCAGTTTGAGAAACACTTGTGTATACCAAAACTCTTAAAAATTGTATGAAAAAATCATTCATTTGATTAGCTTATCTGCCTTTGTTAAACTCAATTGTTTCGCTTGCAGTGAATTTGATAATGAAGTTCATCCAAAATGTCAATCATTAATGAAAAGTTTTTAAAAAATTCTTTGTTTTTCAATCTTTTTTCCATGCCAGAAAATTTCGTATTTTTGGAAAAATAAATATAAAGAGCTGGATAAGCTCTCCAGACCTCTTTGACAGCTCTAAGACTACAAGAAGCCCACCGTGGACCAAAAACACAGCCTAATTTGAGATTTCAATATATAGTTTCTCAGAAATCTGTTTAAGTTCAAACTGACTTATTTGACTGAATGAAAAATTGCATAAATCTTGTACAAAAAAATCTTGAATGGCTTATTTCATTGATACCACTTACAGCATCATCTAAATCCAGTTGTAGCCGATGATTCAAACAATGCCAAAATTATAATGTTTGGAAAATCTTGAATCAGTCTTGTAGCAACTCCAGATTTATGTTCAAGCATGGTGATCACATCATCAGAACAAAATCTGATTAAATTTTTCTTTAAATATTCTGTATCAAATACTGTATCATTTAATGTATTTCTCAAAGCATTATAAATATTTTCTGCTTTTATTGATTCTAATTCCACAAAATCAAGAAAAATTGTTGAAGAACCTTGTAATTCACATTTTATAAGAATTACAAGCACAGTTTTACTTGAAATTGTAGAAGCGTCATCAATAATAATACAAATCTTTTCAATGATTTTACTAAAAATTTGTTTTCTTCTTAATTCAGTAATATGCTCTACGATTTTGATGGCCAAAAAATCAAGAATGTAGGCAGTTCCCTGAATCGATTTCATTCTTAATTTGTAGTTCTACTTCATCCTCCATATCTGACATTGGTCAGTTTCTCTTTACTAAGCTGTAAACTATGTTGAAAATTTTGGTGATTATTGCAATATTTTTTTCAGTAAGTTTATCAATCACTGTAGTGAGAGGCTCTTTTTTAGATTGATTAAAAATATTTATAACTCTCAAATGAGAGCTTGATTCAAAATGTTCATTTTTTTTCTTAATGAAGTTTGCTAACTATTTTATCAGTTCCAGATGCTTTAATACAGGAGTCAGCAACCTCTGGCACGCGGCTCACTAGGGTAAGCACCCTGGCAGGCTAGGCCAGTTTGTTTACCTGACGCATTGGCAGGTTCAGCTAATCATGGCTCCCATTGGTCGCGGTTCGCTGTCCCAGGCCATTGGGGCTGCGGGAAGCGGCACGGGCTGAGGGATGTGCTGGCCTCAGCTTCCCGCCACCCCCATTGGCCTGGAGCAGTGAACCACAGCTAGTGGGAGCCGCAATTGGCCAAACCTGCCGATGTGGCAGGTAAACAAAGTACCATAGTGCAATCTCTTTATCGTGAAAGCACAACTTAAAAATGTAGATTTTTTTTTTTAACTACATGACCGCACTCAAAAACGAAACAATGTAAAACTTCAGAGCCTGCAAGTCCATTTAGTCCTACTTCTTGTTCAGGCAATTGCTAAGAGAAACAAGTTTGTTTACATTTATGGGAGATAATGCTGCCCACTTCTTATTTACAATGTCACCTGAAAGTGAGAACAGATGTTTGCATGGCACTTTTGTAGCCAGCACTGCAAGGTATTTACGTGCCAGATGCGCTAAACATTCATATGCCTCTTCGTGCTTTGGCCACCACTACGGAGGACATGCTTCCATGCTGATGATGCACGTTAAAAAAAAGTTAATTAAATTTGTGACTGAACTCCTTGGGGAGAATTATGTTTCCTGCTCTGCGTTTTGCCTGCATTCTGCCATATATTTCAAGTTATAACAGTCTTGGATGATGACCCAGCATGTTGTTTGTTTTAAGAAAACTTTTACCGAATGCAAACAAGGTACCAATGGGAGATTTGTACAGATAGCTACAACACTCGACCCAAGATTTAAGAATCTGAAGTGCCGTCCAAAATCGGATCAGGATGGCGTGTGGAGCACAATTTCAGAAGTCTTAAAAGAGCAACACTCTGATGCAGAAACTACAGAACCCAAACCACCAAAAAAGAAAATCAACTTTCTGCTGCTGACTCATGATGAAAATGAACACACATTGGTCTGCACTGCTTTGGATCATTATCAAGCAGAACCCATCATCAGCATGGATGCATGTCCTCTGGAATGCTGATTGAAGCATGAAGGGACATATGAATCTTTATCGCATCTGGCATGTAAATATCTTGCAACGCCAGCTACAACAGTGCCATGGGAATGCCTGTTCTCACTTTCAGGTGACATTGTAAGCATTATCCCCTGTAACTGTTATCAAACTTGTTTGTCTGAGCAATTGGACAAACAAGAAGGACTGAGTGGATTTATAGGCTCTAAAGTTTTACTTTGTTTTATTTTTGAATGAACTTATTTTTTGCACATAGTTCTACATTTGTAAGTTCAACTTTCACGATAAAGAGATTGCACTACAGTACTTGTATTAAGTGAACTGAAAAATATTTTTATAGTGCAAATATTTATAATAAAAATAAATACAAAGTGAGCACTATACACTTTGTATTCTGTGTTGTAATTGAAATCTATATATTTTTATAATTAGTATTCTATTATTGTTTAACAGCGCCATTAATTGCGCAATTAATTGAGATTAATTTTTTAATCGCTTGACAGCCCTAGGTGAGGAAGATGATACACCCAGAAAATCCGGGTCATGATCTTCTTCCGCCACATACTCCTGTAGAGCCAGTTGCTGTTATTTAGGAGAGGGGTAATGAGACTAGTAGATTGTACTGAAATTGATGCCATGCATAAGGATCCCATAGACCCCAATAGGCCAGTACAAAAAGTGTCAAAGGCTAGTTGGGAGAGGCTCAAGTGGACACTAGCAATCCCTTGCCGGGTATTCCTGCTTGGACGGTAGATGGGTCAAGGAAACTCTTGAAAATCCTGTCCGGACTAACCTCCCTGGGAGATGATTGTTCATCCTGGACACTGGATTCAGCCTACAAGGTCAGATCAGATTCCACTGGCGGTATTGTCGACACTGGTGGAAGGAAGTTCTGGCTCGACTAGGTGAGTAACTCCTTTTCCTTGTGGTAGTATCCTCTTCTTGGGTTAAAATGTCTCTCAGAAACAAAACTGGAAGTAGAGGAGATTGTGGATCCAGAAAGGTGAAAACACCCTCTGTGGGAGTATACATTTCAATCCATCCCCAGGTACAAGGAGGTCTGGTTGAATCCAGTGCCATAGCAGACTTAGTGCTCAGTGGATCCTTAGGGGGCCAGGCCAGTACTGTTGGAGAGAGCCCAGTCTGGAAGTCTTAGTTGGTATCAGTGAATGTTGGTCCTTTGGGTTGCTGGAGATCCTGGCAGTCATCAGAGGGGTAGTGAGGCTGGTATTCTTAGAGCTCTGCTTTGGCATGATTTTCCTCCAGGGTTAGGAGACATAGGCAAACCAGATCTTTGGGACTGCTGCATGAAGGCTCACCCAACTTGGACAGAGTCAGAGAAGGACCTCTTCTCCTGGAAGCAGAGGTAGAGAGGGATCTGTTCGTCTGTCTGTAAGACTGTCCCTTTACTCTCATGAGAAACCCAAGACAATGGGTCTTCAGGTTTTTAGATCTGGCTTCTGCTCCAGAGCTCATGCTCAGCAGCTGTGGCCAATGTTCTGGAGTTCTTCCTGGCCTGGATCTGACTGAAGTATCATGGCCTTTTTTTTAACGAGGTGCTTCCTCAATTAAAGCTTTTGTCCCTGTCAGGTCAGGGTGGCAAGGAGCAACAGATACTGCACTTGACAGAGCTATGCACCTCACCAAAGTAGTAAAGGCACTAACAGTGGTGGTAGCCACTAAGCAAGAAGCAAGGACAGAAGACAGTTTTTAATCCCAGAATTCTAGGCACAGCCATGCTCCTCAAAGGTGGGCTGGAGAGGGTCCCCAGGCTTGGGAAAAAGTAACCTATGATAACGCTATGGAATACTATAAAACATTAACAAACTATATACAATTATAGTTACTGAGACAAAGACAATACAATGATAACTCCAGCCACAGGGGATTCTGACTCAGGGCATGCAGTGAAAAGGAGGAACCGGAGAGGTGGTCAGTCCACACTTCCCTTATACCTTCAGTGCAGAGCAGGAGGAGATTCAGGGCATAGGTGTAGACCAATGACAGTATATGCAATATTTTCTGGTCTCAGGTGTATGGTGCACATGCATACTCACATGTGGGATACATATAGGGACCAGCCCTGTGTTTCAGATATGAACAAGATTACAGGTTATAGTACCTGCCAGACTTTGAATATAACACAGATGTCGTCTTTGGGAGAATGGTGCATCCTGGGAAGGGGTCATATGAGACCTCAGGCTTTTAGGAAATTTCTCAAGACTTCTGTGAAAAATCTCCAGACTTTTAACAATGCAGCCGCTGTTGGTGCTAAGGTTATGGGTGCTACAACAATGAAGGTGACACTGTACAAAATCCAGGAGAAAGATGTGCTGGATTATTATTGCCAAACCCATGTGTTCAAAAATTACAAGTCAAGACACCAAAAAAAAATCATGAGACTGGCTTTAAAGCCATGAGATTTTAAAAAATAATAAATTATGTTCTTTCTTTGTGCATCTGGTTTCTATATGCACTTGGTTTACATTTTCAAGTTTTTCTCCACAACCATGATGGCCAGAAACTTCGTTTAAAAAAAAGAAAGAGAAAAGTGAGGTTACAAAAGGTGGGGGTTAAAGAAAAACATCACATTGTGGAACTTGCAAGAGTTGGCAATGCTGCTTGCTGTTCAGGCATAGTGGAAATTAAGCAGCTCTCCAATCCTCCATCAGTTCCTGGCTTCTCTCTCCTTCTACCCACTAATCTGGATTCATTTTTGTAGTATGGAACATATAATTCTGATTGTATGTGTGTATGCACCTCTCCCTGCCCCGGACACACACATCCTCCAACATCTCTCAACCCACACAGCCCTGCCTGAAACCTAGCTAAAGGGATCCCATTACAATATAATTAAAAATGAGGTTGGATTTATGTTTCTCTCTTCCCTTCCAATAATGACAGAAACGCTGAGCCATAAAATGCAATGTTGGGATGCAAGGTAGCAATGAAGAAATCTCAGGGTTTTCAGTTGTTCTTTCTGGCACATCACAATGGTAGCTATCTTTAGAAAGGTTTGAGACACGCAGCACCTATCCCCTTGATTGCCTGGAGATTAGTCACCCTGCTACAGATACCGGAGTTATTGCATGACTGTGTATTTGCACATGGGAGCTGTAAACACAGGACACTTGTGAGGAAATTAATCTACCTTTAAATGAACTGAGATGTCTGGATTATTAGGGTAATATAATGAGTAAAGCCCTTGCTCTCTAAATTAAGTAGATAATACATGCATTTTTGGTAGGATGATGGAAACCTCATCTTAATTAGGGAATCTGGTGTTTAGGTTTTAAAATAGAAAATTAAAAAAGAATGATGCTACTAAACAGCCCTTATTTTGTTAACATGGGTACGGAGGGCTAAGGGTTATATGCCAATTCATCTATATCAGGGCAGCATGTTCTGTGGGTGGTTAGCATAGGAATACTTCCTTTACTCAAATAATTGTTCTCTATATAGAAAGCTATTACATTGAAGGAAAATATAAAACAAGTTTAACCCTAAGCATACCATAACTACAAGTCAGCATGCACACCAACAGCACATGAAAAGACAGTATAAGGAAAAGAAAAAAGTATCTTTAATCAAAAATGATCATTAATTCACCTCTAAAGCTAGGTCTATAAGAAGCCTTACAAACAGCTTCTCAAAAGGTCTTTGATCACATTAAGGAGGCCCCTCCAGACTCTTTTGGGAATTTCCAACACCCACCTCTTTATTTTCTCAGGCAGTCACAGGAAGAGAGAGGTTTTACTGAAGATGCCAACATTTATGAGGCCAGTCAAGATGTTCCAGCTTAACCCTTTCACTACTCCAACCACCCCACTCAATGTTAGAGCAACTGAATTTTTTCTGCTCTCCGGATTTCAACTTTAAATTGAGATGTCAGTTCAGTTAGCTCCTAAATCAGTGGTGTCTGAAATGTGCATCCTTGTGTTGCTATGGAGATGCTACAGCATAGTTCCTTTAAAACTCAAATGAATTTATTACGTTAATTCAAAGTAACTAGTTTTAATAATTAATGGATATGTTACACAATAGAATAAATTTAAAGAGTTCCGTTTAACGTAGCAGTTAATAAATGTTACTCTGTCTCTGGAAGTGATTTCCCCAGGCAATTATGTTACAATTAACTTCTTCCTCAGTTTATTTTCCATGAAGAGTTTCTTGCTTGGTCATTTCTTTTATATTCCACTCTTCAAAGGAAACATGATTTATCTCCTGTGAATCTAGGGTTTCCATGGTGACAAGATGGTCAGTTAGCCCTTTACTGTATTTCTGTTCATATTACACTAACATTCTTGGAGGAGAAGGAAAAGCATGACTGAGTTTGTGTGGTTAACCAATCTGGCTGTAATGTCTGCTGACAGCATAAGGTGAAGAGGTGACAATCGTGAAAACATACCCTTTTTCAATGACAAGTAAATAAAAAATCATATTCAGTTTGTTATTAAACATTATGGTCCAAACTGAGACGACGTAAGCAACTCTACTGATTTTGCTGGAATTGTGCCTGCTAATAGCAGGGTGAGTGTGGTCTTGTGTCTATGCAGGGTAGCAGCTTCCATACAGTACAGCAAATATGCTTGGTCTGTGCAAACAATACAGTATGTTAAATTTACATTATATTTCTGTAGCTACTTAGCCATGCTTGCTGGTCAGCATAAAATTTCAGAGTTTTGACAGTAACGAAACAGATCCCAAACCTAAACAACCAGATTTTTTTTTTTTAAGTGAGGGGAAAAAAAGGCTATAATTTAGGTTGCTTCCTCTACTTTGCTGCTTGATAGTTTCTGGGAGATGACCTCCTTCCATGGCTTATCATCCCAACTGAACAGTCTCCCCAGCTGTTGGTTTTTAACCACTCCCGCTGGCCAAGAATCAGCAGAGTGGAAGTCACATCAGGACAACAAGCTGCGGTCAGGAAAAAAACTGTGTGAGGACAACAGTGCTGATCAGATGGGGACAATGACACAAATGAAGTAGGTGTGAACAAGGAGGTACCCTTGTGGACAAGTGAAGTGTTCTGGCCACAGGGTTTTTGGAGGGTGAGCCTGGGAAGTGTGGCTGTGGATAGAGAAGTTGATGTGAGAGAAGATACCACAGGGATAAGAAACAGAAGGAGAAGTATACCCTGTCATCAGTACTCTAATCCATCTCAATAGTTCTACAAGTGTATGCATCCAAAACATGGGATTAAAGAAACAATCCCATCTCTGCCACCTTTTCCACAAACAGGAAGAAGGCTCTATTTTTCTTGAAAACAGTGCTGAAGAGAAGAATCTGATTATTTTCTCCTGAAGGCCCCGATTCATGGTCCTTCTTAACTGTTGTGGAAACGAGCTCCAGGATCAGGGGCCAGTCACTAAGAAGGCTCTTGTGACCACTCACAATGGTCTCACACTTATCATAGATAGTTCCCTTGTTTCTGAGGATCACAGACTTTGCAACTTGCCTTGATCGGGGGTGCGATGGGGAGGGAGACTACCAGGCATTTGATAGCTACCCAAGGTGGCAGTCAGAGCATAGTTCTTCAGCCTCAGCCTACAGTCCTAGGATGACACTTCCCTGGCCACCTCTCAATCTGATCCTCAGAGTGGTAATCAGCATGGAAGTCGTTACATTGGGAGCTCAAGCTATGGACTGGGGAGAAGCCAGCAAGGAAACAAGCGATGTGTAAGAAGCGGGAGCAGGGTATGTGCTAGTGGAATGGTATGGAGTAACTGAGGACAACAGAAGTTTTAGTATGTCTGGATTAGACAGACATTGCCAGACTGACCTGATGTAGTTACATAGATGAGCAGAAATCAGAGAGAACCAAAACTTTTACAAAGTTACTAGAGGCAAGAAAAATCTCCAAATCATAACTATATCTTCCTTACTCATCCCCACCAAATTTCCTTTTAGTCCTGTTTATTTTTTACCATGTAAGGTAGCAAGAGTGCATACAATATTTTCAAGCCATTCAATAGAGATTTCCATTCAGTTGAACGTGAAACAATCAAAAGCATAAAAGTCTCCCTTCTAATGGATTTCTTGAAGCAAAGAATGTTACCAAATGAAACTATCAAGTACATCAAAAATATTCAACTCAATATCCATAAAGATGGGGGTTTGGGGGCTAAAATTATATTTTTTTTGAACTGTGAAATCAACCTCCCCAACTTCTTGCTCCTCAAAACAACTGTTTTCAATGTGTTAGTACAGCAACAAAAAATGTTAATGTAATTTATTTCTTCCTTGAGTATTTGACTCATTCTCCACATTGTGTCTTTGAATTTAGCACAGTCTAAGTCACTTTGATGTAGTTTACAATAAAGCAATTCCTTATCTGACAAGTTAAGCAAACAAACATTAGTTCACAGAACACCAGATCAATTTAGTATTTTTAATCAATATACATATGCATATATTTTCATTACCACATATCTTCTTGCATTTATCCTGAAGACTCCATAGCAGTCTTTCATCCTTAAGGATTCCCCAAACACTGCACAATCTACGCAGGAATCACTTCACCCAGCACTGAACTGTCAACACTTTTAGGACCTGCTAAACACACAACAGTACACAACTGTTTAGAACAAGATGCGAAGAACACTGTATTGAACTGACAAGCGCAGGGGAAACTTAGGTGGGCAGGATACAATTCTCAACTTGGAATTTGGCAAGAAAACCAGCATTAACCTCGCTAACTTTCATAAAAAGGACCATGAGATCTTTACCACAAGCGGTCAGAACCTTGGTTTTCACCCCTCACGCCAAGGAGAGAACTACCATGTTTTTTAACATCCTGATGGGACACCGATTTAGTGCTAACTCAGTTAGAAGGCCATCTACTCTTGCATTAGCACTATTTACTGTCCCAGCCTTTGAGTTCTTTCACATAACCAGGACCAATCCTACTTAGTTTGGGAGAGCTGAAAAGAAAAAAAGAAAATTCTAACAGATTACAATAAATGACAGTTCTCTTGAAAGCACATAAGATGTGTTTATTTTATTTGAAGCCACTGTGAAAAACAAGGACAAATTTAGTGCAACCTGAAGTTCATAATCTGGTAACTGAATACATTATCAAATTACTAAAACGGCAAAAGATGTCACTTTTTTACAGTACAAGACCTTCATATTGCATTCATTTAGTATAGTTACATAAACATTTAAAGTTATTCACTCTGCTTCTGGTATACAATTGAGCCACTGAAGTGGGCTGTGAATTATCATAAGAATGCAAAAGTAACCAAATAAGCAGCAGTTACAGCTAACAACAATAAAGTTTGGTATTAAATACTATTCAGACATTACAAAGAACAATGACCCTCTAGAACTACAGCTCCAGCTACACAACAGGAATGTACAAAGCTGGTACAAAATAAAGTGACTACAGTGGTCAGACACTGTATCTGCCTCTTCAAAGCTCAAATACAGTATAAGTTTGACAGTAGTGGCTCTTGCTGAAAAGCTGAAATTGTTAAACTAAACCAACAACACCACAAATTTCTGAAACCAATATTTTATTCCTTCAAATAATGCTTTGTAAACAGCTGATGCAAATACTAGCTCCTCTTGTGCTGGTGACAATGTTTACTACTTACTGCGTTCCCACCTTCCCAAGTCTGAGCCTCTCTTTAGAGATGAGATCCCATAGATACAGTTACATTAGAAAAATGTAACATTCAAAATCAGATACATCTTTGAGAGACATCATAAGTTCCAGAATGGTGACACTTTAGCTCAAAGAGCACCAAGGAGAGATGTACTATTTATATCACTTTTAAATAAGGCTTGAGTTATTTTGTATTCTCATTTTGAAAGAGAAATACTAGATCTTGATAATGACATTTTACCATATGGGCTTGTTAGAAATGCTTTTAAAAAGTCCTCAATATTAAAGCTTTTGTTTGCATCTTGTTTTACAAATTTGAAGAGAAAATATATTTGTTTTAACACTGTCATTTTCACTGTTATTTTATAGAGGGACCCTTCTTAATGTGCTTTAACTACAGAACCTTATAAAACATATCAAAACATTACCAATTTTCAAAATACCAAAAGATATATTTATAATTTGGTTACTAAATGGTATTCTGGAACAGTGTAGCTATTGCATATATTTCTATCAATCTAAAATTAAAGAATAACCAAAACAGGATTCCCTAATTTTAGTATGCCAATACATACACACAGTACACATAATGGGATGTATTCTGCTCTATTAAATTGGTCTAAATCCTTGAGATACTTCAGATTTGCTCTGGTTTGAGAGATCATCATTTGGCCCACTGTCTCGTTCACAGTGAATTTTCATTTCATTACACTTGTATGCTGAAGGGAATGGTTTAAATTAACTAGTTTATGGAATAACCTTTGATTCACTTTAGAATAGAAGACAATTTTCCTCATTAACAGGCAGAGTATGTCAATCAGATTTGTCCAGGATAAGGATTCCTACGAAATGTTATAGTTTTGTTTATTTAATGACAATTGTATGGAAGTTAGATTATCTGTAAACTTGTCGTCTCCTATTTTTAATATCCAACTGGCAATTGAAAAAAGAGTCCTGAAGCCAGATGACAATGCCTTAACATAAGTTTAAAGAAGATTTGTAAAAATATTTTCTACTTAAAAGTAAAAATTAAGTACTTTCCATCAAAAACCTACACACATATATTTGAAATCTGTGCTATATGTTACTTAGAGAAAAAGCTAATGGGTCAAATTCATTCCTGATGTACCACTTAAGTCAATGCAGTTAAACCATGGATATATTTGGGGCCAAAATCTCCAAGCAAGAATCACTTTTAAAAAGTTATACTATGATTTTAATGTAAATGAACCATTTCCTGCTTAACTACTGTTTAAACCTTTATAAATGTCAAAGAACCTGCTCATCTGTTTACCTTTGGTAGTACACCCACCTCATAAAAAAAGTGACAATCTGTTACCCGACTTTTTAGAAATCCATCATATTCTAAAAATTTGTTGATCTGTTGCTGCTGCATGGAAACTTTTGGAAAATTGTTCTTTTTACAGACAGTTGTGTATTTACAATATTTTTTGTATTTCTCATCCCTGTTTTAATTTGGGACACTAATGGGGACTTGGAAACCCTGGACCAATATTCTGTGCTGTCCTTCAACCCTTGAAAGATCACTAATGGGATTGCAAAGAGCGTAAATCAGAGCAGAATTTGGCACAGTGGTATTGTTTTTCAGATTCATTTGGCTCTTGTTCAGGGCTGCTGGGGGCAGGGGGGCAAGTGGGGCAATTTGCCCCAGGCCCGCAGGCGCCCCCAAGAGAGTTTTTTGGGGGCCCTGGAGCAAGGTCGTTCACTCACTCCAGGGGCCCCAGAAAACTCTTGCGGGGCCTGGGCCCCTGGAGCATCTTCCGCTCCGGGTCTTTGGTGGCAATTCGGCCTCAGGGGGTCCTTCCACTCCGGGACTTGCCGCTGAAGTGCCCTGAAGACTCGTGGTGGGGGCCCCCCACCACCAAAGACCCCAGGCCCCCTGAATCCTCTGGGCGGCCCTGCTCTGGTTGCTTATCACTTAAAGTCAATTTTCTATTTGTGATAATTCTCTTGATTGCTCTGGCAACCAGGAGAGGTCACAAACAGAGCTTGGCTCAAATGAGGACTAAGCAGAAAGGACCAATGATCTGGGGGGGGGAAAAAAAAAAAGAAAACAAAAAAGACAATCAACCAACCACAAACATGCACACATACCAGGAAAACAAAAGCCCCTGAAAAATATCCTTTTTGGGGAGGGAGAGAGGTGGTGCTTGGGGAGGATGACAAAACAACAAACCTTAATTCTTCATATTTTCAAAGCACTGTAAAAACAATTGTCAATAGTTGCATTACACACATTGGGGGACTTAAGACAAAAGTTAAGTAATTTGGGCAAGGGCACACTGCAAATCAGAAGCAAAATTAGGATTAGAACTGTCTCCTTGTGCTATGCTTAAATCAGCTAGATCAAATTGCCCATATGAAACAAAATTATCTCTAAATAGATTTTTTTTTAATTTTGCCATGAGGCACCCATTGTTTTTTTCAATTAATGAGATGATACAGCAACATGAATTTAAACTCGGGTAACAGTACCTGTGCAGACATAAGAAACTGGAAATTTAAACTGGTGTCAGTGGTCTAGGTTGTATATATTAACTTTTTATATATATTCCAATGTTGGCGGGGGGTGGTCTTTTTACAGATTACTGTAATGGATAAAAGATGAGCACTCGCATACTTTTTCAAAGCACAATGGCACTGCAAGGAAAGTGCTGGTGGGTTTACCAGCCCTATGCATGGACCCTTATCTATAACCAAAGATGAAATTGTGAGAGTTGCTGAGCATATGCAATTTCCATTGTAAGTTCTCAACTTCTCAGGATCTGGTTCTAAATCTGGTGATTTAAACAGCTACAGTCCTTTCAAGTCAACTGGATGTTTAAATTCCTATAGCCACCCAAAATAGATAAGGCCCCATTATTCTCTTGCAGTGACATCACTTTTTACATAGCATCCTGGTATTCATCAGGGAACACTTTATCCCCTAAAGGGTCTGTAAAACAAAACAAGATAAATTATTGGCACTTATAAACCAACAGGCATGTAAAGACACAGACAAACCCTTCAACCACAGGACAAGTAGACAGCATTAGTAACCAACCTCACAGTTCCATTTGTTAAAAGACTTGATTGAATGGCTTCCTTTAAAACAAAAATTTTAGCAAAGGTTATTGAAGAAAAATGACAATTTGCAAAACTTTTCTCTTTTTATATTTTAAGAAAATTTACTATTTTAAAGTGGTCCTTATTCAGAAGATCAGTTTGTGACACAAAAATCATTTATATGTGGAGGATTAGGGATAAGGAACTGTTTTTCTGAAAAGATGGCAAAATTCCAAGAGGAAAATCTACAAGTACTTGCTATTTCTAATGCTTTAGTATGTCATACCAACATATCAAAATGCTTCAAAACATAGAATTTGCAATAAAAATGGTTGCATGTAAAATTGAAACATGTTTCTTTAGCAATTCAAACTTAATAATGTTATTAATATAGTATGCCTCCGATTATAAACTATATCAATACAGTGGGAATCCCTGTATAACCTGTTTTATCTCCTGTCAACTATTGTCCATGGAAAAGATCTTTCTTCATACACATTCTACAGTCTGAACACAGCAGTATATACAAATATGCATGGATGGACACAATACCCTGATATCAATTATGAAGATATGCACTGGATAAACATACCGTATACAGCGTCACAAAATACTTACACAACAGCTATATTTACTTTCACCCCAAAGTCTCTTAAAATGCTGACAGTTAATAGACCATTCATCAGTTAAATTTTAACTCTATACATCTTTGTCTTTCATCTCTCCTTCTAAAGGAGGAATGAAGGGAAGAATATTGGGTCTTTGGATTTTTCAGACATTTTCCAGAAGCCAGCCAAATAAAGGTTTATTCAGAAGTCTATCCCCATCAGACATCTTCTCCATCATTTCACAGTATTTCAGGACTGCTTGCAAGAGATCTCCCACTTTCCAGCCTCTCTCTTTCAGTCTTTTTGAAAGCTAGAGAAACAACAAAATATTTAAGCTAGTGAAATAAATAGCTTGAATGACTGACAGTTATGAAAATTCTCCTTGAAACATCGGTTCTTATTAGAAAACCAGCTGTGAAGAATTAAACATTATTCCACAGCTATAAAAACAAAACTTCCTCAAGGACCAAACTTTTTTTTAAGTTAGTTTCCATAAAAATTTCTTCTCAAGGAAGTGACATTTTCAAGTGATATGGTCCCACAGCAATGTGGTCTGTGGTTCATGGGGGTTGCAGAAAACAGGAAATTCTGAACATAAGATTAATACATTTGCCACCACCCCCAACAGTACACGTGTAATACTGTAAAAGACAAAAGTAAGGATTAATAAAAGGATGTGGATTTTCCTTTCACAACATATAGTGTGGTTTGGTTGGTATATATACACTTTGCCCTCAACGGAAACACAGTCTCCAGTTAGGAAATTTTAATGTCTCCAAAGAAAACAAACAAAAAGTATAAATTGAACTCCCACTTACAAGCAGAGTAAGTGTAGTTGGAAACTACTTTTCCCTCAAAGGTCTGAACCAGGAATCCTCATATATTAGATATATACTAAGCACTGGGAGACAGTGACAAATTAACATATTTTACAAGCCTCAAGTTTTACAACCTTTTATTCTGGTTTCTTCCACCATTGCACTCATTGTTTTTCTTTACATTTAGCACATCCACGCTTGTCTTCAGTAACTGAAGGCTGCTAGTCCAGCTTGAATCCCCTCTCTAACAAATATTCCAGATCAAGAGAAAGTTAAAATACAAAAGAAATAGGTTTATAGCACATCTACCACTCTTGTCTAAATGAGGAGAGTAGACCTGGGCAAATATTAAAAAACTGGCAAATACTAAATTTAATTTTTTGAGGCAGGGAAACTATTAGCAAATGATGTTGAATTTGGAAAACAGTTGTGGCCAACCAAAAAAAAAAAAAAAAAAAAAAAAAAAAATTAAAAAAAAAAAAAAAAAAGGTCATAATACATTTTTTGACTTTTCACTTTGAAACAGTATTTCATTTAGCTCAGTTAAAAAAAACCCCAAAATAAACAAACAGGCTGAAAACCACATAAAAACAGCCAGGTACGGAAAACAAAACAAAAATTCAGTTTCTGATCAAACAAAATGGTTCATTTGACCCAAACCAAAAAAAACTTCAGTTCTTAATTTTGGTAAGAAAACCAAACTGATTTTTTTTTTCTTTTTCAGTCCCCAAAAGAAAAAACAAATATGGAAAATTCAACTATTCTCTAGCAGGTAGTCGCTCTCCTCTTATGTACTAACCTGAGTGAAATTCCTCATGTAACATCTACAGAATTCCCAACCAACAAGAAGCCAACAGCGTTCTAGATTATGCTTAATCTGTAGAATTATTTAATTGTATGGTTTTTTATTACAGTATATCCTATAGAATCCTACAAAGGACCAACCCTGACACATTATACATGCAAAAACTGACTAAATATTTAAAAAAATATCTGGCATCAGATTTAAAATAATCAGAGTGCCACACTAAGTTTTAATATATACACATAACTATATCATGAAGATTCCAGAAGTGAGCTGGCTCATGTGTCATATCCAACCATAAGATTGGCTGTGTTTTAACTGGATTATTTTCTAGTGACTAAAAGTACAAATTACGTGTTAATCGCTTTATCATTTTGGAATTCATATACTGGGAAAGTAACTATAATAAACAAAGACGCAAGATGGTTGGTCTCTTCTAAATCTAATGTTTCATTCCAGGGTTCAAAGGCCAGCCATACTTCTTCATTTGCAGACTAGTTCTATTTCCTAACGTCATCAGAACAGCTATTTTTCAGTTTACTCAAGAGCAAATGAGATTTTTACGGGTATGGATGGGGCCAGACGCCTATAATAGTCATTTTGTTCTTTGAGTCGCCTGTTGTAATTATTTTTCCCTCTATATGACTGTCCATGTTTATTAAAAACTATTTATATTGTCACTGTCTTTTTTTTAAATTGTGCATTTCCAGAATCTCTGAGTTTGCCTGTTACTGACTACTATAATACTTATGGCATATGATGCGTGGTAGCAAGTTTTTAGAAAAGACGAGTTTATCAACTTGTCACTGTTGTTCTTACGGATGTGTTGCTCATATCATCCAGTCCGGTGTGCGCGGCACGCGCTGCATGTGTTGCAGAGAACTTTTACCCTAGCAACACTCGTGGGACCGCAAGGGCGCCCCTGAGTAGCGCGGCTATTGGCGCCGGGATATACCGCCCTGCTGGCCGCGCTCCTCAGTTTTTTCTTGCCGGTCTCCGACAGTGGGGAAGGAGGCGCGGGTGTGGATGGTATAGCAACACAATCTCAAAGACAACATTACAAGTGAGTAACCGTCTTTTCTTCTTCGAGTGGAGGGATGCTCATACCATTCCGTAGGTGATTCCAATTCGCGTTACCTAGGCGTTGGAGTCGGAGCGAAAGACCGTTCGGGAATGTAAGATCGTGAGACCAAAGGGCATCTCCGTCTCTCGCTTGCTCAACCATCGCGTATGAGATGTAAAGGTAAATGCACCGGATGACCAGTGAGGCTGCCCCAGCATAATATCCTGGATGGGAGCGTGGGCCAGGAAGCAGTGGACCGAGGCTTGAGCCCGAGTAGAGTGGGCGTGAGAGTGGCCAATTGGGACGTGAGCCAGTCATCAGACTCCGCATACAGGGAACATCACCCATGATCAGAGCCTCTGGGAGAAATGGAGCATACCTTTCGTATAACGCGGTCTCGCACTTGCTATAATAGCTGGGGCGAGCTCTAAAGGGACTTAGTTCTAGGATGTAGAAGGCGAGGGCACTGTGGACATCCCGGGTGCGTAGCTGCTGGTCTGCACATGCCATGCGGCCTTCGGGTAAGATAGACCCTAAAACTGTCTTGGTTAATATGGGAAGGCAGAGACACCTTACCTTGGAAGGAAAGCCGGGTGTGGGTCGTAGCTGCACCTTATCGTTGTGAAAGATGGTATGGGGGTCTACCACAAAGCACGAGAGCTCAGCAACGCATACTGGTCGGTATAGTCGACCAGGAAGCGGCCGTCTTCCAAAGACAGGTAGAGCAAACGAGAAACGTGCTAATGGCATTGATAGGGAGGGGCCGTGAGCCTAGAGCAGCATGGTTGAGATCCCAGGAAGGAGGAAGGAGGCTAACCGGGGGGCAGAGTCTTCCAATCCTTAAGGAAATCTTGAGACTATCAGGTAGAAAAGGTGTACTCGCCGAACTCTCTGGGATGGAAGGTGGAGATTGGCGTTACATGACACCTTATTGAGGATAGTGCTAGCCTTGCTCCCTGAGGTACAGATAAAATAGTCCAAGACCACATGAACCGATAAAACCGTGGCTTCAGGAAACAAGGGATCTGTGTACAGCCGACCATTGAAGAACCGCTTCCACTTGGCGAGATATGTGCTCGCCTGGAAGGTTTTCTGCTCCCCAAGCAGACGCTGTGGACCATGGCTGAGCAGCGCCTCAGATTGGTTTACAGACCCCATAGCCCCTGTTTAGGTGCAGGGACTGAAGGTCCGGGTGGTGAAGCCTGCCGAAGTCCTGCGTTATAAGATCCGGGCAGAGTGGTAGTGGTATCGGAGACGCTAGGGACAGGTCGAGCAGCAGGGTGTACCAGTGCTGCCTCGGCCATGCCGGAGCGATTAGGATCAGCCTGGCTCTGTCCCTGCAGAGCTTGAGCAGGACTCTGTGGACTAAAGGAAAGGGTGGAAAGGCATAGAGTAGACCCCCTTTCCAGGGAATGAGGAATGCGTCTGAAAGAGAGCCCAGGGAGCGACCCTGAAGGGAGCAGAACACCTGGCACTTCCTGTTCTCCTCGGAGGCAAAGAGGTCTATTTGGGGAAAGCCCCACTTCCGGAAAACAGAAAGCAGGATGTCCTGACGGATGGACCACTTGTGGGTCAGGAAGGATCGGCTCAGGCGGTCCACGAGAGTGTTCCGGACCCCCGGGAGAAAAGAAGCTACCACGTCTATCGAGTGGGCTATACAAAAGTCCCACAGCCGCATCGCTTCCTGGCAAAGGGGAGAAGATCGTGTCCCTCCTTGCTTGTTTATGTAATACATGGCCGTTGTGTTGTCCGTGAAAATTGCAACACAACGGCCCTGCAGATGTTGACGGAAGGCTTGGCACGCCAGTCGGACTGCTCTCAGTTCGTGGACATTGACATGGAGCTTCAGTTCCTGCAAGGACCAAAGGCCTTGGGTGCGAAGATGCCCCAGGTGTGCGCCCCACCCCAAAGAGGAAGCGTCTGTTATTAGAGACACCGAGGGCTGAGGTGGATGAAACGGTCGACCGGCACACACCAGGGAGGGAGTCAGCCACCAGTTGAGAGAGCCCAGCACGTGTGACGGGATCGTGATTAACATGTCTAGGGCATCCCTGCGCGGACGGTAGACCAAGGCAAGCCAGGTCTGAAGAGGGCGCATGCGTAGCCTTGCGTGCTTCGTCATGAAAGTGCACGCAGCCATGTGACCGAGTAGAGTGAGGACGGTGCAGACAAAGGTTGTTGGGAAGGCTCGTAGTCCCTGAATGAGGGAGACTATAGATTGGAACCTCTGTGGGGGCAAGCTGGCTGTTGCAAGAGTAAAAGCAGCAGAGAATCCTGTGGCACCTTATAGACTAACAGACGTTTTGGATCATGAGCTTTCGTGGGTGAATACCCACTTCGTGAGAACAGGTCTTTGATGATATTTACATGAGCGGCAACCTGAGCCTCGGAAGTCCCTCGAATCAGCCAGTCGTCGAGATATGGGAAAACATGAATTCGACGACGACGGAGGTGGGCGGCGACTACCGCCATACACTTCGTAAATACCCGAGGGGCCAAGGAGAGGCCAAAGGGAAGGACCGCAAATTGGTAGTGATGACGATTTACCATGAAGCGAAGAAACCTTCTGTGCGGTGGGTAAATCGCAATATGGAAATATGCGTCCCTCATGTCGAGAGCAGCGTACCAATCTCCTGGATCCAGGGAAGGAATGATGTTCCCCAGGTACACCATGCGGAACCTGAGCTTCTTGATGAACTTGTTCAGAGCTCGCAGGTCCAGAATGGGCCGGAGACCCCCTTTCGCCTTGGGAATTAGGAAGTATCTGGAACAGAACCCTCTGCCCCTTAATAGCTCTGGAACCTCCTCTATGGCTCCCAGTGCAAGGAGCCTCGAAACTTCCTGCTGGAGGAGTTGCTCGTGAGAGGGGTCCCTGAAAAGTGACGAGGAGGGAGGGTGGGAAGGCGGGGTCGAAACAAACTGAAGACAGTAGCCATATTCCACCGTGTTGAGGACCCAGTGGTCTGATGTTAGCTGGGACCAGGCAGGGAAGAATGCAGCGAGGCAGTTGGCGAACTGAATGGGATCCTGGGAGGAAATTGGTACAGTGCTCTCGGGCGCACCTTCAAAAGTTTGGCTTCGGTCCCGCCGGTGGTTTGGTGGGACCGGAGTTGTTACCCCCTTGAGGGCCAGACTGGTGTCTACGAGAGGTCCGGCCTCTCCTCCTGGAGAAGTCCTGTCTCGGTCAAGGTGGGGGGTAGGGTCGCTGGGGTTGGGGTCGGAAGGACCGCCTCTGAGTCTGCGGCGTCTGCATTCCCAGCGAACGCATGATCACGCAATTGTCCTTCAGACTTTGGAGGCGAGGGTCTGTCTTCTGGGAGAACAGACCCTGACCATCAAAGGGTAGGTCCTGTATCGTATACTGCAGTTCCGGTGGTAGACCTGACGCTTGCAGCCACGATATGCGCCTCATAGCGACCCCAGAGGCCAGAGTTCTAGCGGCCGAGTCAGCGGCGTCCAGCGAGGCCTGGAGGGAGGTCCTTGCAACCTTTTTCCCTTCCTCCAGGAGAGCTGAGAACTCTTGGCGGGAGTCCTGTGGGACAAGCTCTACGAATTTGCCTACCACCTCCCAGGTGTTAAAATTGTATCTACTCAGGAGGGCTTGCTGATTCGCCACCCTGAGCTGGAGGCCTCCC
>NC_133769.1:309933182-309953779 GCF_003597395.2 Chelonoidis abingdonii | reverse complement strand
ACCCCCCCCCCCCCCCAAAAATACTGTATTTAAACAATTACATCATATTCTTTATAAACAGACCTTGTGGGGTTAAAACACTGCCCTGTTTACTTTTAAATCTTATTTCTATTATATCATCTTCAGGGCAGGAACTGTCTACTACACTACGTACTACTACTCTACCATTACTATACAGAACCTAGCACAATGGGGCCCTGTTCATAGGCACAAAAGCAGCAAACAGAATAAATACAAAATAAAGAAGTGAAATGCACAGTTTGGAAGTTTGGTGTTTTTAATTCACTGAAAGAACTGAAATCAAAGGAATTACTCTTGGTCAGGGGTCAGCAACCTTTCAGAAGTGGTGCGCCGAGTAATACATTTTAATGTTTTTAGAAGGTCTCTTTCTATAAGTCTATAATATATAACTAAACTATTGTTGTATGTAAAGTAAATAAAGTCTTTAAAATGTTTAAGAAGCATCATTTAAAATTAAATTAAAATGCAGAGCCCCCCAGACCGGTGGCCAGAACTCAGGCAGTGTGAGTGCCACTGAAAAATCAGCTTGCGTGCCGCCTTTGGCACACGTGCCATAGGTTGCCTACCCCTGCTCTAGGTCCTAGAATTAGGACCAGTATGCTTGGTGTTTACTGGTTAATATATAGGATTGTTTGTTGGGAATGTTACAAATGTTTTTATGAAGGGTAATCATCATATCTTGAAGAAATGATTTAGCTGGGGATTAGGTCCTGCTTTGAGCAGGGGGTTGGACTAGATGATCTCCTGAGGTCCCTTCCAGCCCTGATAGTCTATGATTCTATGAAATAATGTTAATAAATAATAAATGACAACAACTAGTGTGTATGCAGTACTACATAAAGTGCTTTGAGAAGCCAGATAAGCAGCATTTTCCAATTTTACAGATGAAGAAACTGTGCATAGGAATGAAGGGGTTTTGTTTGTTTGTTTTTTTAAGGAAACCTCGAAATTAAGAATAATGCCCTGATTCTGAAGTAGGGCTCTTGGTAAACTGTCCACACAAACTATAACAGGAATGAAGTCCAGATGAATAAGAACAAATGAAATTTTAAGAATCACTTTAGAAAATCTTTCATCCTCCAAACCTTCAATCCTCTGATGACAGTTTTCTGAGTTATCCAGAAATGACACTGATGCTACCTTGCTTCAAACCATAGGAAGATGTGTTATTGGATCAGACTGACCTGGTCGTCGTTTGTTAGTTAAGTTCAAGCATAAATCTCACATGGTGCATGAAAAGGTTACAAATCTGTGAGAGGCACTCTATTTCCCCAGTATATCCTCTGACTCCCCATTGTTATCCCATTTGATTTCACCCAACGTGTTACTACAGTATTCTAATTTTTTACCTGTGGTAATTCAAATATTTCAACCCACTTCAAAATAAGGTACTAGAAAAGCTTAGGCAAAATACAATATCTGGTTTCAACAGTCAGTCCATATTCTGATGCTTTCTGGACTGTGTGACCACTACCTCCCATTGTAGCACTCATAATAGCATGCCAGGATTATGTTTACCTGAGCCCTGTCACTTACGTTTATTGTCCTATCCCTTTAGGGGTTTGGCGCTCTGCCGAAGAGATTAATGATTACACAATTGGGAAACAACCTGTGGTCTACTGAGACTATGCTGGAGTGGGGATTGCAAAAATTGTGTTAGTTTGGAGTTTTATTCTAAGTTTAATAAAGTCCACGTCTGAAAACCATCCGTGATCTGGGAATGTAACCCCTGCAAGTTGTATGTTGCATCTGAATGCGTCAATTCAGTGTCATCTTAAAGTTGAGAAGTGGCAGTGTCATACGGATAAGCCATATGTACTGTCTTGCCGCTCTCCTGAATGTCTAGGAGTGTATATTCACCTCTTTTTCAGAGCATTCCTCTAAATACAAGAGGTATCTAAAGATAAATACATGTTCAGCCAACATTTATTCTAACACCAGCTCATCTAGATCCCTTCCTGTGAGAAGTCAAGTATTAGTACTCCAAGTCTGACACCTGAGAAAATAGAGTAGGTAAAGAGATGAGGGTAAAAGAGAGATGTAAGTATGCAGAGGCTTCTACCATTCAGCTGCTCTTTCCCTGACTCTCATGTTCACTCGGTACAAGAAGTATTACTATAAATACAGGCATTTATATGGGTTCCATCACCATGCCGTGGGTGCTATATAAATGCTTAAAATAACAAGTTATAATAAAACAAGTATGAAAGGAAGGGAAAGAATGATAGATGAAACGAAACAGACTCCCAAGCAGGAGTATAGGGTCTGATCCAAAACCCATTCAATTCAATGCAAAGGCTATCACAGAACTTGAACGGGCTTTGAATCATGCATATGGTAACTGAGCAGTGAAAAACTATCCCTAAAGCACTGAGGAAACTGACAAACACAACAGGAAAATGAAATGAAATTTGGAAAACATCTCCACAGCTAATGGAGGCAAACAGAATGCAGAAGATAAATCCTCTTGATAAGATCCCTTTTCAAGTTCACAGTAGACATAAAATTCACTCTTACTCCTAATATTTTGATTTTCATTAGAAATATGAGTTTTATGTTGTCATTTAAATTATTTTTATCTACCTTCAAGAAATGGAATACTGAATACACATTTTTCAATATGCCCATTAATTATTCTGCAATCTTCTGGAGTTCTTTAAATCAGTACATGAGTTTTTCCACACACAGAGTTTAGAAATAAAAACTGGTTTTTCCATCTACCTGCTTTTCCCGGGATAGTACAAAACAACTGTTTTAGCTGCTTGAACTTCACGAAGCACTAATTAGGTTGAAATGTCAACACATCTAGCAATCGAAATGATCCAAAACACAGTAGTCTTATGCTTTCTTAGATATAAATACACTTATCACAAATTATCTTGCCAAGATCTTCATTCTAAGATGAATGGCATTATGTTAAGGGGTAATCTCTCTCTTTACATGTCAACAGCATGAAAAGTAGAACACTTGACAGGACACCATTCTTACCAGTCTCACTACTTGGAAACAAAAGAAGTCCACGCTTTCATTAAATGATTCACTTTTTATAGCACATTAATTTTGTGGTTACATTTCCCAAACTTGCTAAAAGCCACTATTTCCCAAAGTCAGCTGTCTTCTCAAAGGTGACTCAGAAGATTGTAATTTAACATATTTGTACATTTAATACAGTATTTAATCATGAATAGGCATGATTGTCACTGCATAATCATAACAATAAGAGGAACACATTTCTAAAGCCTATCAGAAGCGGAGGGATCGCCCGGTTAGTCTCTCTTACAATACTTGGGCTCTCCCCAAAGGCACATTCAAAACCCTGGGCTTCTTTTAACCTTCATTCTTCTTGGTTACATAATAAATGCATGGTGTACAAACACACAATCAAAAAACTGTTTAAATAGGAAAAAGTGGATAATTTATTTTAAGCCTTTATTTCAGACTAACTATTTGCTTTATAATAGTCTCCGGAATGAAAATTAACTTCTATTTAAACTTGATTTTAAGTGTAATTTTTTCTTCTGTTGCTAATAAATGTACATTCACAACTGTAATGAGATTTGTACAATCAACATATTAAACTAAGCTATGAACCAGGGGTAGGCAACCCATGGCAAGTGTGCCGAAGGCGGCATGCGAGCTGATTTTCAGTGGCACTCACACTACCCGGGTCCTGGCCACTGAAAAAGGGGCTCTGCATTTTAATTTAATTTTAAATGAAGCTCCTTAAATATTTTAAAAACCTTATTTACTTTACATACAACAATAGTTTAGTTCTAGATTATAGACTTATAGAAAGAGACCTTCTAAAAAACAGTGAAATGGATTACTGACACGCGAAACCTTAAATTAGAGTGAACAAATGAAGACTCGGCACACCACTTCAGAAAGGTTATCGATCCCTGCTATAAACCAAATAATAGCAATGTAAGTTCACTTGTGTGGATAACGTCTTGGCAATGGCAAGGGTCAATTTTTTGCTAACTGAAACAAATGCTGCAAAAATAATGCTTGAAAATGCAGTCTATTCAATTAAAGGGAAGCTTTTATATTTTATCTGCTTTTGATTAAATTTAAATGAAATAAGTCATTAAAATATATGGTTAACTGAGCACTTGATACAATTCTGCATATGCTATATTCAGAGACAAACAGGCTCTCACTCTCTCTAAGGATTAAAACAACTAAGTAATTTTTCTGAATACCTCATACTTCACTGCAAATGCAGCAGAAACAGATAATAAATACTACAAAAAAAAATCTAATCACACTTTGCAATCACATGGCAACACCGCAGTACTCACAAGAATGAATTCCTTCGTAGCAGTGTCATGAAAACGAAGCTCAGATACCTCTGTTTCGGAAGCTGCCAGCCACTGCAGGGTTGTTCTCAGCTGGGGGTCCACCATATGTGGTTCCATGTCAACATTCACTATCAGCAATGCCCTTCCTACCTGCCCCACACCTAATATTAAAAATAAAAAGCAAATGATCAAATCTGCAAGTCAACTGCAGACTCTTGAGACAGGTGAACTAGATATTTAATGAGAATGCATATATTAAATACCTGATTTTTAACTCTCATTTTAACAAACATATTTTGATCAAGTAGCAGAGATTAGAAAAAATGCTGGTCTGAAAGCGTCCTATTCTCCTACACAGGCTGGGATGGGGAAGGGAAAGCATCACTCCTCCACAACCTGTGGCTGAACTAAAGCATACCTGAAGGTAGAAAGAAATCTAATCTTGATTTAAAGAGTCCAAATGATGGAAAATTCACCACATCCCCGGTAATATGTTTGAATGATTAATTGCTCTCATAGTTAAAAATCTGCATTTTACTTCCAGCCCGAAATTTGCTAACTTCAACTTCCAACCACTGCTTGTTGTTAAACCCTCAACTACTAGATTAAATAGCACTTTAGTATAATATAACTTCTCCCTGTAAAAATTACACACTGATCAAACTACCTCTTAGCCTTCCGTACAAACACTAAGTTGACTGAGCTCCTTTAACATTTCACTGAGACACACATTTTTCCAGAACTCAAACCATACTTTCCACTCTTTTCTGAGTCATCTCCAATTTTTCAAGACCTTTTTTAAAGTATAGGTACCAGAACTAGGTGCACTATTCCAGAAGTCATCTCACCAATGCTAGACAGAGAGGCAATAGCCACCTCCTTATTTCTGCTTGATGTTGCGCTATTAATATAACTAAGCATTATGTTAGCTATTTCTTCCACAGCATCACAAAGCCAGCTCATATTTAGTTGGTTATCTGCGATGATTATTGCGCCCTTTTTGGAGCCACGGCTTTCCAAAATGCAGTCCCCCTTCCTCTAAGTATGGCTTACATTCTTCCCAGATATATGACTATTTGTATTAAATGCCTGTATTAAAATACACAGTTTATATCAGTTTAGCTTCTATTCCATGAAAGTCTATAATTTATATAATTCTATTGTAGCACACAATTTAATTGAAATTCACACCAATGTGGCAAAGCTCAGCAAAGAAGAAGAGAGTTCCTGCAATGAAGAGGACTGCCTGCCCTCTGGGAAGAAAAGAAAAGAGTATAACTGACAATGGGGGAACCAAGCGCTAATAGTAGGTATGCATTTAGCAGGCAATGGAAAAATAATTTGGCTATATGCCTGGAAGCTTGACATTTCAGAAAATCCCTGATACTCAAATGGATTGAAAGTGATCTGGTATATATGATGGATTTGCCCAATGATTACATGCTAATTATTAACTGAAGAAACTGAAGATCTTCACCCAGAAATCCTATAGCTGGAAAGGTACCTGAAATAAAATTAGCTTCGAGAATGTTTGCAGTGTTGTTGCGGCTGTGCTGGTCCCAGGATATTTGAGAGACAAAGTGGGTGAAGGTCATAGGTGCGGACTCTGTGGGTGTTCTGGAGCAGCCATGGGGAAAAACGGTGGGTGTTGAGCACCCAGTGGCAGCCCCCCTATTGGAACTTCCTGCTTCCCTCAGTGCCTCCTGCCCACCGGCAAGCCCCGCTGATCAGCACCTCCCCCTCTCTCCCCGTGCCTTCCACCCGCTGTAATCAGCTGTTTTGAAGCCTGCAGGAGGCTCGGGGGGAGGGAGAAGGGGGAGAAAGGAAGGGGTGGGGTGGGAAGAGGTGAGGTGGGGGCCTTGGGGGAAGGACAGGAATGGGGGTGGACTCTGGGGTCAAGCACTCCCCAGCACACTGGAAAGTGGGTGAGGTGATATTTTTTATTGAACTAACTTCTGTTGGCGAGAAAGACAAGCTTCTGTGCTAACACAGAGTTCTAATCAGAAGAAGAGCTCTGCATAAGCTTGAAAGCTTATCTCTTTCATCAACAGAATTTGGTCCAACAAAAGATATTATCTCACCCATCTCTTAATTTAGAGAAGATAGAACAAGTGACTGACATGATACATACTGTGACATACTCTAATGTTCTTCAGGGCAGGGGTTATCCTACCTGTGTGTTTGCTCTGTATGCACAAAGGGTCACAGTATGCACAAAGGGTCTAGTCTAATTTGGGTGATACCAGAACGCAAGCAATAAAATGATAATAAACAACAATTCTCTCCACTGAATGAGTGGATACCTTGGTAAAATGGAAACAGCTGCACTAGAAAAATGGACCACAAAATTCCATAATAAAGGAGTAATATATTAAACTCTAGACAACACTTTGGAATTATGTAAAAAGTTAAAGATCAAGAACTGTTTTACTTATAAGCCACTTGGTGATGCTACAACTTAAGGCTCTTTCAACCAAGTAGGAAACACAAGGAAATCTAACAATTTATTATTGAAGGCCCTGAAGTATACCTACAGAGCAGAATATAATTTGATTATATGACACAAAAGGTATTAGGAATTAAAAAGATAATTGTGTAGATAAAGACGAGAGAAGCAGGATTAATTTAGTCAATCATCTCCCTCAGATTCTTGCAGATGCTTAATAGCAATCCAAACTTTCTTTATTTTTCCTGAATGTTTACTAATTTATTTTTTCAAAAGACCGTGGTTGTATTCCACATCAGAAAGTATGTTTCCCCACATCAAGTCACTCTGAAGTTGAGAAGCAAAATTCACTCCCTCGTGGAAAGAGTTAACTAGAAGTTTATTCTTTCACACTTGGGAGGCCTTGTCTCTAAGCAAACTCCTTGTGGTCCCATCTAAAACATCTTCCCAATACATGGGAGTATCAGCTGGCACAGCGATGTCATAACCAGCTCTAACACAACCCCCTCCCTTCATCTGGCCCCGGGCTCAAAGACCTATAGATTTTAAGGCCAGAAAAGACTGACATGATCATCTAGTCTAATTTCCTATATATCACAGAATCTTACCCACCTACTGCCGTAACAGACCCATATCCTCTGGTTGAGTTACTGAAGTTCTCAAAATGATTTTAAGACTTTACCTTACAGAGAATCCACCATTTACTCTAGCTTAAATCAGCAAAAGATCTGTGCCCCAGGCTGCAGAGGAAGGCAGGATCTCTGCCAATCTGACCCAAAATTCTTTCCCAACCCCGACATGGTGATCAGCTGGACCCTGAGCATGTCGGCAAGACCGACCAGCCAGACACCTGGGAAAGAATTCTATGTAGTAACTCAGACCCCTCTCCATTTAGTGTCCTGTCTTTGGCTGTTGCAGATATTTGCTACTAGCAGTCACAGATGGGCCACATGCCACTGTAAGCAAGCTCATCATAACATCCTCTCCATAAACTCACCAAGCTCAATTTTGAAACTTGCGTTTTTTGGTCCCATTGCTCCCCTTGGGAAGGCTGTTTCTGAACTTCACTCCTCTGATGATTAGAACCCTTTGTCTAATTTCAAGCCTAAACTTGTTGATGGCAGTTTATATCCATTTGTTCTTGTGTCAACATTGGTGCTTAACTTAAATAATGCCTCTCCCTCCCTCATATTTATCCCTCTGATGTATCTATACTGCAGTCATATCTCCCCTCAGCCTTCATTTGGTTAGGCTAAATAAGCCAAGCTCCGTGAGTCTCCTCGCAAAGTATGTTTTTCATTCCTCTGATCATCCTAGTAGCCCTTCTCAGGGACAGGGAAGGAGCATGCCCAGAGTACAGTGTATTCTAGCTATCCTCTGCTGGTGTAAAATCCTTTGGCGGCTCACATCTACACTAAAGCCAGTGCAGAGGTTACCCTCAGAATTAATGTACTGTAACAAATTCCCTGACAGATCCTATTCTGTGCTTCAGTAAAAGGAAACAGCACAGCAGAGAATCTGGGCCAAGTGCACTCAATACAGTCCGTGTGGAAATGTTAAAATCACCTGTATTTAATATCTATCACAGAATGATGACACACATGAATTTACACTTCCAATGAGCTAGACACAGAGTTCAATGGCTTAGGTGAATAAAGGTACATATTATCTGAACAGCACTGTAACCTATATTTTCCATATACCATAGTTTAAAGGGCATTAGAAAGTGTTTATAGGTATATCTATTCTGCATCTGGAAGGAAGCCTCCCAGTCCAGGTCCACAAACTCACACTAGCAGGGCTTTGCTAGCATGCTAAAAATAGCTGTGTAGACATGATTTGATGTTGCAACTCAGGCTGTCATTCAGGCTCTCAAGCCCACCAAGATCCAGCTTGAGTAGCAACACCAGGGCAATGTTTACACAGCTATTTTAGGATGTTAATCCCCACTATTGCAAGTTTGTGGAGCCACACTGGGACGCTCCCTCCGAGATGCAGGGTAGACATACCCTAAATGGTTTTAGATTAACAATGTCCCTTTACACTTACTTGATGTGTGCTATGAAAATGCCCTTGTATTACAGGCTTGTCACATTGCTGTGTGTGTACTACCAAAATAACCCATGTAAATTACAAAAGTCAGTTACAGCAACTTGTACTGAAATCATCATTACCTTCTACAGCATCCTTGGGGTCTTCATCTTTATCTTCTGTTCCATCACTGGATTTTAAAAATAAAATATCAAAGAATGAACAGATACCCAATATATTCACAATGGGAGGAGCCAATCCTAAGAATCAGTGATGAGTGTTAAAGAGAAAAGGAGTATGACCATGAAAAAGCATCTTTGCTTCTTACACCATTTCATGTTGCAACTGGGTTTGTTAACAAATTCCCAAGATTTAAAAAAAAAACTAATAAAGAAATCCTACCTTAATATGAAAAAAACATTCTACGGAATTTTAAAAAGGGGGGAAAAAAGCATGTTTCTACTTTTGAGTAAGCAGGAAAGTTTATTTTAGCTTCATTACAAAAAAAATAGTTCACTGCAATCTTTCAGTTTATATTATTCATATTAAAGACCCCTATAAAATAGTTTAAAAAGTTTTCATAAGCTGAAGCAAAAGAAAAAACAAAACAGAAATTCTGTAGGAAGCAAGCTCTCTTGTTTGCATGACAAAGCAAATGAACAATTTATAGACTAGCAAAGCAGAACATGCACAAAAGGTATTTTTCATTTCGCAATTAGACATTTGCATTTTAGCACAGCAGAATTTATCCATTCAGAATGAATTCATTGTCATGATTAAGTGAAAAAAGCACATTGATAATGTATCAGATTAACACATTAATTGTATCCTTCATCTTCAAAAGTGATGATTTCATGCATTAATTATGAGGAACCTATCTGTTTAAATTTTTGGACTCGACCAACCTGTCTGATGTTGGAAAGGATAAATTCTCCTCATACATATCTCCTTCTAAACCAAGACTGCTCCAGCTACTGCTGTTACCATTACTGCCAGGGGAAGAAGAGAACAGAGCTGAACTAGAAAAGAACAATAGCTCAAACTAGAACCTTTATTTTCCTCAAAGCTGCTTTGTCAAGATATTTGATGTAAGTAGGTTTGCTGGAACAGAGTATAAGCATGACCATCAGGGCTGTTCAGAATAGTAAGCTGCACAATCATGAAATCTGGTGAGTGCTATAAACAGGTGACACGATTAATTTGTACTCACACTTGTTTTCCAAGTCACTGTTTACAGTAATTCTGTCCTTGGGCCCAAATCTACAGATCTTTATTTGTGCAAATAGTCTCATTGATTTCAACAGGACTACTCACAGGAGTACAGGTCACAATATAAGTGTATGCATATAAAATATTAGGCAAGAGCTTGTAAAAGTATACACTGTGAAGAAGGCTTCACAATAAAAATATTTCTGTAATTCTCATTCCAAAACCCCAGCAGTGATCTACAACAGGTCTGATTAGCAGGAAAAGTTTAGAATTGAAAAATGATTAATATGCAGATAATATTTTACTTCATTAGAACTATAAAATTATTTACAGGTGACTTTTTAAAAAATGCTCTTTATTGTTTAGAACACTTCTAAAACATGACTTCTTATTTTGCTATAAGGTTTTATTTCACTAGCAGTTGGAGATCCATTCCACAGACAGATTGAATTTATTTTTATGTTTCTACACAGGACAGGGCTAAACTGGGTAAAACACGACCCTTAGAACAAAGAGGTGAATGCTAATTTAACTTGAATGCTTGGAACCTTCCAATACATTTTTTTAAAATGTTGCAGGCCTCTGATTCAGCCAGTTTGGTGCATTTAACTAAGAACATGCTGTGTTTTAGTATGTCTGTTCACTATTCCAATAAACAAAAACAAAAGCAGCGATTTCTAGAGTCTCCAAAGAAAGCAATTAAGTTCTAAAATTGCAGCAAACCAACTAAAATGGAACAGTTTTAAAAAAAAAAACTCAAATTCACAGAAGTATTGGACATGCAATTACTACAATAACATGGATAATTACAATACTATAAAAACTAATTATTATACAGGCAGTTGTGAAAATATTTCTCAGGCAACAGTGTGCTATATACTATGTGAACATTTTCATTTTTATATAAACAAAAAAAATGAAGTTTTTAGTTCTGAATTACAAATATAGCATTCTATAGCACAAACATTAAATATAGTTTATTCAGATGACTGCTTTACACTGACAGATAGCACCTTTCATCTAGAAATTCTGAAGTGTAACTAAAAAACAAGCACAGAAACTAAAAGAGATCAGTAAAAGGTGACTAGGGTCTCAGACTGTAAAAGAGAAAAAAAAGTATGATGCTTGGAATCTAATAGAATGATCTTGTACATAATACTGCTCTGATTATGGAGCAGCTTTATATATTTTCAACAAGCCATACTATGTCTGAATTACTCAAACTAGCTACTCAGCCACGTGGCTAGACTGTATAGTAGCAAAGTATCTGTTTTCATAAGAAAGGCCATACTGGGTCAGGCCAGAGGTGCATCCAGCCTAGTATCCTGTCTTCCAACAGTGGCCAATGCCAGGTGCCCCAGAGGGAGTGAACTTAACATGTAATGATCAAGTGATCTCTCTCCTACCATCCATCTCCACCCTCTGACAAACAGAGGCTAGGAACACCATTCCTTACCCATCCTGACTAATAGCCATTAATGGACTTAACCTCCATGATTTTATCTAGTTCTCTTTTAAACCCTGTTATAGTCCTAGCCTTCACAACCTCCTCAGGCAAGGAGTTCCGCAGGTTGACTGTGCACTGTGCGAAGAATTTCCTTTTATTTGTTTTAAACCTGCTGCCTATTGATTTCATTTGCTGGCCCCTAGTTCTTATATTATGGAAACAAGTAAATAACTGTTCCTTATTCACTTTCTCCACACCATCATCATATACCCCCTCAGTCTTTTCTTTTCCAAGCTAAAAAGTCCTAACCTCTTTAATCTCTCCTCATATGGAGAGTTCCCGTTCCAAACCCTTAATCATTCTAGTTGCCCTTCTCTGAACATTTTCTAATGCCAGTATAACTTTTTTGAGATAAGGAGACCAAATATGTACGCAGTATTCAAGATGTGAGCTTTCCATGGATTTATATAAGACAATAAGATACTCTCTGTCTTATTCTCTCTCTCTTTTTTAATGATTCCTAACATTCTGTTTGCTTTTTTACTGCCGCTGTACACTGCGTGGACGTCTTCAGAGAACTATCCACGATGACTCCAAGATCTCTTTCCTGATCAGAAAGTCACAAGAAACCTGTATGCCAATAATAGTATAACCCACTGATAAGAGATGTTTCTTCTTAAAAGTATCCATTAGTGGCTGTTTTGCGCTCTGAAGACTTTCATCCTTTATAAAGCAGAGCAATTGTAAATAAATGCCAATAGAAAATTTGTAAAGTGAATTTTGTGCTGTTGCTAGATTAAGATCCCTGGAGAATGAAGTCATCTATCCACAGAACATGCAGTGAACAGAAAGGAATATTATAAAGTTCCCTCACACGGCCCTCACCCATGACGAATAGAGAAACCAGTGGAATAAGTAAAACTTGTTGGTCTGTCAAGTAAGTATCTTTTGTATTATGTACATGTATCCACCAGACATTGAACTAAAAGCTACCAACTACCTTTACAAAGGCTATTGCATTATAATTATTCCAGGTCATGTTCACCACAGTAACTTGGAGATATAAGGCTTTGTAACCAATTACTACTCTTTCAAGACATCCTGTCTCCTAAAGCGGGATGCCCTTTCCTGCATCTTCAAAGGATCTGCATTAATCCAATCTCTCTTCAATCCAAAAGCAGAATAAACCTCCCTATAACCCATCCCGATAAGTATATATACTGTCAGAAGATTGTTTAAGAGTCAGTACATAGAATGTACTCTTCCCATAGAAAATATTTAATAAGAGGAAAGCAAGACACTCTGGACAGGACTGCAACAGTTCGAGGTGCAGATGCTTTACTCTGGGGAATTCATCCTGTGCATCAGTACCTAAACCAATACAAATTATGAGTCTAGCTCTTATAGTTATGAAGATAACAAAATACAGGCTTGGCAGGATTCAGTGTAAATGTCAACTTCAGCTGAAACTCTGAAATTGACGAAAAATATCCATTGGTAACAGTCAGTGAGTGCAGCCTCCCCAGTGTACTCGTGCTGCAGGAACTAAGAGTCATCAGCCCTGCAGCAGCACAGAGAGCCATCTGCAGCTCCGCAGTCATGGTCCGGCTCACCCACTCTCTAGCAAGGAATGTAGCATTGCTGCCAGGCAGGAACCGTTCAGCAGCAGCTCGTCCTCCTCCTTGCAGACCTGGCCAAGGAGTCTCTGCTGTGCAGGACCAGGACATAGCCTCCTTTGCACCTTGTACCCCAGTGTCTTGGGCCCCTCAACTGTACAGGGAGCCTCCTGCTGCTCTGCTGTCAGTGATGGGCATGCCCAGAAGCTCCGATACCAGCACTACCTGAACCCGAACCCTAACCCTAACACTACCCAGCATAATTTCCCCAACTGTGAATACTAATAGTCAAAATTGGAAAAAAAAAAATCTTAAAATTGAAATTGCAAACAAAAAAAGAAGTGAGTTCTATCAAGCCTAACTAAATGTAACCTGTGCGTTTATGCTGTCTACTCAGTTCTGTAGACAGCCTAACATCTATCAATTTCTTCCACATGGAAGATTACATCTGAATGTCTACTTTCAATTCAGTCTCAAAACTGAGTGAATGTTCGTAAAAGAACTGAAAATCTAATCAGACGTCACTAAGCAAAACCTGTGAACCACACTCCTGATTGGATAAAAACTTTTGGCACTGGAAGACAATTTAGAAACATCAAAAGGAAAATACATGTTAAGTAAGGTAGTAGAGAGATAGCAAAGCACAGCCATAAATTTCTGAATGTGCTGGTAAACAGGTCTATTGCTTCTTTAGAAGATCTATGATAAAAGTTATGTACTGGGGTCTTTTTAAATTTGGATGAATATTAGTGATACTGATAACAGTTCACAGTGCTACTGAACCGTACTGTATCAGCACTATGGATAGGAATCAGTTCTACAAGTATCTACAATGCCAAAGATGGTGTCAGCAAGACTACCACACACAATCTTTGATGATGTGTGACTTACTGGTAGAGAAAGTAGCTATAAAAGAAAAAGCTGTTCAGCACTAGGTCTGAATGTCCTGAAGTGATGTGGTCTATATAGGACCAATACAGAGGTTTTTAACAGGTAGCTTCAATGATGAAACAGAAAAAGGAGTGAACTACACTGTCTGTAAAGTAGATCTCCCTAGCCATACACCTGTTAATCCTTTCAGTGGAAGAGTGAAGAATTCAGAGCTCTGAAAGAGAGAGGGCTACAGGATGCTGCTGCCACAAAAGTGCTTTAATTTCAGGGTACTTTGAATAGAGAATGTATGAAAATCAAGTCTAAATAAAAGTGGGTCCAACCAGTTCATCTTACCACTTTGGGGGGGAAAAGGTGAGGGGGGGAGAGAGATGTATATTTAGACAGATAAATCTGGAGCAAAGGAAAGTCACTTTCCACTTCTATTTATGAGATATTTGGGGATGATGAGACATGACCTAGTTAATTGATGGAGGACTGTCTGTCTATAAAACATTTCACAGGGGAGATCAGAAACAAGAGAGAGGAAATGGAATCCAATGAAACCTGTTTAGTAAAACTTTACAAAAAACTATTGCAGCAAAGACTATTAAGAATGATTAAAGCACTCTCTGCTGTTCAAAGTAATCTTTCTGTTTCAACACAAAGAAAACAGATATTTGATGTTGCAAGCTAATATGAAAGTTAGTGCCTCAGGCTAATCAATTTAGCTCCTTAATCAAAACAATATAATATAATAGCATAGCTACAAAAACGTGTAGTGTATATTTTGTCATCATGTGGATCAATGAAAAAACACTTATCTACCCGTTCTGTTCTTCGAGATGTGTTGCTCATGTCCATACCATTCTACGTGTGTGTGTGCCCACGTGCACAGTCAGAGATTTTTGTCTTAGCAGTATCCTTAGGGTCAGTTGTAACACCCCCTGGAGTCCCACGCTCATGAGTCGGTATATCAGGCACTGCCGGCCCTATGCCCTCTCAGTTCCTTCTTACCTGTAACTCCGACAGAGGGGCAGGAGGGCGGGTAATGGAATGGACATGAACAACACATCTCCAAGCACAACAGTTACGAAAAGGTCTGTAACCATTGTGATCAAATGTTCTGCTCTTCAAAAATAAACTTTAACCTATTCTACACTATGAAAAACAGTCACAATTATTTTGAGTAGTTCAATAAATATTAATACTGTCCATCGCCCTCCATGCTAACTGAAAACTGACAGCAGGAAACAATCATCTATAAGCAAACTTTAGGAGCATATGAATTAGATGCTACTAGAAAACAAAATACTTTAAAATGTTGCTTTTACTCTTTACTTCCAACTCCCTGAATATTTGTTTCTTTGTATTTTGGCTTCACACACAGGAGTCCAAATTCTGCTTTTAGTTCCACCCATGCAGTCTCAGTGAATTACATGGTGTTACATAATTAACACTTAGAGCACTTTGTTACTGAATTTACACATTGATCCAGCAGCATAATGTAAAGCATATGCAAGAAAATACTCCAAAAGTTTAAGTGAGAAGTTTCACTTTAGTACAAAAAAATGGCAATAATATTTTCATAGTGGAAAGTGTATTAGTTCTAGATCATTTGAACCAATTTCTAAAATAAATTTAACTCTATTCTTCATTATGTTTAAAGCATAAGTTGCAAGTTCAGGAACATATCTGTACCTATGACAGCAAGGAGCATAGCACTGAAGTCATTTTGTCTGATTGACAAGTCAATCTCCCCATTATTTAATCTACTGCTTGCATAAGTTAGAATGGCAAATCTCAACACAATCTTCAATAATGGGGGAAAAGTATATTTTTTTAGCCTGTTCTAGTTCCTCTTCACTACAAATAAGATTCACAGTCAGCAATGCACCCAGCATGCATGCCCCAACTGAAAAACAGAGGAATTTTTTCAAAATATTAATTATGAGGAACTAAATCTGTAGTGAACAAAATTACCAAATCCTCCCTGAAAACTGAATTAACATAAGAACAGTCATACTGGGTCAGATCAAAAGGTCCCTCTAGCCGAGTATCCTGTCTTCTGACAGTGGCTAATGCCAGGTGCCCCAGAAGGAATGAGCAGAACAGGTAATCATCAAGTGATCCAACCCTGTCACCCATTCCCAGCTTCTCGCAAACAGAGGTTAGGGATACCATCCCTGTCCATCCTGGCTAACAGCCATTGATGGACCTATCCTCCATGAATTTATCTAGTTCTTTTTTTGAACTCTGTTATAGTCTTGGCTCTCACAACATCCTCTGGCACGGATTTCCACCAGTTGTGCATTGTGTGAAGAAATACTTCCTTTTGTTTGTTTTAAGTCTGCTGCCTAATAATTTCATTTGGTGACCCCTAGTTCTTGTGTTATGAGAAGGAGTAAACAACACTTCCTTATCTACTTTCTCCACACCAGTCATGATTTTATAGACCTATTCCCCCCTTAATTGTCTCTCTTCTAAACTGAAAAGTCCCAATCTTATTAATCCCTCCTCACATACAGCCGTTCCATACCCTAATCATTTTTGCTGCCCTTTTCTGAACCTTTTCCAATTCGAGAGAGAGAGAGAGAGAGAAGTGGTTTAAGAGCCCTGCCCTTTGATAAGGGAGAAACCCTTGATCGCAGAGACCGTTTCAATCCCGGTTGAGTACCAACTTCAGTGGGTGTCCTTGGGCAATTGACGCCCACTAATGCTACCTGCCTACCTCAAATATAGAGTTGACACAAACTAGGAGAGCATGCCGGCTCGGAGTCGCCCGGATTAACAAGGTCTGCGCCAGATGTTGACGGAACCAGGACAATCTGACAAATAAGTGGCTACTGGAACAAACCAGTCATGGACCGAGACAACGAGAACTGGAACATTGAATGGAATGCACTATACGACAGTAACCTAATGAGAGGGGCATGATATAGAACGTTGTGAAGAGGCACTATGGATGGACAAAGACCTACATCCCACTTACTGAGAACAGCTAGTTACCCACGCTTCAACATAGTAAAGAGGAGCTGCTCCACAGCTTGAGATAGACCAACTCCACATTACATCCCAGACCAAGAAGACCTGGAAGAACAAAGTGGACGTGCAGCCCCACCTGAAGCTGAAACTTCACTGCACCTCCAGCCCCCTCCATTGCCGAGCACAGCAGCTGATAGACAATCAAGATCATGAGAAAACTAGCACAGTCAATCCCAAAGACGATTACCAAGGCTCAGTGGAGAAGTACCATCAGATAGTATAGTTAGAAATGGCAATAGAGCTCCATGACAATCCCTACTACCACCATAACTCAAACCAATGCAACTAGTTATACGGTTACAGCCTCTGTAATCCTGGAGATGCTTGGCTTACACGATCAAGACAACAACATAATGTACCCCACCCTGGAAAATGAGGTTGGAGGATAAGACAAGGCGCCACGGGAGAAAAGTTAGTCAGCTGGTGAACTACAGAAGGGTGTAGAGATTAAGGATAAGACTCGGCTACTGAAAAAATACAAGGGCCTGACTCCCATCTGAAGCCAGAGACTGCTAAACAAGGGCTCACAGCCTGGGTACCAGGCTAAGGAGATACTTTTTTTGGCCTATGGTTCTCTATAGTGTAAATGCCCGTTTCTCGCAAAGAACCATCCAAGGTGTACTCCAACTGCAGTGCAACAACACGATACAGCAGAGCCACCAGCCAGAAACTGAACACAGTATGGAAGACATTGGAGAAAGAGAAGACTCATCACACCAGATGCAAAGTGGCTGCAGGACCTGAGACAGAGCACAGCAATCTCCCAGACAGAAACAAGTCACATCATAGTAGAAACTCCAGCATAGCAGGTAAGACCATGAAAAGCTGGACAGCACCTGGACCAGAACATGATCCACACCTACGGCTAAAAAACTAACAGCAGTGCATGAACGCCTAGCACACAGTGAACGCAGCTCTACGCAGCAAGGCTCCCACTCAAACTGACTAACTCTAAGGAAGGACAGTGCTGATCATGAAAGACCACTGCAAGGGAACAGAACTGGCCAATTAACGCCAATAACCTGCCTCCCCACAACATGGAAAGTCCTATAAGGCATCACGCCGCGAGCTACAGGACCATATGGCAGTACATGAGCAAGACTCAGAAGGGCATTGGGAACACATAGAGGCTCCAAACACCAGTTGCTTCATAGATTAGAGCAGGTCCCAAGAATCAAAGTCTAGACAGACCATTCAGCCATCGCCCTGGCTGACTCCAGTAAAGCCTAACCATCAAATGCCCGCACCACACTGGACTGTGAATGTCTGGCAGCTATACCAAAGATCAATCAGGACATATAAAGGACCTTCCTACAAAACTCAATGGACCTAGGAGACACACATGGACTGGAAATCACACTCAAGGCCAGCTTGCCACAATAGTGCCATCCAAGGGCGGCATAATACACCAACGGGAAGTGCGCAACTGTCCCAGCGTAGCTAGTTCTGGCATAGAGTTAAACCCAACTAGCCATAATCACAACAACAGGACTGGATACAAGGTCCAGGTCTCAGGAAGTGAACTACCTCAGCCCACCTCGTACAGGGAATACACTCCAGCTGTATGTAAGAATAGAAGCACGCATCGACCCTCGCTAATTCCACCTGACGCGGATCACAGTTAGCGAATTGGATTGTCATTTCGGCTGGAGATGATGTGGCCGGGACTGGTGTAGAAGAGAGGGAAGTAGTCAAGAACGTGGGGTGGAAGCTACCCAGCGGGCCCACATAGGCAGACATACAGACCACTACAAGTACCCTTCAGCGCACGGCGACCACAGTCACATGAAACCATGATGTGGAGGCAAGGAAGACCAGCCAACATCCAAGTATCACCAAAGGATAAGACAGGTCCTGAAGAAGGGCCAGCTCAGTAGGAAGAACAAGATCCATCGCCATCAAAGATACGCCTGGCCGGTCATCAGATACCCTGCCCGGTAATAGTAGCTGGCCAAAGGAGGACATGGAGGCTCGATGTGAAGACCCGGAACTCCTCCAAGTACGGAGGTTTTCACCCCCAAGTCCAGATCACCCAGAGACCTGTATACCACAGCCGGAACAGTAAGACCGCGGTCGCCGAGCGCATTGGTCAGGTTCAAAGGCCACGTGTCCTGGACGAACCCGGAACCTCCAGGAGTATTATCAAGTAGAATGGCCCCCAAGATTGCACTCGCTGCAGAGAAATGCCTGAAAGCGCACACAAAGCAGCAGACATGAGGAGGTGCATAGACAAGCAGGGCAAAAGATCATCCTAATGGGCAAGCACAAGACCCCTCCCGCATCAGCGCGTGCAACGCGCTACCGTCGACAGATAGCCTCGAGTGGCACCTGAACACATCGGCACAAACCCTCACCAGTCGGCCTGGCTATAAGGGTCTAAGAGACTCCTGACTAAAGCACAGCACTAACGAGTTGCATCTTCTGATCATACCAACAGTCAAGACAGGCACTCGAGCATAGGCAAAGATCATTGAACGAATGGGGTCTGCGACACTAGGACGAGGAGCCAGAGGTGCACGACGTGCAAGAGGCCTCGATGACGTCACCCAAACCACATGTGGTCTAGTGCCATAGGATAGATTGCGGCAGGAACAGCCAGAATCAGGCTGAACGGTCACATCCCCACCACACCAGTCCGTGGTGCGCATTGGTGTAAGAACATCTCCACAGCTTATGGCCCGAGACCTCCCAAGACCCAGCATGGGAGATTCGACATGAGGTCTTGTAAATATGACAAGGGCTCGAGTTCTGTGGGACTTTCAGTTCTCACGAACACACGAGCAGTCGTACCAGTTTGCCAAGTACAACCAGGAACAATTCGTGTAAATAAGACCAGGAGACACCTACAGTAAAACCTCGTTGGTGTGGACAAGAGTATATGAAGATGCCAGGTGACAGAACATCAGGCAAGGAAGTGAATAGAGAAGCTGGACGAACTACCGCAGGCCTGAAAGAGCAACTCAGAGGAGGATCCGTGGCAAGCGTGCACAGGGCCAAAGTGGTACTCAGGTTGGTCGTGGGCAGAGACCAGCACTCGGGGCTGTGACCCTAATGGCCCCGAGCGAACATGTTGTGAGTGGGCTCCACACTAGAGCCAGGAACTACTCGACCATGCAGAGCCTTCGTGTCGCAAAGAATACGTGTCATGCTTAGAGAAGCGACTAAAATACTGGGGCAGAACCATCAACCTCTCTTTTTCCCCCAGGCCCTCGGGGGATAGAGCGGACCCTCGGGCTCGAGAGACCGACAGCATCTCACCCGGCCACAGGCGGGGTTGAGAGGGGATCTTGCTTTAATATAACACCGTCTGAGATAGGGCGAGGCACCATCCTTGGCACAGCAGTATTCACCGATTATGGGCGTGAGCCATGGATTAAGATATAGGGAGGGCAAAAAATATGATATTTCCTGTCTGTACTGTCCTATCCTTAATCTAAGAAGGCCCACAGCCATTCGTTCCTCTGGCGGGCGTTTATCTGACGCCAGCACCGGCAGCACGTTGGAGTGGCGAATGGTCTCAGAGCACTATAAGAGCGATTCCAAAGATCTCTTTCATTGAGCCGGCACCACTACTTAATTTAGTCCCCAGGTCATTTTATATGTATAACGGC
>NC_133769.1:309763761-309932192 GCF_003597395.2 Chelonoidis abingdonii | reverse complement strand
TTGAGCAGGGGTTTGGACTAGATGACCTTCTGAGGTCCCTTCCAACCCTAATCTTCTGTGATTCTATATTCACCTCTTGAACCTGATCCTGTGCTCCACTTAGGACTAAATCAAGAATTCCCTGTCCTCTTGTAGGTTCCAGGACTAGATGTTCCAAGAAGCAGTCATTTAATGTGTCAAGAAACTTCATCTCTGCACCCAGTTTATATGGGGATAGTTGAAATTCCACATTGTTGAGTTATTTATTTTAATAGCCTCTCTAATCTCCCTGAGCATTTCACAGTCACTATCACCATCCTGGTCAGGTGGTTGATAATCTATCCCTACTGCCATATTCTTATTATTCGAGCATGGAATTACTTTCCATAGAGATTCTATGGTACAGTTTGGTTCATTTAAAATTTTTACTTCATTTGATTCTATGCTCTCTTTCACATAAGTGATACTCCCCCACCAGCACGACCTGTTCTGTCCTTCTGATATAATTTTGTAACCTGGTATTACTGTGTCCCATTGACTAACCTCATTCCACCAAGTTTCTGTGATTAATTATGAATTTGGTGCTCTAATGTATTATAGAGGTTGAACCTCTCTAGTTCGGCACCCTAGGGACCTGACCGGTGTCGAACCAGAGAATTTGCCGAACCATGGGGGTCAATGCAGAGTGCCAGCGGGTCTCCATAGGCGTGGGAAGTAGTAAATTATTATCTGTTTTCAGAAGCTCATAACCTTCTGGAAAATATTTCTTTCCAGCTGAAATTTTACATGAATAGGTTAGCCCCAACCTACAGATGAGTTCTAAGGAAAGTTTGGGAGGTCAGGGGGGAGGAGGAGTTCCCCTGCTTATGAGTTATGAAAGGTGAAAAAAACCTCATACCTTCCCCCAAATTTAAGCAACCTCACATATACTTTTGCTCTTACAACTAAAACAAAAACACAAAACCAAAAAAATCCAGATAAAACTATAATCTGAAATGTTCATGTTAACTAGTCCTCAATAAGGATGAAACCCTTATGTTATTTGAAAAAAACAGTAAGTCAATTATATACATGTACAGTGAAAATTTTTGCTAATGTTGGAGTTCCTATACTAACTGAAGCTCTACATTAACATATTAATTAATATTTTTGCCGATAAAATGGATTCTCTACTGAAATCTTAATTCTCCTGTGGAGCAAATGAGCTCTGCAGGAGGGAACCCCTATTCCAAAGAGTTTATAAATCAGTGTAAGGGTCAGTTTTATAATGTTGAAAGCAACAGAGCTTATAAGCTCTCTAAGATCAATCATTTCCGTTGAAAGAATTTATAAATTCAAACAACAAATCCAACAGATGTGTAAGCTCTTCAAGTCAAATATGCTCTGAATTGTTTGGTTTCTTCTGTTCTGGGGCTGATTATTTATTATTTTTGGTAATAAAAACAGGCAAATTAAAATACAAAATCTTAATCATTAAGAAATTAAGCATTAAAAATTAAGAAAATAAAAAAGTTACCATATTCATGTTATCCATACCATGTTACATATACATTGCATTTAGCAGTCTTGTGTTGCTTTTAAAATTAGTATATTAATATACAGTCATTAAATATATACACTATTTAGATTTTACTCATGACATGTCAACATTACTATAAAAACTGTAACTTGATTTCTTGCCATGAGAGTTTAAAATTCATACCTTAACTATTAATATATAATTTGTATAGGTATGAATGTGAATTCACACTAGAAAAATCCCCTTCTGAAGGGCAACACTGATTTAAACATAATAATGCTGAAGCCAATTTTAGTGAAAAAGCATCATTCTGTTCAACAGAAAATAAAGTTTTCTGATGAAAGAGAGAAAGCTAAATCAGATAAACATACACTGAGGTGATCGTGTAAGCAGATAAATGTGTTTACAGTTACCTGTCACTGAGGTGAAGGAAACTGCTGCTCTCATCGGGATGTTCATCTTCAAAGCTTAGATTGGACCAGCTGCCAGTGCTATCATCACCAATACTGAGACTCATCTGCTGGCTAACAACAGATTCAGCTGAGTGAAATCCTTCTCTTCCCATAGAACTAAACCAAAATTAAGATGACAGCATTACTGGTGGTGTATTTCATATTGTTCTGCAAAAATTCACTTAGCCTAATTAGCAAAACAGGGAACATTTGTCAACTGACTCAACTATTCCCTTTTGTATTTACAATTCTCAGAGACTATATATTCAAGCCTGGGAGCACCACTTAGGACCATCTTTCACTTGGAAAGTTGGGTAGTAGCATGGACACAAACCCGAATTTCAAAAACTAGTTTGTAGCATTCCAGCATTGCCATAGCCTTAGTGCCTGGGCAGTTCAGTCTTGTAGACTTCACATTTACTACAGTGAGTACACCTACACAGGGAGGACCTGGCATCTTTGGACTTGCCAGTGTCACTCTGACCAATTCAGCTCCATCAAGGCTAATACAGTCACTGGCATTTTAAGCACTGTCATATAGAACTGCTCAAGGGTAGACAACATTATGCTTAAAATGCTGGTGGCCTCCTACAGCCCTCTCTGTATTAGAAAAAATGTCCTAGTGGAGACATAGGGCTAGTCTCCCTGTTTCAGAAAAAATAGGCATGTCCATTTATTTATAGACTTTTCTCCTCTGCACATGAAGCCTGAAAAATCTAGACTTTCAATACCTAGAACCAAATCAAGTGAGTATGCTTAATTTGCATTAAAGGTATTTTTAAAACCCTTCATCAGGCCCATTCTAAAAGAAAACTGAGGTCATTCTGAAAAGTGGTTCAGTCTGCAAATTTTCCTGCCAAGTGCATATAAACCACTCTTAGGGACATATTGTGGCTACCCACATGCAGCTGTGCTATGGCTAGACTAGGGGTCGGCAACCTTTGGCACACGGCTCGCCAGGGTGGGAAGTGGGGTGGGAAGGGTAGGCAACGGTGGCCAGCACATCTCTCGGCCCGTGCCGCTTCCCGCAGGCCCCACTGGCCTGAGACAGCGAACCACGGCCACTGGGAGCCGCAGTCGGCCGAACCTGCGGACGCGGAAGGTAAACAAACCAGCCCGGTCTGGCCCGCCAGGGTGCTTACCCCTGCAGGCCGCATGCCAAAGGTTGCCGACGCCTGGGGTAGAGTGTACAGAAAGTCTGATTTGCTCATCACCCCTTCAAAGGAAACAGTCGTAATACAGCTGCTGTGTTCACAAAGTACAAAGATTACTATGATTGTGCTACAGGCAACACTTCATGTTTTAAACGGGGTATGTGGTTCTGAGGTGTGGCAAAAGTCCTTTTCCACAACATTAGCTAATACCATTAGGTGAGTGCTATAAGGGGAAGGAGGGAAAAGGGAGACACAGACAGGCACACACTTTTTATACTGTGTAGTAAGTACAAATGATGAACATGCTCCTCACAGCAACCTTTGAAGTCTGTATATCTTATAGAGCCACAATGTCTCCCTCTGACATTACTGGTCTGGTGCATAGCTGCTTCCCCAATCCATTATTCCCTGGGGCTCTCAGCACCATAATTAAACTTGAAACTTTACATGAAGTTTTGATTAAAAAGCTGTATTTCTGAACCTCTTGCTGAAAAGTGACATTTCTGACATCAACAGTACAAGAACTCAACAGCACTTTATTTATAAGGTAAATTCTCACTTAATATTACAGGTACTCTGAATAAGGATTCCAAATAACATAAGTACAAGGGCCAAGTAACATGAATTCTCAGTCTTCTATCTTTATATGCTACAGGGAACTTTCAGTGGAAGGTCTACAGTAGAAGGCAATCAGAAAAGGAGAGGAAAAGTTCTTTGAGTTTTGGTAGCAGTTCTGTGAGAGAATGAAAGATCTATCTTTTAGAATATAAGCTTTTCATGGCAGAGACCATCATTTATTACGTGTTTACACTCATCATAATTTTGCCTTGAAAAACTAGGGAGTAGCCTGGTTGGAGCTATTAGGCACCACCACAGTACGTTAACACATCTAGGTATTTACATTATACATCACCAGACCATCTCAGAGTCAAGCAAATAAAACATAGTTTATTGCCAAACAGATCTCACTCCAAGGCCATGATGAGAGAAATACATTGTTATTAATTATTACTCAGTGAAAAACTATGCTGAAGAGATAGGTCTTGCACTTGGACATGAAAATGGTGTTATTTGAAGTCACTTTGATCTTTGTAAAATCTATTTTCATTAGGAACTAGATGTTAATGTACCTTCTCATTTACTAATTCAACTACATTCTGTTGCATCTTCTACCAAGATATTTAAAGGCATTCATTTCTTTCAATATACCTAAAAAGATTGTATAGTTTAAGGACTTGTAATACATTAGTCCTTATCAACAATGTAGCAAGAGCCTGCAAACCAGTTTCTAGTCTGCTTTAACAACCCTTTATCAACTAAAATCATATATAAAAATAAAATCATTCTTATTTCATATTTCTATTTTCAAATATACCCAATTTTTTTCTTCCAGAAATTAAGACAGTGTTAAAGTACAATTACAATCAAAAGAGACTATGTAAACACCTACTTAATGTAATACGCCTGCTCTTGGTGTACATTGCAAATTACAGATTCTGTAAGTCAGTACTTTAGAGCTAATGCAACTATAGACAGAATTGGATTATACTGTGGCTCACAGATCAACTGAATTGTCAACTAAATTCCAGTAATTTATATCACTGATAAAACAATCTGATCAGGATGTTAGAGAAAAATCACAGAATCCCATTTACCAGAGTCACCCATCAGAGCATAAGTACATTCTAAAGTAAGCTAGAAATTAGTTTGTACTGACACTGAGCTCCTGTAACTGACAAGATTCTGAACAGTCTGGAGGCCACCAGCAGGAGGTTCCAAAATAAACGTTATAATTTAAAATTATATTTTCAGAATGTAACTGTGGCAAAAAGTGCTTCTTACCATTTAAATTTTCAGATTAATAAATTAAGCAAAGTGGGTGCCATTTTCTGGTAACAATAGCAAGAGAATAGGAGAGAATGTAATGTTACCTTATGTTAACAGCCTGACCAATATTAGTCATAGCTGATGTCATTATTTCTGTAGTAAGGCTTTCAGCAAAGCTGACTCCACCATGTCCAATACCAATATCAGCTGTCAGACTTGTGTTACTCAGCTCTCTCTCTGCTTTCTCAATAGCTGCACCAACCACCTTCTCAGAAAATACTGTCTTCTGTTCCATGTCAATGTGAATTTTGGGAATATCAAGGTGAAAAATTCTTGATTTTTGACAGATACCACCCAACCCTGATTTGGGGATCTGCCTGATTCTAGGGAGGGGTTCTTGCCCAGGCAGGTGTGGAGATGAACTTCCAGTACAATACTGATATTCCTTCATACTACAGTATCTGCAGGCTGTTCCAGAAAATGGAGACAACTTTTCTGTGTAAGTGAATCTATCCCCATTTTTTCTGCTTTCAGCAGCTTGGAGAACAGCAGACTCCAAACTCATTTCTAAGGTGTCATCCACTACTTTTCTAGCATACTCTTCTATAGCTTGAATGATGCCTTCTTGATAGCCATATTCATTTAAACTGCCTGTGCTATGATACAGTTTATGTTTTTGTGAGAAAGAAAGAACTGTTTTAGAAAGTGTTGTTTTAAGGCAGTCCCCTGTGGCTTCATCAAATTTAGATTTTCTATACAGACAGGAATCTGTTAAGGATTTTGGCAAGCAAACTGCTGACATTTTCAGTTTTCTTCTGACATCACATGTTATACGATGAGCAAGGGATTCAGAAAAATGTAACAACTCTGTACCATCAGTTCTGTGTAAATTGTTTATTTCACAGGCTTGGCCTCCACACCTATGACCACCACTTTTCATTTGCCATTTTGTATCCATATCTTTGTTCAATATCTTGAACAGCTCAAGCCTACCATTTACCTGTGTGTTCTGTAAAGGAAATATTCTTCTGTTGTATGTCAGCTTGATTTTCCTGGCAGCTTGTTGTAGGCCTGATTTTATAGATCTATAAGCAAGTCTACTAGCATACTGATCCATTATTAACTCACTGTTGCCACCTTCCCTTTTCAGAACTTGAATGATGTGATCTGCATATTCATCGGTCACGCTTTCACAGCTTGGATACCGGTAAGTCAGACTGGTTGTTCCTAAACTCTGAGGTAAAGAAAGTACGGATGAATCTACCTCTCTGGACCACTGGTTTACTACCGGACACCACCTCTCTTTTGACCTACAGTCTCTATCATCTTTTCTGAGAGAAAGACAATCTACATGACAGTTAACCCGCTTCAACCTCAGCAGCTTGCAATGCCTTGATTTTATCATCTTCTTAGCCTCACTGATAACCTTTGCAGCCATATCACCCGCATAATTCCATAATGAATGTAAAGTTTCTTCTGGGATATTTATAAAGGCAGTATACCCACATATTTTGTTTCGTGCATTTAATTGGCAGTGTCTGTCAGCTTTTCTTTTAATTGTTTTATCATCTAAATGGGAAGCAGCCATTTCAGTTGCCATAGAAATGATATGACCAGCTAAATCATCAGCATACTGTACTGTTTTCTCTGAATGTTCAGTTTTCTCCACAAGCACTTCAGAGTGTTCTTCGTCTTCACTACTTTCAACTTCTTCAGAAAGTGATCGCATGAGTTTCAGCATAAACTCTTCCTTTTCCAAGGAGTCATGTTCAGTTGCAGACAAGGCAGCAGCAGATGAGTTATAAGGTGTAGAAGGTGGCGTCGCAGGTGCAAACTCCTTTGCTAATTCTCCCTTGAGTTTCTTGGTGAGCTTCCTTAGGTTCCGTCCAGAACTAGTCTGAGATGGTACTAAAGGAGTTGGTGGTGGTGTATCAGGTACTGCACAGACATTTCCATCTCTGATGCTTGATTTATCTTCCATCTGCAAAGAATCTTCACAGCCAAACATCACCAAAGAAAGGTTACTTGCATGTAGAAAACAGCTCTCCTGCCCCAAAGCTGAAGGAGCTAGCATTGTTTTTTGCATATCATATTTTTTCAATAATTTACTTTGGGATTTTATTGAACTGCTTCCTGAATCAGTAAACTCTTCCACATTACATCTAGCAAGAGTCACAGTAGGACAAGGAGGTGGAGTGCTTGAAGAAAACCTAAGTACTTCATTTCCTTTATGTTCCTGAACACAATCTTTAGGTACTGAAAGTAAACACTGAGCAGAGTCAACTGACGTAACAAGAAAATTAGGTGGGTTATTCAGAGGCAGCTGTTGTGGTTCCACAATTATAGGAACAAATCTGTGTTTCTCGGATTCTTGTTTCTTTACTGTACTATGCAGTTCTTTTTTACAGTTATCTGTGTTTATCTGTAGGCCTCCATTACATTCTACAGTCTCATTTGTGTGGGAGAACATAGATTTAGTTTCATCTACAGACTGTTTTACAATATACTTGGCCAAGTGATCAGCAAAAGTATTCTTAGGAATATCTCCACCAACACACTGCCAACGAGGTGTTTTTCTAGTTACAAAATCTGTATATTCCTCCACTGTTTTGGTAACCCCAGATGAGGTTATTGCTTCATATGCCTCATTTACTATCATATCTACCATTGTTCCAGAGAAACTGTTGATGTTTGTTGGTCCAGTTGTTAAATCTGAAGTATTATTCACTTCAGGATTGTTTGTTTGTTTGAAATCATTCTGGTTAAAAAAACATTGCGCACTACTTTCAGTACTTTCACTGTGATCAGCAGTCAGGTAAATATTTCTAAGAGAAGCCACTTCCTCTTCTCTCTTTTTTGTTGTAAAATATGGCTGTGTAGCGTCTTTGTACATTTTCAGACTGCCACCTGCTGTCGAACAAGTCCATACTTTTGCCTTATAAACATCAGATGAAGTCTGATGTTGACAAAGTGCTGTTCCAGCTAAGGGCACTGGTATTGAACTTACAACACCAGAAGTACAAAACAAGGCTTGCTGAACAGTATATTCTTTTCCAGTTTCTTGTACTGGATTCAATGCTAAAAGTGCATTATCATGAAAATTAGGAAAAGCAGTGGTAGTCTGTGTTGACTGCAACGTACTTTCTGCACTTACATATTTTATGTTGTCCATGGAAACACTAATTGCTGCTTGCGTTGTGAAGGTAACATCAACCTGGGATAATTCAATGAAAGCTTCCTGAATGACAGATTCAGACAAATCTTTGGCATATGATCTCACTACTTTGTCTTCATAATCAAAGGCCCAATCCCGTGCAGTCGTTGGTGTTGATGGATGTGAAAACTGGCAAACTTCCATGATTCCCTCAAAAATAAGTTCCTCGGTGAGGTCTGCTGCAAATCTTGCAACTGTGTTAGTAAATATTTGTTTCTTTATGTATCGCATTTCTTTTAAAGCACTTGTTATAGCTTCACTGACCAAAAAGCTTGCTAGCCCATTAATGGCACGTTCCTTCAGTGACAAGGCTCGCCGCCTTCCTATCTCATAAAAAGCCATTTGAAAGACTGAAGAAGTCAATCTCGCAGCCAAGTGACACAGTGCATTGGTGCATGAAGAAACTCCTTTTTGTAAGTCTTTAAATGCACTACCAAAACTTTTTTCAACCAGTTCTGTTGCAAATTTTTGTATGCTGTCTTTAATCATTTGTGATTTGTGTTTAGATTTAACTTTTTTAGCTGGCTCCTTGTCAGAAGTTTTCCTCTGCAGTTCTGCGTTTTGACCTTTTTCTTCTTTTGAGACAATCCTATTAAGGCTGGAAATGTTTTCAGCATGCTTCTGTAGTGATGTAGACTGAGAAGGAAAAAGAGAACCCAGTATTTCAAATGAAACACTGTTTGCATAATCTGAATATTCACTATAAAGTGTATCATGATTTTGATTAAGCCCATCTCCATTGATATCCATCCGACAAAGACATTCAGTTGAAGCACAGCTCCCTAGTGGGCTGAAAGCTGATGATCTTATAGGGCTGAACAAACCTCCATTGTCTTCTCCTGTTTTCACTGGCCGAGGGGAGTCTGGAACATCAAAGAGGCTGCTATAGGGTGATTCTGGTTTACGAGGAGTTGGCTTCCTTACATTGGCTGGAAGAGTGGGACGATCAAACTTGAATTTTTGAGGATTCATATTAGTAGTTTTAGAATGCAATTGTTCAAGGGAAATCTTTCTCTTCTGGGGTGGATTACCAAGGATGGGATCCCTTATAAGTTTACAAGTATTTTCCAGAGTCTGTTCCAGTTCATCAAACTGATCAAAACTATCAAAAAATTCACTTACTTCTGAGTCTGAGTCCTCTATACCATCTTTTACTACTGGAATTTTTGGTAGCTGAAGTTTTGCTTTCAAGCTCTTTTGATACCCTTCTTCATCTAAGAAGATAACAGGGCTAGGGCTGGAGCAATCTGACTCAGATGATTCAGCAGGAGAGGAAGAAAACAATGTTTTATGCAAAACATTAACATGTTGATCAGAGGAATTACGTGGCTTGTAAAAACTCCTCTGTATCCAAGGATCAGAAATAGAGGTTGTGACTGAATTCTTTACAGATGAGGACAGTTCTTTAAGTCCCAAGATATTTATCAGAGAAGAAGAAGATTTGGCAGATGATTTTCGATGCCCAGAGCGCACAATGATCTTTGAGTCAATAGCTTCTAAACAATGAGCAGGGATGGTCTGTGAAGCAGCATCCCGGTGATTCTGAGTAGTATAGGTTGTGCCTAAAAAGAAAAAGAAAATACTTTAAAAACAAGAGAGACTAAAACAGCAAACTGGGTAATTGATTTTGACACTAATATCTAGATTTGTAATTATTACAATAAGTTAGAGGGTCTTTTAAGAGTAGAGAAAATTTTAAAGAATAAAGTATTCCATAAGCACTTTATTTTGTCAATGACAGTTCCCCTACTACTACAAGTCGTCTTCTTAGCATATGCGCAATGTGCCTCAGGTGGCGCATGGCCAGAATTCTTCATGGAATTTGGTCCACTGGTTGGATCATTAGCTTCCCCAGCCTGGGCTGGGTACTGATGAGGAGTGTGGAGTTAATATGACTAAGAGCTCTCGTCTTCATATCACAGATTCTACTGTTTCTGGATCTGACACTGAGTCAAAATCTTTGCTTTATGTCACATGCATTCTGCTGTGGAAAGAATGGTGAAATCTCAGATTATTTGTTTTTAAAAAAGGGGTCTTGTATGATGGTGATTAGCAAAAAATAATTTGATATGGATTTCATGTAGTTTACCACAGCATGAAAATCCCTCTTCAACCTAAATTGCAACAAATGAGCTCTGCAATCTATTTCAACAGGGCATGAAAACTAACCAGCATTTTGTATCTTTGAAGGTTCATCCTCATCTAAATGCTCAAAAGCAGTGACAAAATCATCCTCAATTGAAGACACTGACTGATTAGTGTCATCATCCTCTGCATGGGACATCTCTGTTTCATGTTTCTGTAATGAGTATACTTCCATTGTATATCTTACACCAGTAGCGTATTTGCTCAGTAAGGTAAATACAGAATCAGCTTTGAGCCTTGGGAACGAAGGAGACAATCTCATCACACAAAGCACTCCAGAAAGATGATTCTTGAGAAAGAAAAACAAGAAAACAAAAGAGTGTTCTCAATAACATACTTTCATCTATAATGTAAATTTGGAACCATTTAAAATGGCAAGAACAACAAGAGCACAGGTCAAGGACATAAACTGTAATGAAACTGTCATTAAAGACATTTGTTAATATTACTGTAATTTAAAAGGTATAACAATAATTTAAGTCTTCATTGCATATTACAAACAAAACTCCATTTTACAGATGAGAACAGTGAGGTAAAGAGGTTAAGTGATTTATCCAATATCACTAGAGCCAAGTTTTGAGACGGTTTAGAGGCCACTCTTATTCTCCAAGTACATTCTGAATATAGAAGTTCTTTAGAATGAATAAATCGCTACACTAAACAAAAACAAAAAACAAAACAAACAGAAAAAAAAAATGAAGAAAACCCTGCTGATTTGTTTTAAGTAGTTTTACTCCTGCAAGTAATATAATTACTTCATTATATATTATTAGTCAAAACAGTTTTAACAAATTCTAGCTATCTTCACTGACATTTGGAGAGGAAATGGAAAGCATCAAGTGTTGGCAGCACCTAACTTATCCTGTAACTTCTCTCCCTTGTTGTCTGACAGAAGAACAACACTATATCTGAGAAGAGTTGAGAAGACTAAGGGCATATCTACACCACAAAATTTTGACGACATAAGTAGACATACAGCCACCACAGTAATTAATTTGACTTTTAATGTCCACCCTATGCTCCTTCTGTCGGTGGTGTGCATCCTCACTAGGAGGACATTGCCGCTGACCTAACTACATCGACTTAAGCGCTATACTTCTCAGAGGAGGAGTTATTAAGTCAGCATAGTGGGTGACTTACATTGGCGGGAGCAACATTTTAGTGCAGACGCTTACAGAGTTAGGCTGATGAGATGCCTTATGTCAACCTAACTCTGTAGAGTAGACCTGGCCCCACTCAACCAGTTTCATCTTCCTTCCAAATGGCAGTACAAAGGGACTATGGTGTGGGCAGCAGAGGTATGTGGACTACTGGATGAGCACACAGGCATTTTGCAGAGGGCAGCTAAGCATGCAGGTCAGCTGCTTTCACTGCATGCTCACTGTCAGGCAAGTGTGCTGATGCTCAGCCATGTTCAACACAGCCAACTGTCGTTACTTTGGGGACGTCTCCAATTTTTTTTTCCTTGGCCATCGAAGACTCAGACTTTTCAGTGGTGAAGAGGAACGGAGAAAGGGCCTCACAGGGACTTGTTCCTAGCACATATTCCTGCACAATTTGCTGTTGCCTAGTCCAGTGCTTATGGCTTCCACAGCAGAGTATCTCCCTAGAACTAGGAAGGAGAGAGGAAAGTACCTATGATAAAGTACCTTGCATTTCTTAATATTTCATAAATTGCAGCAGGAATCTCTTTAGTCAGTATAATATTTATACCACTATTAATAATATTAAAAATACCATCAGACAAGGTGGGTGAGCTCTGTGTAAACTCTATGTAAGCTCGAAGATGTGTGTCTTTCACCAACAGAAGCTGGTCCAACCAAAGATACATTACTTCACTCACCTTGAGTCTCTAATATCCTGGGACTAACAGAGCTACAACACTAAATATATCAGAGCACTTATATAACACATATAGCTTCAAAACGCATTAATAAAGTAGCAATACCTGGCCAGGTTATTGCCAGAATTACTTTGTAACACACATATGAAAGATGCAGAAACTGCAAAACACATTACTATTCCGTATACCTTATAAAAAGGATTAGGAATTTTACCTGATGTTTAGAGACATCACTGATTTCCATGGGTTTATTTAAATCCTTCAGAAAAATAACTTCATTTTCATTTAGACTACAGAAATGGAGTGATTTCAGAACATCTGGGAGCTCTACAGAAACAGGAGCCAATTCCTAATTCAAACACAAATTCACACACTAAGTATAAAACTAATATGTTAATAGTAAGGAAACTTTTCAATCTGGAGCAGTAGAAAGTCAAATAAATATTGCCAGCCTCTAAGTCTGTCAAAATCATCACTCTTTCCCTTCAGTTTTCCAATTATATTCCCACACCAAATTGGAATCCTACTTAAAGGGCTAGTAATTCAAATCTCAAAATACCTCTACCAGAACAAATATAATATCACTGCCTCTCAAGACTCAGGGAAACTTTTTAAAGCACCAAGGAGAGACTTGGGAGTAGTAAAGAGCAACAGAACATCACAGCAGGTATGTAAACACACAGAGGGAACATTTGCATGCAACTGTTTCCATCAGGTAATCTCCATATGCTGTGGGTTTACCATTATCAGGTTTGTATCTGAGGAGAATATTTTAAAAAAATAATCGAGTTAGGCTTATGTTTAACTGGGATCTTGATCGACACAGAATTATGTTTACCTAAAATAAATATGAGTGTTTATTATATATTACTTACTTTTTATACATCATAAACATTGAGAAATTTTTAAAATTATGCTTAATCCAATATAAATTATTGAACACAGCGGACCCAGCTTTCTCTTAGTAAACAGAATTATCTGTGCAACCTCAAGTAGAGAGCCCAGGGTTTGGACCTGTGTGCTTAGAAGAATATCTGTAAAGTGATTATTTTTACAGCACCCTTAGTGTACTTGGCACTGAATGCAAGTCTGAGCACAATTTAACTCACAGTATTTACCCTTTTGCTTTTACCTACCAATGGACCGTTAACTAGGAAAGCTTCTATATTTAATGACTAACACCTTCCACCATACACCTTGTGCTTTATATTAGCTCTGGAGAGGATAAGTCATTTTGGGGTTCATGACCTAATCAGAAAACCACACCAAAGAGGCTGCTAAGACATCTATTATTTTCTATTACAAGAACACACACAAAAAGTAAAATGTCTAAAAGGTACAAGATAAGTTTAATGTCTCCTGATTTTCTTTTACACTTTATTGCACGTTTAAATGCAAATACTGACACCCTGAAACCAAAATAATTTAAAACTTAACCACAACGTACTAATAAAATCAACAGCTCAGTGATGCTTCTAATATTTATTTCACATCACTCTACTTCAAATTACAAGTAAATCATATTTCTCACTAATTTGTAAAAATCTTAACTGCACAGTAGTCAAAAGTTCTACTTTGATATGACCTATACCATGCTGGGAAGGAGGAAAGCCTGAATTGCAAAGTAGTTTAACATATGCCCTATAACATCTGGAGAACTAGGAGAGAGAGAACTACAAAGTAGTTTAAGGGCTTGTCAACACAGAACGTGCACGCATTTAATGAAAGGTAAGTTGTTACACAGATTTAGTGAAACTAGTGCAAATTTTGTGCCTGGAGTTTCTTACATTGTTTTAAACTTGTCTGGTATCATTTTAGCTTGTACCTATAGTTTACAAGAGTGTTCACATACAAAGTAGCACTGATTTATCCTCACTTCTAAAGTTAAACCAGGCCTGAAACTATGAGAGAGGGTTAAATCCTTAATATTTTTTACAGTTGCATGAAATAGTCATCATGCTTTTGCTACCCTCTTGTTTTAAAAACAAGAACTGCTTATCTAACTCTCCTAAGACTACATTAAGATCTGGCCATGTGTATTTCAAAAAGCACAGACCCCAAGGCTGGCACTCAAGTTAAAAAAAAAAAAAAAAAAGGAGGTTTTAAGATTTTCCAGGGCTCTATATTCCAAATGAATACAAAACACTGGAGAGGTCATACAAAAATAAAAAAAATAAAATAAAACTGTTAATTACAATGTTTAAAACAGACCATTTATTTTAAAAAGCATGTTCCATGGCATATTCTTGAAGTAAAATAAGTATTAGGGCTCCCACACCAAAAACATGAAATATCTCAGTTATAACTCAAGTGCTGGAGACAAAGTCATTCTTTGTATATACATTACCTGCATATGAGCAGCATTTGTCTCTCCAGCAAAACCTAGAAATGTGATCTGTAAAACAAGCATACAAACAATTTGAAATACAAGATCCAGAAAGAGTCTCCTGGTTTTCTAATTATAGAGAAAGCTGCTTAGAACTGAAAAGTGTAGTGACTCTATTTAAAGTAAAGTTTCATATTGTTATCATCAAGATCCATTATGCCAGGAGAAATGGCCTTGCTAGGAAAATATAAATTGGTTCTGTTTTGCGCCAATAATTTAGGAGGAAAACCTAACAGTTTGTTTTGAATCATATGATTAGAAAAAAAAGTCTCATCTAATGCTTTGTTCCAAGTGCTAAATACTGTTTCAGGAAGGCTCTTGGTCAATCTCAATGATCACTGATTCCCAAAGGAAAGAAACTCAGGTGCCTGAAAACCAGTCACAGCTGCAGGGTGTAAGCAATTGGTATTCAACAAGTCCCAGTCTAGGAGTGGAAAAATCATGAGATTCCATCCCAAGACAGGTAAAAGTCAGAGAGTATGCACTCAGAGACTATAAAGAGGATAGCTAGCCTGTAACCATACCACAATCTCAATCTTAATTCCATTTTAACATAGGTTTATTTTTTTGTTTGGGAATGCACTATACAGATTTCAATACAAGTGATGCTAAAATATTTACTAAAATAAGAGTCACACTGCAGTTTAACATTAAGGTCAAAGCTATGATACAGGCATCTACTCGGCAAAAAGCCAAGATCTGCAGAATTTGATGTTATTTACCTTGGAAACCACTGCTCAGACTTCAAATATACCACCACCATCTCAGATATACTTTAATTACAAAAAAACTAAGTTTAAAAAGATTATTCAGGTTGTAAAGTCATGTAAACAAAAAAGTTAAGAAATGTCAAATTACAGTTGTCTACACAACCTTAATTTTGCCTCCTGGTGCATATTCATTAGGATATCTTTAATTACATGATCACATACTATTTTAGCCACAGGACCAGGCCTCATTTAGTGCACAGGACAGTGCTCATTTAATTAGCAGCTATTTAATATTTTGTTTTAGTCTCATTGTTCTGTATTTACCACATATTATTACAAAACCTGCTCTGAAGTCAGAATTATTCATTTTCTCATGGGCTTTTCTCTGAGGTTCATCACTATAGTATCTCACTGCTTCACAAACACTAATGAATTTAAGACACGCACAGTAAGACGAGGGAATATAACTATCCCCATTTTACAGATGGAAAAGGAGTCTCCAGGGTAGCATTCAACTGCCTTAGCCCAGAGACTATTCTTTCTCTTCCTGCAATCCCCTGCCTCATTCACTGCATGCTTTCCAACTTCTGGAACACACGAGACAGGAGTCCTATAGACAATAGCCTCCTTCACTGTACAATCTTGATTCATCCCCAAAACAGATCCATCTTGCGCACTGAATGAGGCAAGCAAGGGTCCTGTGGAAAAAACAGTATGTAATTTAAAGATGGCACTGTAACACATAAGCACAAGGCAGCTGAATTAAGGTTGCACACACAAATTTAACTCTGGCATATCTAAGTTTGGATTGCTTGATTCTGCAATCTAATATTCCCATAATGTAGGGTGGGGGGGGTATATAATTTCCTAGGTTTTTAAAAAAGCTAACTAAAAGAAGCCCCCAGGAATTCCTTCATGTGGCACTCATATTGGGTCCCACATAGGTCATCAGCAGAGCTGGAAAATTTAGATCCACCACACAAACCTCTATTACTTGAGATAACTGATTTCAGTAGTAGGTTGTCATCCTCTGTGGATCAGCATTAGAGATGAGTCACACTTTGCCAGTAGGCTTCTCAGCTATTCAATGATAGCAGAACAATAGTGACACCAGGAATTTGGTGCTATTCCAGGCTCTGGAGGGACTGTGCTTTAGGGGGCCCAGACTATTTTGCCCATCCCCCACAAGCTTATCCCCTTCTGCCTCATTCCCATCAACCTGTCCCAGACCCAATCCTGTCTCTTCCCCATATCAGACTCCTGGTCCCAGTCTCCACTCCTCAGGCTTATCACCCCAGTCCCAATCTCCTTGCCTAGCCAGTCTCTCCAGGCTCACTGTTCAAGCCCCAATCTCCCCCACTTCCAGTCCCTCCCACTCCCCATGCCTATTCCTAATATCCTTGTTCAGAAAGTCCCAGTTCTGCTCTCTCCCAAATTTAATCTAGGAAAATATTTAAGTATTTACATAATAAACAAACTCAGCCTGGATGCTGAAAGTCAAGCTATTATTTTTCTGTTACATATCACTGGTAATAAAGATGCTGAAATTGGACCTTGGTTAATAATTATGTTGATAAGCAAGTCAAAAAGAATTCAGCTCACTTTCGAATCTCACTTTCTAATAATTTCACTGGTTCTGCAGTGGTAATAAGAGTTAAAGCTAATAAAAGACTGACAGTAAGATAAGCAGACAGAATATATACAAAAAGCAGATTTGTTAAATGAGGTGCTATTTTCAACACTGAAGTTGATAATGTCTCTTCAATTCAGTCAATATGCACAGATTTGTATTGCAATTGTTCTGTCTCCTTTACTCACCATATGATACTATATTTGAAGAAACTGCATTTATAAAATTCAAATAGTTTTGAATGAATGCAGTTTGGACTGAAAGGTTCGAAAGATACTTCAAAAAAAAAAAAAAAGAATCCAACACAGGTTGTTTTTTAATCAAACTTATTCAGTATCCTTTATGTTGAAATGCAACCATACACATGAAATTAACATTTTAATCACCCTGCTCATCAGGAAACCATAGAATGTAGGGCTGGAAATGACCTCAAGAAATCATCTAGTCCAACCCCTTACACTGAGGCAGGATTAAGTATATCTACATCATCCCTGTCAGGCGTCTGTTCTTTAAAAACTCCAACAACAGGAATTCCCTTGGAGGAATTCCACTATCCTTAAAATTAAAATATTTTTCCTAATAAAAAATAATATATAACAAAAGAAAGTGGAAGTTGATAGTAATGAATATAGATCATATAGAAGCTAAGAACTCTAGAAAAGGGCTAAGGGAAGCAAAGGGACACAGAAGAAATCTAAAGCCAGCAGAGTTAAGGACAATAAGAAACAAAAAGAATCCTGACAATAGTAGAATCAACTAATTTCTGATGTCTTTTTGGAAAACTGTTCTTGGGTTTTTACTCGAAGTGCAATTCTATTTTGACAAATGTATTAACTGGTCTGTGGGGTACTACATTTATTGTCCTCATGATTTAAAAAATCTGCTCAGTTTGCAAGCACAGCAACTCCTCACTTAACGTTGTAGTTATGTTCCTGGAAAATGCGACTTTAAGCGAAATGATGTTAAGTGAATCCAATTTCCCCATAAGAATTAATGTAAATGAGGGGGCTAGGTTCCAGGGAAATTTGTTTCACTAGACAAAAGAATATATTATATATATGTATACACACACACAGTATAAGTTTTAAACTAACAATTTAATACTGGTACACAGTGATGATGACTGTGAAGCCTGGGTAAGGTGGAGAAGTCAGAGGGTGGGATATTTTCCAGGGAATGCCTTACTGCTAAATGAAATAGCAATTGACTGAGCCCTCAAGGGTTAACTCTCACAACACTCTACAAGGCAGCAGGAAAGGAGGGAGGGCAGACAGAGAGAGACATCCTGTGTGTGAGAGAGAAAATGCACATTTCCCCTTTAAGTAGCTGACCCCAGGCTTAAGTACACTGTCTTGTTAATTAAATCAGCATGCTGAGACCTGAGATAGCGGCTATGCCTAGAAGCTTCCTTCCTCAGTTGTGTGTCCCCCCTGCTCTATGAAAGATGGGGTAAACGGGGTGCAGGAGCAGGGGGGAGGCAGAGACACCCTGACATTAGCTCCCCTTTTCCCTCTCCCCCGCCCCCCCCCCCTACAAAAAGCAGGAGTCTCTGGGAGCAGCACATGGCAGTGGGGGGAGGGACAGATGCTACACAGGGAACTTAGGGAAATTGGGAGCTGATAGGGGGAGCTTATGGGAGGCTGCTGTCCATCCTGGTTCCAGCCACCCATCAGCTATCTGCAACGGGCTGCTCTTCCTGCAAGCAGTGGACAAAACAGGCGACTGCCAAACGACAACGTTAGAAGGGAGCATTTCACAACTTTAAAGGAACATGTTCCCTAATTGATCAGCAACTTAACATCGAAACAACGTTAACTGGGATGACATTAAGTGAGGATTTTCTGTAAAAGTAGAAGGCTTTTCTAACTGCCCAAGCGCAAACTCACCCTAGGGCTCTGAAAATCAAGTTCAATATTTTTCTTCTCATATAGACCAGATTCTGCTATTAGTTACACCTGTGCAACTCCATGTTATTCAAATTATTCCCTCATTTAAATCTGTGGAACATGTGTGTTAGACTTCACTGGGCTTGCATAACAGAGGCAAAAATTTGGTCCTTTAACAACTCTGTTGATAATATATGAGCCAGAAGAGAATCCATCTCCATCTCTCATAGCTGTATTACCCCTACAAAAACAGGAGTAAACTTACATTGTCAGTAATGTCAGCAGATACGACTATGAACGCACAAAGGGGAAACAGATTTACTGAGCAAGAATATGCCATTTTTACAAAAATGTCACTTTTCAGATGAGAACTAATCTCTACGATTTTCCAATGTTTTCTCTGTTTTGGTTACAGACAAATTTAAATTTCATGAAGGCCACTATCATCTCTAATATGTCCTGCAAGATCTAGACAATGAGGTTACTCTCTTGTATCTTGTTAGATTTTGTTACATACTCAGAAATCCCACCACTTATGTCCTGAGAAATTTAAAACCAAACTGGATAAAGTCCTTAAAAGTACACCTCTACCTCGATATAACACTGTCCTCGGGAGCCAAAAATCTTACCGCGTTATAGGTGAAACCACGTTATATCGAACTTGCTTTGATCCATTGGAGTGCGCAGCCCTGCACCCCCGGAGCACTGCTTTACTTTATTCGTCTTATATCGGGTCGCATTATATCGAGGTAGAGGTGTATGCTGTAAGGAGTATCTACCACTTTCACTGGCCAACCACAGTATCACAAAACACAACCTGTTCAAAAGCATTAATGATATGATCATTAATTACACAGTTTAATACTCTGTATGCTGTATTAACCATGACAGAATGTAGACTGAAATACTTTTTAATGTAAAGAAAGTTTACTATATCTTACATTAAAATAATCAAGACAACTTCAAGTTACAGTCAAGTTAAAAAGAAAGTCAACAATGTTTTAATTTATTTGATCTCTAAATAATATAATTTAGTTGTTCTAGTTAAAGAAATGAAACAGTATAATTTAAATTAACCTGGCCAGTTTAAAAAGTGTTTGAGACCAAACATAACCACTTTTGGTAAAAACAGAAATTAATATGCAAAAAGCTGCATTACATTTCTTTGAAATATCTGATGATAGGTCCTCATTAAGTTAATTCATAGTAGTATATGTAAACAATCCATTTTTGGATTAAATTAGATATTGCATCCTCTTTGCTTAGAATTTAGACCACATATTTCTCAAAAAGCAGGAACGTTTACTGTTTTGGTCAACTCTACCATTCTTCACTCTTCTGGTGAACCTAAAACTAATTAATTAGGCATGAGGGAAGAGTTCAGTTGCAATTCACAGTCATGTTCTACTGCACATTATACAATCGTGCAGCTTCTGATTCTGTTGTGAACTAAAAGCGCCCTTCATATTTATACAACAGTGTAAGTAGACATCCCATGTCAAACCTCAATAAAATTGTCCTGTTCCTCTTGCCTTAAACATTCTTCAGCGGACACGTTACATAATTCTTTTCTGCTCTGAAGCAATGATTTCACAGAGCGTAGTACACCATCAGTGAAATCCTGAAAGGCAATGGAGAAGCACATAAATGTACAGCAAATGAAAAATCTGAGCAGAATTTTAAATGTGGGGTATTTTTTCCACAAACATACAACTGTTTTTCTGAACACTGTTTCAAACTATTGTGTATACAGGCCACCAGCTGCAAAATTTAAATGCTACTTATGATTATGGGGGATCATGCAGTTTTCAAACTGCCAACAGACCTATGCTCTCTCTAACAAAAAGAATACCCCTCAATGCAAAAGAGCCACATTCTTTCCAAAAATGCCAAGTGAGATGGTCTATAACAACAGTAGAGAGAAAACAGGAGCTGCTAGTGATTAGTTCAAACAATACCTGGACTCTTCGGATGAGCAGGGAATAAAGAACTAGGCAGATACAAAGAAAGGCCCCTGTATCACTCTGTACCTGCAAATGGAACCTGTACACTTTTCTTTTGCATAGGCAACAATTTAATATTATTCTTCCTATGGTAAATAAACACAAAAAATGAGGAGACTTCAGCAGTTAACAAGCAATATATTCACTCGATCTCCCACGTAGCCACTGAAAGAATGAGGAAAGAACAGGGTTCATTGCATGCGTTTCTTGGTGCAAATATTTAACAGGAGAGGCACACATGAACAGAAGACTATTACAGATGTTTGTAAAATAGGTACCTAAACGTCAGTAATCTGACAATTCTGTAATTAAAGAACAAAAGAATCAAAAACTTGTTTATTAAACCTGGAATTTTAAATCTATAGGAAAAAAGCTTGGTAAAACTGAACAAGAAGATAGACAAAACTGCTTGACTCCTCAGGTCAGGAAACAAAAAAACTTGGTGCCATCTAATTTTACTGCAAGAAAGTACTTTGCAGAAGGCCATCAGTTTGAAAAAAAATCTAGGTCTCTTATTTCTGTAAGAAATGCTAAGGTAGTTCCTGAAAGAGAAGGACTGCAGTTAAGCAGTAATTGGAAACGTCTGCAAAACTAGCCAGCAAGATATAAAATTGGTGCAAAAAATGAAGTAAATGAAAAAATGAGTTGAACCTACTAACACTGAAGTACAAAATTAACAACAAAGTTACCTAAATCTTGAATAGCTTCTGAAAGATCAGGAAAAGTAGCAGAGAGAGAAATTTAATTAGGGAATGTTCGAGCTATCGACATACCATCAGGAAAAAAATAATCACTTTATGGTAAAATGTTGTCTTATGTCTTACAATTGAATAAACATGGCTGCAGAAAAATGGTATAGCATGCCATTCCATAAGATGCCTGATAATTCCAGAGTGAGCAGCACTATTACCTTTGTACTCCCTGCTATTGGAGATTGAGATAGCATCTTCAAAACTGGCAGACAAAAGGAGAATGTAAACCTAGATTAAGGATTCTTAACACTGTTCAAGTTGTGGAACACATTTTGGTAGAGCGCTTGTCTCCTGGATCACTTGCCCTCCCACTGGAGATTGTACAACATCCCAACAACTAAAACAGTTATTTATTCAGAAAGGTAACAGTAAGCAAGTGAAATATTTTAAAATGAAATCAATACTGTAAATGTTTTGTCCATTTGATATAAATCAATCATAGTGTCTTATTTTGCTATTCATTTAATATTCCTACTCCCATTTAATCTTCCTATTCCACCCTTGAATGATGGCTTAATGGCTGGAAAAAGTATGTACAGATCCCTACGTTGCTGCTTTGCAGATATCAGTTAGAGGAATATTGCTCAGAAAGGCAGAAGAAGTGGAGTGAGCCATTATTCTTGGTGGAGGAAAGACTTTAAAAAGACCATAGCAGAGCTTCATACAGTCAGAAATCCAATGTGAGATTCACTGAGCAGACACTGACTGACCCTTAACTCTTTTTGCATAGACTATAAAAAGCCTTTGAGAGATTCTGAAGGACTTAGTGCAGTCCAGGCAGAATGCTAAAGCTCTACAAACATCCTAGATATGAAATCTTTCTTCAGCTCAGGAAGAATGAGATTTCACTAAAAATACCAGCAGATGAATAGTTTGGTTCAGATGGAAAACTAACTTTACCTTAGGCATGACCTCACGGCGTGGCTAATGGGAAACTTCATTAGCCAGGAGAGACTGAAGTTCTGCAACCCTCTTTGTGCAAGTGATTGCCACCAGAAAAGCCGTCTTCATAGTCAATACAGATAGTCAGGTTGTAGCCATAGGTTCAAAGAGAGAGTGGAGCAGGAGGGAATCCTTCCAGTTTGCAGATGATTAGATTGAGATCCCATACAGATACGGACCACACACAGGAAGGTAAATGTTGACTACACCTTTCAAGAATTGGGAAGCAAGATAGCTGGAGAAAGTTGAAAATCCTTCTATTGATAGAGGCAGTACAGAAATGGAAACTAGTAGACTCTGACAGAACTAATGAAAGGCCTGATGACTTCAGCTGAATCAGATAGTCCAGTACATATGTCACCTCTGTGGGATGGGACAAAAACTGTTGAGACTGCACCCAAACTAAAACTCTCTTCCACTTTGCTCCATATGAGGCTCTAGCAAATTCTTTTCTGCTGCTCACCAAGATGATGTGAACCTCTCCAGACACAATTTCTCATGAGAATTCTACCATAGTTCAGCTATAAAATTTCTGAAATAAATGTGTATTAAAATGTATACTCCTAGGTAGCAAAAAAAATGTGCCAAATCTAGTGTTAAGGTTCTATTTAGTTGTAAATCATTATGTTTTAATGGTTATATCAACTAATGAGAATGCACCTTTCTTTAGAAAACAACTGAAGTACACATGGAAAAGTTTCTTGAACTCAGTGATTTAAATGAAGGCTTTTCAATTGGTGATTTAAACTGTCATGATTTAAATGAATCCACCCCACAGAGATTATCCATGCCATGAGGAGGAGACATTGGTGTTTGGGATGTCTGTAAAGACTTACCCTGGTTCTGAGACAAGAGATCATTGACTAGAGGTAATGTTATTGGCAACCAGACAGAGAGATGATACCAATGCTGCCTTGACCATGATGGTGTGACAAGGATTAAATGTTGCTTTGTCTCTTTTCATTTTCCTGAGTAACCTTGGAATGAGAGGAACTGCTAGGAAAGCATAGAAACAATGACTGGACGCAGGGAGAAGGAAGGCATCTCTGACTGAGCCAGGTTGCAGACCCTTCTGGAGCAAAATCTCGTGCACCTGTTGTTCAGGTCGATTGCAAACAAAGTCTATTACTAGATACCCCCGTAGTGGAAAATCTGAAGGAGAACATCCCTTCTGATTGACCATTTGTATTGGTGTACGAAAACCCTGCTGAGGGAATCCACAATTTGTGTTCTACCTTCCTTGAGTGAGAAACACATTCCAGAAGACATAGATTCTTATACACAGAATCCAAAGTAGGACAGCTTCCTGGCATAGCTGAGATGATCTTGCACTTCCCTGCCTGTTTAGATAAATCATGGCAGTGGTGCTGTCCTTAATAACTTGCATCACTTGGGTCTTGATGGTGGACCATAAACATCTTGCAGGTCTGATGAATAGCTTGGCTCTCCAGCACATTTATGTGGAGTAAAACTTCCTGGTGACCAAAGAGCTTGTGCCTGAAGTTGATTGAGATAGATGCATCTACCAAAGGCTGGAGGGGCCTATTACCAGAGTCAGAGTTGGTTCTGGGGACAGAAATAGATCTCCTTTGCTTGCGTTTCACAGATCCAGCCACCAATTCAGAAACCGCTTGTCCAGAGGGTGCCTGTAAGGATGATCACTGTCTGCAGGCCTTCATTCAGCATAAGGGGAAGTCTGGTATGTGGAGTTATGTATGTGCCTAAGGCCATGTGGCCTGGGAGCTATAAGTAGGCATGCACTAATGTCACTGGGTTGGACCTGAGGTTTTCTGAAGGAAACCAAGCACGCTTCTGCCTATCTGTGACAGGGATAACAGCCCTGCACACGGCAAACTACTTAAATCCTGGGGATTTTTTTTTAATAATAAATTCTCCTGGTAACTATTAAAAATACTATCTAAACTAACTAACTGTATACACCAAAAGAGTTCTGAAAAGTTGGTTAAATGAAGCAAATGCTATGGGGAGCTCTAGCTGTCACCACAGGTGGTGAGAAGGAATTGAGAAGGAGGCAGCAGACATGCCCCTTTTATGCCCTCATCTGATAACACAAAGATAATAGGGCAATATGTGCCACGTAGCCGTACTTCTGGGGAGAAAAGTCTCCGACTCAAGTGCACTGGGCATACTTACACCTGCAGTAGGATGTATATGTGCACAACCACTTGAAGGAGAACTCAGGCTTCAGGTAGAGGTAGAGCATCTTCGTCCACAAGTCAGGAGCAGAATTTGTTCTTAATAGCAACCAATGTATGTAATTCCCAGTTATGTTATGGCCAAAACCCATGAATATTCTCAAAGCTGCACTTGCTAGTTCTGCCTATTCCTCCCACACAGACAACCAGAAAACTGTGAGATGTTCGGTGAAGAGTCCTAGTATCAGCAACTGATCAACAAAGGCTTCACTCTTATTAGTTATACTGAGGATATACATATTTCACCCTGAGAACCATTTGGAGCAAACCAATGCTGACCAGTAAAGTGCTGTATTCAACAAGCAAAAACCTGTATTCAGCAAAGAAAATCCTTGTCACTTCTTTTCCTAGCTTAAAGCAGCAATTCAAAACTTTGCCATATGCTCTCAGTGGACAGTAAAGCAGGAAGTCCACATGTACAGATGTTTCCCATTCATACTGAACAAATGTTAAAAAATGAACAAAAGCCATCTCTACTTTCATCAGATTGTAGTAAGGGCTACTGGCTCCCTTGAACTCTTTAAAGAGCTGCTCCCAAAGATCTGCAGCCATGTCATGAATTTATCAGGTGACTGTCACTGTAGAGGGAACCTGATTTAACTGACTAGCTGCAGCAGATACCAGCCATAACAAAAACTAACAAAATCAGACACATTCACGATTACTTGAGGCTTAGGAGTTTCACTATTTGCAGATACACCAAATATGACTGCCGGAGTGCTTTCACTTTTACAGCGATTAAACAATCTTCTGATCTAGTAAACTCTTAAGCTTTTCACTTGAATTCAACAAGTTTATTTTGTAAAGCTAGCTGCTTGGGTTCCAAATGATAGAGCACTTCCAACGCCACATCCACGCACCCGAACACTTTGGCAGATAATGAAAAACTCCTTTGAAGTATCACAGTAGTTGACAAAAATTCTTACATATTTTGGTTTGAGTCTGCAGAAAAGGAAAGCCAGACGGCAAGGAGGGGTTCAATAGGAGAAGAAAAGAAGGGTGGCCCATTATCACCATAATGGCTGGCTCCAGGGAACAAAGCAACGAGCATGCAGTATAATCCAATTAACTACCCTTTTGGGGAAATGTGGAGAGCAAGAGGGAGCTGTAGTCAGATCCCAACAGGACTAGCAGATAGAAAACAATTTAGTGGGTTCCTGGCTGCATGAAAATGTAGAACTCCATGGTAAAAAAAAAAAAAAAAAAAAAAAAGTAAAAAAAAAGCAAATGGAGATAAGTTTGAGGAGTGTCTCAGAGCTGCGATTGCGATACGAGGGGATCAGGATCTGCTCCCACCCCAGGTGTACGAGGAAAAGAAAGAGTAACATGTGAACAATGAGGAGCTAGTCTACATCATTTTCTTGCAAAATTGGGTAAGTTGTCTCAGTATCAAAGCATGAGGGTGCTTGTGGGGGAGCCTCTGACCATGGGAATTGTCAGCAGTGAGATGGGATGTGAGCACAGTCTGTTTACTGATGGGTAAGGTGAAATACAGGTTTAGATGGTACCCTGTGAGTAAGTGTGAAGTAGTTGCTAAATTTCACAAGTGTGGCATACTGTTAGAAGAGCAGACTAAGCGTAGGCAGGTGCACTTAGTTCCTTTCTTGTACAGTGAAAAGACAGAGTGGGAGTATGTGTATTATGGGTGTTTTAGGTCATTGCTTACAAATGGCAGAGTTAAGGTTACATAAGTGTGTACCTTAACTCTGTATTTTCCAGTTTTCTTAAGTCTGAGTTTTGCTGAACTCAAAATTCTGAAAAGACACAAGCTGTCACATGCCTTAATTTTACGTTAATGTTCTTCACCATTTTATTTCCTAAGGTGTTGGGATTTTTTTTTTTTAAACAGAAAGAAAATGTGTTTGTAGGAATTAGTGATCATTGTAGCATGCAGGCCAAGTGGGAATACTCATCCTGGTCCTATACCCTTCTCCTTTCCACTTTACTCCTGTGGGAATTCCACACCAAAAAATTAAAAATTCTGTGCACAATATTTTATAATTCTGCAAATTTTTGCATATTTTGCCTGTCAAAAATATAACACTATATAATCATGCCAGTTTCAATTATTTTGGTAATTTATTTCAAAATACCTGTCAGCAAGTATGTCTAACAATACAGAAAAAAAATTCCCCCCGGAGTAGAGAGTTAAAGAAACCCCTACGACAACCTGTTCCTGTTTCTCTGCCTCCCCTCCCCCCATCCGAGTGCAGCCACAGGATGCTCCCATCCCCAGACCAGACATCTGCACCTCTCCATCGCAGAGCCCAGTTGCGGACGCTACCACCCCCCAGCCCAGCCACCCACACCCGCTACTCCTCAGAGCCCAGGGATTCAGAGGGAGAAACAGCCTGATGCTGGGTCCCAGGCTTTGTTGTATGGAGTTTCCTGCACACCGCCTCCTTCACTCAGGACTTCCTGAGAACTGCAGCAACCAGGAACCCATCAGCTCCCTCCTCTTCCCTCTCCCACTCCGGCCAGCAGTGTCTTCTACTTGCGAGCTGTGTTCTGCCAAGTACAGCGGCCCCTAGTGGCAGCTAGCAGCTCTGCAGCCCACTTTGAGGGGGAGGAGGAAATTCTGTACAAATTCTGCATTGCTCAGTGGTACAGAATTCCCCTAAGAGTAACCTCTCAGCCCCACCAACCAGCCCTGTCTCTTCCAGTCCAGCTACCCTCCAATCTGACCCCTACCAAACAATTTTGTTCCCACTTCCTCTCACCCCACAAAGGGGGCAGGGATGGAGCATGTCCCTGATTGGTCTGTGGCAGTGAATCCAGGTTTCCCCCTAGACATGGCCTTAAAATCTCTATGGATAATGAGAGAACCCAAAGACTCTTCATAGCCACCACAATTTTCTGAAAATAAGCTGTATTCTGTCCCTGTTTGGCCGGTTTGGGTTTCCCCTCACATCACTTCCATATTCTTGGTAAACGCAGCACACAGCTCTACACAGGAATCTGCAGCTATAGGAGCCTCAGGGAGGTATCAAGTGGCCCATTCATCTCAATGTGATGGTCTCATGAATGAGAACACCTCAATGAGATGAATACAGCCTAAAACAATAGGTCTGAGAGGTGAATTGCTCTATTCATGTCAGTGGGTGTTCTCATTCCTCCTCATGGTGCTGGAGAGCTTCTGACATGCATCAAGCGTGCCTGTTCTTAGCGCCTCACCCCAGTTTCAGCCATGGGGATGTATACACTGCAATTAACCACTCATGGTTAGCCCATGCCAGCTGACACAGGTTCAGGCTAAGAGACTGTTTAATTGCAGTTAGACATTCGGGCTTCGACTGGAGCCCAGGCTCCAGGACTTTGTAAGGCGGGATGGTCCCAGAGTTCAGGCTCCAGCCCAAATGTCTACACTACAATTAAACAGCCACTTAGCATGAGCCCCGTGATCCCAAATCGGCTGGCACATGGCAGCCGCAGGTTTTCAATTGCAGTGTAGACACACCCACTGTGTTCTTTGTGCATGCTTTGAGCTTGCCCATTCTAAGCTGTTTTGACTACCTGACCTCTAAACTGCACCCTTTGTGAGCTCAAATGAAAAAAGGATGTGAAAGATCATAAGATGTTACAATAACCATGAAAAACTGTCAAGTTGTTTACAATGTTGAAAGTTGTAACAAGTGCAAGAGAACAAGACAATGAAGTTAGATTAACCTAAACCAAGGACTGTTCAAATTATGCTTGGTCAAAACGGCAGACATGGAACCAGAAGCAAATAGACCAAAATTGGTGTGAACGGCATTAAATCTAATTGGTGGACAACATAATAAGGGGGAAATCAATTATATTGACCCTTTATTCCCTTTTGGGGTTCTTGAAAAAGGGACTTTGAAAAAGGATCAGTTCAGTTCTCCCTATCTCCTATCCCATCCTGCATCCCCCAGCTCATCCGCCAAACCACCAGCACTGCAATTCATCTCAGCTCATCATGGGTTCATCTAAAAGGACCTTCTTGAAAGGAAAGCTCGCTGGCCAGCTTTGATCTTGTACAAGGAACTTTGTTTTCACCTGCAAGGTGGGTGAGGTAGTATCTTTTATTGGACCAACTTCTATTGGTGAAAGAGACAAACTTTCGACAAGCTTCAGAGAGCTCTGTGTAACTCAAAACTTGTCTCTCCCACCAGCCAAAGTTGGCCCAATAAAAGATATTACCCCACCGTGTCTCGCTAATATCCTGGGACTAGCTCAGCTACAACACTGCAACTCACATTATACAATCCTCTGCCTATCCGTGGGATATCTAACTGATTGCACTGCAAAGGCACATAAGACCTGTATTGTTTTCTCTTCCCTTGTTATGTTATTTTCTACCCCCACTATCTCTATCCTCTCTCTCTCACTCTCTTGGCTTTTCATCAAATCCTGAAGTCAACTCTGCTGTATTCATCCAAGCCTGCCTTGTGTAAAAAGAAAAGATATAATCAGATGACATCCCTGATCAGATTGTAAGCCAAGGTCCAAGCAGCAGTGTTGTGGTTGACTTGTCAGCCAAAGCACCAGCTCGTAACTAACCAGTGATCCAGTGTTCCAAAAACACCCAAAAAAGCCTTATTTCTCATCTCTTTTCTAGGCTGTCTCTCCATCTTGTTTATCCAGAACAGAATAAGTAAATGTCCTCTATGCATCAGGACAGAATAAAAATACCTTTTCCTTTTCATCAAAGAAAGGTTGCTCTGAAAATAAGAGACTCTCATATTGTGCCTCCAAAAAGAGAGACTTTAAAGGTTTTGACTAAGTTTGTTTTGCATAATCACTCAATCACAGTTTCAATATAAATGCCTGTTTTAATTTCTTGTTCTCTCTTATGTTTAATCAATAAAGTTTTAATTTGAACTAATGCTTTTGGGTGTTTGCCATGTAGCGGAATAAAACCAAGGCCTCTGTTTAACTTACCTATCTGTTTAATGTTGACAGTCAAAGAGTTTATAAACAGCTTTAATTCTTTAGGCCTTTGAGATCAATACTACAGCTTCCCACCCAGTGGGGCCAAGCTTACCACAGATCCTGGCACACACAAAAGGAGGCAGGGAGTAGAGCTCAGACACCCCATGTGGGCAGGGACCCCGTCCCCAGCTCCTCACATGAGATGAGGAAAGGAGAGGGGCTCAGACCCACCCACCATGGCTCCATGGCTCATATGAGGGGCCACATAGAAGGGCAAGGGATCCCTCAGATCTTGCCACAAACACCCTAGGGGGGAAAGAGAGGGAGGCTCATACCCCCCATAGAAGCATGGTCTCCTCCATATTCCAGGTCACATGAGGGGGCAGGGAGAGGGGCCTAGACCCCCCCACCCTGATGGACAGGGACAGGGACCCCCAAGACCATGGTGCACACAGAGAGGATCAGGGAGTAGGGCTCAGACACCTCTGAGAGCAGGAACCCTAGATCTCAGCTCACATAGAGCAGGGAAAGAGAGGAGCTCAGACCTTCCCCCTGCCACCTCCTCCGATCCTGACATGCACAGAGAGAAGGGACAAATATGGGGCTGACAGGCTTCCCAAACCCTCTCATGTCCCCTACAACCTATCCCCATCTATCCCCCTCACCCTGATGCAGCCACAAATCCTTCTCACCCTTATCACCTCCACTACTCCACCCCATAAAATGCCTTTATCCTGCCAGCAAGCACTCACATATATATTTTATTAAAATATTTAGATTATATTTATTTATAAAATAAAAACAAAACCCTAACAGAGAGAGAATTTAGCGATATGCCACCAAACCTTTTAAACATTCATGCCCAAGCTGTGACTAAAATGGACACTGCCCGGGGTGGGTCAGGTTCAAAGGACTACTGTATATTTCCTTGAACATCCAGCTCGTGTGCTATTTCGAAGGCCAACAATTCTGTTAATTCTTCTGTCCACGCATGCTCAGTGTAATCCAGTAGGCATGCAAAGACGTTTGTCAACTTTTGAATTTGATTTCCCCCAAAGGGCTGGTCGATGTCATGCACTCTGTTGGGGGTAACTGAGTATGTGAAACTGTGATGCAATGATTGGAGCCCTGGGTTGTTCTCTATCTGTGACAAAAACAGGTTGCTAGAATCCGTCAACTTTTAGAAAAGCTGTTTTTTTCAGGAGCTATGTTTTGCAAACTCATTGGTCAGAACGCTGCACCATCATGAGGCCAAATTTCAAGGCTGAGTAACTGTGTAGATTTCAGAGCACTTAGAAAAAAATCTAGTTTTAAACAGAAAGAAAATCATTGAGGAAAGACTTCTGACATTCCCCAATCTAAAATGATTTATTTCAAAAAAGCATTTAAGATTACTAAAGCTGCTAAACATCATACTCTAAATGAAACAACAACAAAAACTGTTATAAATACCCTCCATAACAAATAGAGGCTAGATTTTATTTTTCCAAAAGCACTGCCCAGCAGAAGTTCACGTGAACCTGAGCATAAACCAGCCAAGAACCCGGGGTGGAATTAATTTTTGTGGATATGTCTTATTACAACATCCTTAATATAAATGTCACAAAATAAAGTTTGATTGTAAACAACATATTTATGTTTTCTTTTGTGGTAGGAAACTGTATACTAATATGAATACTCCCAAATAAAATATTCAGATTTGCTAAATAATGTAATAATCATCTAACAGTTTCAATTTTTCTGAAAATCTCCTAGATTTCGGAAGAACTACAGAAAACATGAAGCAAGAGGTAAGTGCACTATGTCCTTTGTTTAAGGGTATGGCTACACCTGCAACTCTCCCAGCGCTGCAGGTACTCCGCCTCCCCATGGAGATTAGCTTACAGCGCTGGGAGCCGCACTCCCAGTGCTGGGACACTGTTTACACTGGCGCTTTACAGCGCTGTAACTTGCTGCGCTCAGGGGGGTGTTTTTTTCACACCCCTGAGTGAGAAAGTTGCAGCGCTGTAAAGCGCCAGTGTAGCCAAGGCCTAAGCTACTCAGTTTCCCAGATTTACAAATGTACCAAAGCAAAAGCAATCTGAAAACTATTTGCCTCCTTAAATCTTTAGCCTACTAAGATAAAACAAAAAATGAAAATGTACTGGACCTGTCAGCTTATTTTCTTCAATCTAACTCTCAAGATTCAGATCACAAAGGATTAGGGTTTTTAAAAAGAACATAATAGCTGTTTACCTTTTTCACTGACACTTTAGGCTTTGTTTGACTGCTTCGGGCCCTGGTATAAGTATCCATGGTTTAATTGATCTTAGTAGTCATGGAAGAAAGTCAGCTCAAAAATACCTACAGAAGAACATTCATCACATCATTATTTTGTGCTTCCTATTTACCTAGCATATATTTAGAAAACTAATTTTGATGAAACAAGCAATGAATCCACAAATTTGCAACAAAAAGAAATCTTAAAACTGAAGTTTAAAAAATTTTCATCCATGCAGATGTAAACTTTAAAGGGCAGTATCTAAAAAGCAACATTTAGTTTCTTTTAAAGAAAAAAATGTTTGAAAATCTTATAATTAAAACCAATATACTTCCCTCTAGTCAGTAGTGAGTGGGACAAGTTCCTTTGGTGAGCAGTGCCTGGAGAAAATTACATATACTTTATTTTTAACATTTCATTTTGTTGTCACTGAATGGCAATGAAACTTACCAGAATTGTGTCGCTGTCATTATTGGTGCCGAATAATAATAATTACAATTCAACTAGCTGAGTACACATACTCAACATAGCTATATTCAAATACACACCAGAGAACATAAGTAAATTTTTGATTCTGCATTCTGCACACATCTTTGTTAAATCAAAACCATTTTTTCCAAACCAAACAAAGACTTTAGTCCTCAATAATGAGAGGGATGAGGGGGGAGAAGCCTCTCAATAAGAGCTGTGGGGCAAATAACTTAGTTTTGAGAGAGAGTTGGACTGTGTGAGAGTGTGATTGTATGATGGAGTTGCTTAGGATGATAGGGGACAGCCAAGAGGCTCACTTCCGGTTTATGTCTTAACGTTCCTAAATGATCATACTTCAAGGTTTCAGCCAGTCACGTGCTAGAGTCAAGAAGGGATTTCTCCACCCACCTCCAATGTATTCTGGAAGGTTTTTTAAAATCTCCCTCCTCTGACGCATCAGAGATGGTCACAGCTGGACATAAGTGACTGGACAGAGACGGCCAGAGTTCTGAGGTGTCACCAAGCATTCTCTCTCTCAGGTAATTGGCTGGCTGCTTCCAGCTCACACGCTAAGGGTCTAACTGATCACCACAGGTGGGGTCAGGAAGGAATTTTCCCTCAGGTCAGACTGGCAGTGACCACGGGTTTGCGGAGGTGGTTGACGTTTTTGTTTTTGTTTGTTTGTTTGGCCTTCTTCGGCAGCATCTGATTATCTGGGCATATCTCACTTAATCACTTCACTGCCGGAGCAGGGCTTCTGCCACAGGTGCACCTTGGTCCCTCCTATTTTCTGCCTGTGGCACATAACAGTCCAATACAGTGTTTCTCAAAGTGGGGCCACCACTTGTTCAGGGAAAGCCCCTGGCAGTCCGGGTCGGTTTGTTTACCTGCCACATTTGCAGGTTCAGCCAATTGCGGCTCCCACTGGCCGCAGTTCATCACTCCAGGCCAATGGGGCCTCCGGGAAGGGTGGCCAGCACATCCCTTGGCCCGTGCTGCTTCCCACAGCCCCCATTGGCCTGGTGCGGCAAACTGCGGCCAGTGGAAGCCGCGATCAGCCGAACCTGCAGACGCAGCAGGCAAACAAACCAGCCCAGACCGCCAGGAGCTTTCCCTGACCAGGAGGCGGACCAGCTTTGAGAAGCACTGGTCTAATATACTGTGGGCTGTAGTACTTTGATCTAATTTTGGTTGTTGGGTTTTGTGTGCAGGTACTGGATGGTATTGAAGCACTATGATATAGAGGGAGAGCAGACTAGATGATCTGGTGGCCTTCACTATGACAACAATATGTCCATGTCAAATTTCAAACCACGGCTTTTTTACAATAGCATTATCTAAAGAGGTGAATACAGGTTTTGAATTAAAAATTGAAGATTTTTTCCCCCAAATCTAAAACAACTAAAGGAATTTTCCTAAAAGTTTCTGGAAAGAAATTCACCTTTAGGCAGGGACCAAGCACAAAAAACTTCAATCTCATTATCAGTTCAGAAAGTTATGAAAGGAGGGAGAAAATGTAAACTCTTTTGCAACCCTTACGCTATAACACCAAGTTTAACAATCCTGGATTGGCAATAGGGTTGACTAGAAAGTCTAGAAGGTCTTTTCCATCTCCAATTTCTAATGATTTTACAATGTCTCATGTGACTTCTATCACTTTAAAAAGCAGAGCTGGCAGCCTAGAAAAATTCTGCTCATGCATGGTATTTTTTTTTTTTTTTGGACAGGACTATAAATTGCCTCCACTATAATCATAATCATGGTACAGTTGGGTGAATAGATTTTGTCCACGGATTGGTACATTTTCATGATAATTTTAAAAAGCTAGCTTTGATTTTAATTTTGTTATATTCTTTATGTCATGTCACATCATCATACCTAAACTATGACATGAGGCAGATACAACACTTAAAGTCTACTTCAGTTTCAGAGTGACACTATTTTCCATGACACAATCAGCACAGAAAAAAACAAATTTTCCATAATTACAGATTTAAAATAAACAATTTAAATTATGAATATAAATGAGCTGGCCATTTTCAAATTATATGGTGATTTTCAATTAAACAATTGCATCTTTGCTTATTTGTAGGAAGAAAACCTAAAACATGTTTTGTAGAAATGTATGCTTAATACCATGTTTATAGTGTTTATAAAAGGAGATAAACTTCTGGTTATCAGTTTCAGATCATTTCTTTATGCCAAGGTTTGCTTGAAAACTTAGGTTCAAAGACTTTCAACACAATCTGCTAAAACAAAAACAAAAAATAAACCCAAATGAACAAACTATTTTCTTTTTATTTGCGGATTACACTATTATTATGGAATTGTCAAAACAGATTAACTGCACATTGAAAATAGCCATCTGTTTGTATACAACAGGGATTGGCAACCTTTGGCATGTGGCATATCAGGTAAATCCGCTGGTGGGCGGCAGGACGGTTTGTTTACCTGCAACGTCCAAAGGTTCGGCTGATCGCAGCACACACTGGCTGCGGTTCTCAGTTCCAGCCCAATGGGGGCCTGCGGGAAGCAGCATGGGTTGAGGGATGTGTTGGCCGCGGCTTTTTGCAGCCCCCATTAGCCTGGAGGGGCGAACCACAGCCAGTGGGCGCTACGATCGGTCGAACCTGCAGACGTGGCATGTAAACAAACCGGCCCGGTCTGCCAGGGTGCTTACCCTGGCGAGCCGTGTGCCAAAGGTTGCCAATCCTTGGTATATAAACTGAAAGCAGGGAGAGTCAGTGTTTTTGACAATAAGCAGTACATCTCTTAGAAAGAGAACATACACCCACAGTACATTAAAACCAAGGATAAATACACTAAACACTTAAAAATCTTTAGTCTATAATTTGGACTTGACCATTCTGCTATTTAAAAAAATTAACAAAATTAAGTTAGAAAACTGTCTCCACTGCAACTGCAGTCTATATTTTTCATGCTTTATCACAAAATATAACATTTCAGAGCATGTTCTAGCTGCATAATTACTTGTGAGGAAATGTTAAATTTAGTTACTCTTCTTCTGCCTTCTTAGAATTTTAAAAATAATCTCTCTTTCACCATTGTAAACACCAAGTCCTCATCTTTTCCCCCATGTTAATGACAGAGTCAAAATTAACATGGCTATTTTTGTTTACTTCCTGGTACTGTACACAGATGATAGCATCACAATCATAAAAATAGTATAATGTTCTTTATTCATAAACTGCTTTAGTTAACAACAACAACAAAAAGCTAATGATGTTAGGAATCATTTGGAAAGGAATAGATAATAAGACAAAGTATCCTAATGCCACCATACAAATCTACCTTGAATACCGCGTGCAGTTTCCATCACCCCATCTCAAAAAAAGATATATTAGACTTGGAAAAGGTACACAGAAGGGCAACACAAATGATTAGGATGATGGATCAGCTTCCATTTGAGAGATTCAAGAATGGGACAATTTAGCTTGGAAAAGATATGACTAATGGGGGATATAAAAATTATAAATGGTGTGGAGAAAGTAAATAGGAAAGTATTATTTACTCCCTCTGATAACCCAAGAACCAAGGGTCACCCGATGAAATTAATAGGCAGCAGGTTTAAAACAAAAAAGGAAGTACTTCCTCACACAACAGACTATCAGCCTGTTGAACTCATGGCCATGGGATGTTGTGAAGGCCAAAAGTATAACTGGGTTCAAAAAAGAATTATTTAAGTTCCTGGAGAATAGGTCCATTAATGACTATTAGCCAAAATGGTCAGGGATGAAACTCCATGCTGTGGGTGTCCCTAACACTCTGATTACCAGAAGCTGGAACTGGACAACAGAGGATGTTTCGCTTGATAATTGTCCTGGTCTGTTCATCCCCTCTGAAGCATCTGGCACTAGCCACTGTCAGAAAGCAGGATACCAGGCTAGATGTACCACTGGTCTGACCAAGTATAGCCATCACGTTCTTATGCAGTACTAGCAAAGGAACCAGAAGAACCCTCAAAAAATACATTTTACAGTTTTCCTGAAGTAAAATGAAAGATGTAAGCAAACGTAAATATGTTTTTCCTACCCTAAAATATACATTTCAAACCATTTTAAGGAAAGTCAAATCTTTGCTTAAACTAAACAAATTCTGCTTGATCCATCTGTGAAAACTTCATAATTACCATTAGAAATGTTGAGGGTGGGGTTGCCTCTGGATATGAAATTTCAGATCAAATAATTCTATTTTCTTTTGCTGTCCATCCACAGTAAGTAACATCACTAATTTTTTTCATCATCAAATGAATGGATTTATAAATTTTGTGTAGGACAGTGAAATTTCATAAGAAATTTACAAAGCTGATACAGCATGAATAGTTAGCAATACAATTAGGCATAAAAACAAGACATGAAAAATCTACTTGCCTACTTATTCACATTGACTGGAGACCTTCCCCTGACAAAGAGGTCCAATGTCACAAATTTACATATAATTTAGGATCTCAAAACCAAGTTTCTATCTATTTCCATTTTTATAGTGTCCATTACCGTATCTAAAAGTGCTAATCCTTACGGTTCTGAAAGAATCTTTCAAATGTGAACAGATACAATGTTGCCTTCCTGAATCTGAGACTTATAGTAGAGGCATTGGAGCTGTCCAACTCATATCTTTCCCAAGAAGCAGCAAAGTGAAATTAAGAAGACTAGTCATTTTTATTACGCTTAAACTTTATTGTTTGTATTACAATAATACTGGAGAATTCCAGTCAGGATCCTAGTGTGGTGTACAGATGTTATTCAGAACTTTTGGACAAAAGTGAAATTGGCTGCTTGGGAAAGTTACCAGCAGCCACGAGGCAGACACCACCACTAACAGGATCAACTCACAAAAATGAAGTCTAGCAGAGTGAAAGAGAAGACTCCCCCCCCTCCCCCCCCACACCCGCAGCCAGGAGGCCCACACCTGACAGGAGAGGGGAAAAGAACCAAAAGCCCTTCACTTATACAGCAGCCAAATCTGGGAGGTGGGAAGTGATTTCACTTTTACTCAGCATCCACTAACCAAAAGCTGATATAAACAGGTGCTGGGGGAGGGGGGCAGTCTCTGCTCAGACTCCCACACCTTCGCACTTGCAGCAGCTGGAGGGGATCCTGGCCACCCACCATGGCCCTGCCCCTCGGGCTTGCTGACGGGTCCCCCACACTAGCCCACCAGCCCCTGCTATGCTGGAAAGCCCCAAGGAGCGAGCCCAGCGCTGCTGCGACACACACCCGGGCCAGCTCCCAGATCGGGGGTTTGTGCCGAGCGCTCAGCGCAGGGAGGCGGCAGCGATGCTCCCCTTGCGGTGATGGGGAGAAGCGTCCCCGGATCCAGCCGTTACCCTCGGCTCCCTCCCCGCACGGGACCCGGGAACGAGGCACCAGGGACGGGACAGCGCCGCTGCTGCACCCAGCCCGGATCGTTCCCAGCCCCAAGCGCCTGCGTTGCCCGCCCGGATCCGTCACGGGCAGCAGCCAGAGCCGGAGGAGCCTCGGGCGGAGTCTCGGGGCGGCGGAGGGGGGAGGGCCATACCTGACTCCGCAGCGTCCGGCGCCCGCAGCCATGTCACACACACACACCCCCCCCCGCAGCGCACAGCCGCCGGGCCCTCTCCGGCCGCGGCAGAGCTCTCCTCTCCGCTCCGCCCCACCCCTCCCCTTCTCCGCTCTCGCGCGACTTCCAACCAACCGTCACGAGGTTCGCCGGGCTGCGCTCTCGCGCACTAGGTCAGTGAAAGGTCATGTGAGAGTCGCCCTCGCCTCCTATTGGGCGAGGGGATAGCGCGAGTGCCCCGCTGGACTGAGCGACAGAACGCAGGGGGACGGGGGAAAGAGAGGTCAGCGCGCGCCTCCCAGCCCAGGCGCGGCCGAGCCCGCACGAGGGGAGCAGGGCACGTGCAGTGTGGCCGGCCCACACGGGGGAGGGAGGATTGGGAGAAGCTGTGCAGAAGTGACAGCGGGCATCGTAAAAGGTCCCGAGTGAGACACGCGTGGGCCTGATCCTCGGGCTGGCTGGAGAAGGGGCACCCTAGTGCATCAGGCATGGGAGGCCAGGAGCATCCCCGCCGCCAGTAGGCCACCCCCCCGCTCCAGTGACCAGTCAAGGTGGGGGCTGGTTAGCTGTTTCAGCCCCACTCTTCAGGCAGGTGGAAGTTTGTGTGGCACTAGATCCTGTTCCCCGTCAAATTAATTAGAAGGCTGCAAAAAATGGTCCCAGGCCAGCAAAAGCCAACCACCAAAGCCAGCCAAATGCCAGTCTTCTGATAACGCGGTACCAGTGCACAGAGAACACTGAGAGCCTTATCAGCTTCACAAAGAATAGGCATTGAGAGGAGGGAACCTGTACTAACTCCCAACACAAACACTCCTTTCAGCTCTAGCTTGACTTTTGATCTCTCTTCTCTCCTGGGCCCACACCCCTGAGTTCAGATGTCCTTAGGGGCAGATAAGCGCAAAAGTTTAAAAGTCCAACATCTTTTTGAGATTCTTCAGCTAGGGCTGGCCCCAACTAATACTGAACTCCATAGAAAAAGTCTTATTGATGTCAATGAAAGTTGTATCAGGTCCCTGCTACAGGGAGAATAGAGAGCAGAAGATTCTGTTCGTGGGAAGTCTATGGCGAGGGACGCTCATAGTGGGGTAGTGACAGCACAGTTTCAACCCATTCTCTCAAATTTAGCGTGAGAACTTCTGTCTTCGTTCCTCCCCAACCATTTGTGAAATCCAGTGCTGCAAGAGAGTCTCCAGCCTGTACTCCAAGTCTGATGACATATTCGAAGTTTACAGTCAATATCACTTGCAGGTTCTCATGCACTGTTACAATATAGCACTTAATTGTATATGCTACAGGAGCTCTTGCTCTCTTTTCTTTTTGTGGGTGTATTAAAAATGGTGTTCCAGTTGAATTCATTTTTCATTTTATGGCAACATCCATTGATTTAATAAAAAGTTTATAGAGGCTCCCCTATCATTTTAGCAGCCTGTAAGCAGGAGCTGTCCCACAGACACAACACAAGCAGCAGCAGGAAGAAATAACACAAAATAGAATGGTTGCTTAACAAATTTGAGCAGAATCCTCTGAGAATGCTTCAAAATGAAGAATTCCCCTCTGAATCCCCAAAGGTTGGTTTACCCACGTTCCTGAGACCAAAACAGCCTGAGAGGAGAAGAGTCTACAGAACCAGGGACCTGACCAACTACAGGCCCAAGACAGCCTGAGTATGGCTGGGGCTACCTAAATACGCACACTGCGCCTGAACAAGCGGTGGTTGAGAGAAAGAGAACTGCTCAGTTGCTCTCAGCCACAAAGATGATATCTGTGGCTCCACTAGCCAGGAAAGAACCAACTGCCAGCCATGTGGCTTCCCTTGTACCAGGGGACCCCAAAGACTGACCTCTCCATTTCACAGTGAGAGATACCCAGCCTTCATACCAAGCTCCCATACACTCGGCCTTGTGCTTGATTTCCATACTTTTCCCTTTCATTCCTTATTCCCACCCATACCACTTCTAATTTCACTCTATCCTTTCCCTTAAAATGTTAGTTTCTTCTTACTGCTATTTAGTCCTTCGTCATTTGGTACTTCTCAGTTGCATCATAATGACCACTCTAGAGGTCAGCAGCTACACATTCATGTATTTACCCTACTACTACCACCACCACTTGCATCTTAACTTGTATAGTCCAGGAAATCTAGCAAGCTAGGGGCTAAAATCTGTGCATTTGTTGGGGCTTGGAGTATAAAGAACCAGGAGCCCATTGATTGTAAGGAGGTCACAGTGGTGGGATAAACAAGCTCCACCACTCTTGAGGACTAAGGGGGAAGTCAGATACACTGGGAGTTATTTACATATTCTATAAACTTGTCATCCCTACAGTAGATAAGTTTCAAAAGCTCTGCAGTTCTCCAGTTAAGCTTATGATGGAAAGTTCTTCATTGTTTCAACCTCTTTGTTTTAAAATACCTTTCAGTGTTCAGGACAATTCAAAGGGGCTTTTTCTGAATGTCAAGACTTACTTAAAGTAAAAAAAAAAAAATTTCAGAACAAAACAGGAACTAAATATGTGAAGAAAAGCTTTAAAAATAAACTGACATCTTTTTCCATTGTTCTACAACTCCCTTTAGATTATTCAATGATAATATCTTCTTATATGGCACTTTGCCAAATCTTTGAAATTCAGGATTTATAACCACCAGGAAACCATTAAAACATGAAAACATAACCTACAATAAACCATTGTTTGCCCAGAAAATTGTTTCATACATCATGTTAGAAATGGAAATTATTGATTGTACTGAAATGTTGATATTTAACAGTCTGATGTAAATGTTTCATTTGTGATTACACAAGAAAATTGGTTAGTTATTGAATGCTTCTTATTCTCTATGTTGCTTCTAAAAAGAACATCTCACAGCAACAATTTCTGGGCTCCCAAAACTGGATGTTCTATAGGATAAATCTAGTTTTATTTTTCATGTATGCATGAGGAAAAATACAAACTTATCCATTGCAAATGATTGAAAATTCAGAAGTTGGTAATTTTATTTATATTCTAGAATCTTCCATTCCTAGATGTACTAGAGCAACCAGAAAGGCAGCAAATAATTAATTGCCTTTTACATTCAATTCACCTTTTCATTCAAAGGCATACAAGAGAAAAAGACAAACAAAACTTGTACAGTAACTCCTTACTTAATATTGTAGTTATGTTCCTGAAAAATGTGACTTTAAGTGAAACGATGTTAAGCGAATCCAATTCCCATAAGAATTAATGTAAATGGGGGGGGGTTAGTTCCAGGGGGAAAAAAAATTGCCAGACAAAAGACTATGTATTATATATATATATACTCTCTCTCTAAGTTTTAAACAATTTAATACCGTACACAGCAATGATGATTGTGAATCTTGGTTGAGGTGGTGAAGTCAGAGAATGGGATATTTCCCAGGGAATGCCTTACTGCTAAATAATGAACTAGCAATTGGCTGAGCCCTCAGGGCTTTTCTGGTTGTTAATGTAGCCTCACACTCTAAAAGGTAGCAGGAATGGAGGGAGGGGAGACAGCATGGTAGACAGAGACACACACACTGTATGTGTGTGAGAGAGAGAGAGAGAGAGATGCGGATTTCCCCTTTAAGTATGGTGACTGCAATCTTAAGTACACTGCCTTGTTAAGTTAATCAGCAAGCTGAGCCGCAGCTGCTGTCAGGAAGCTCCCTCTGTCCTGAGCTCTGTGGTGCGCACCTCCCCCCCCCCACTCTATGGAGAGAGATAGGGCAAGCACTAAGCAGGGTGCAGGAGCAGGGGGACACCCAGATGTTAGTCCCCTTCTCCCCCCGCACAGCAATCAGGAGGCTTGGGGAGCAGCTCCAAGGCAGAGGGCAGAAGCAGTACCTGGCAGTGGGGGGAGGGACAGCTGAACTGCCAGCAAGCTGGGTGGCTGCTGCACAGGGAACTTAGGGGAGCAGGGAGCTGATGTGGGGGTGCCCGTACCCTCTGGTTCCAAGCCCCCACCAGCTAGCTGCAATGTGCTGCTCTTCCTGCAAGCAGTGGACAAAGCAGGCAGCTGCCAAATGATGTTAGAAGGGAGCATCGCACAACTTTAAATGAGCATGTTCCCTAATTGATCAGCAACATAACAACAAAAAGTTAACGGGGATGATTTTAAGAGAGGAGTTACTGTATCTAACCTAACATAAATAAGACTGGCTGATTAAGACCACAGTATGCTGGGTATTATGCTGCCCAAGCATCAGCTACCTTGCTAACTACTGCTCAACAGTTTGTAAATCCATGTGGACAAAATTCTGAGGTAGAGTGACAGGACTTAAAGCCCATGTTGGAAATAGTTTCAGATTTCAGAAATTGTGTCTCTCTCTCTTTAGATATCAAGAAAGGCCTACATACATATACCCACTGCTGTTTTGTGGCAGCTCCTGCCATCTTTACTAGCTATTACCATTAATACAATAATTTCTAGTGCACATTTTAGGATCAAACCAGCCTCAGTCATTTTGAATTGCTTCATTTACACACCACACCCAGCAGGCCTTTAAATTAATATCATTTAAACTCCAAACTGGAAATGCTCTGTTATTTTTCTTAATTCGCCCACATATTCATTTGCTTTTTGACTCAGCATATAATTCACTTTGCAATTAACAATGGCTTTGAGGATAGGTAATTTTGTAGAATTTCTACTATCTCAGCAACTGCTTTGTCTGTGGATTTGGTAGGAGCAGTTATACCATGCAGCATCTTATAAGATGAGCCCATTATGCTCCATAAGACCACCACCTTTTTTGTATCAATTGAATTGGTAGTTATGTACCATTGTAGACTCTTGACACAGATGAGCCATTCCTCTACTAAGCTATCAAGTCAGTTTTCCCAAACAACCAGACATTTTTAACGCTTCACTTTCTAAATGAGCAGTTTATTCAGTCCCCGTGTCTGCAGTTTCTTTTTCAGTTTCACTAGAGCTCATGATCACTTTTTCACTGTATTCCTGAATTAAGATCCTCATTGCCAATTGTCTCTTTTGCTTTTTACAGAGCATGCAAACCCTACCTACATATACACACTGCTGATCCGGCAGGTTTTGATGCATACAACACTGCACACACAAGAGGGCGCTCAAACTATTTAAAGGGATACTACCAGATTCCAACACGCTAGAATAATGTTTGGTGACTTACTAACTGAGGGATTGTCACAAAATCTTCCTTGATTTCCCTCAAAGATACCAGAGGTACCAAGATTTGAAATATCTACAAAATCCTGGGATGAGCTTCTCATCCCTGTTTCAGCTCCTTTGGGCAGACAACCTGAAAGCCCCATATCTGATCAAGGGAGAATTTTCCCAATGCAGGCACTGTAGAAGATGGCCATAAAGTTGTCTCGCAAGAATCCCCTTGCAAGCCCTCGTGTAGGGTTTGTGCTGGGGTGGGGCTGTGGGTAAGAGAACATCAGGGGAAGCGCTGGAGTACACAGCACTATGGAGATTCTGAACAATGCTATAAAAACAGAAATGTACTGGAAGGAACCACGATAGGGCATCTAGTCCAGGCTCCTGCACTGAGACAGGACTATAGTCTGAATGGCAGCCTAAAGCGGCTGATGCAGTTTAGACAAGCCCATGGCCTATACTAAGTTACACTTGAGACCTCTCCAGCCTACAGAGCAGCTCAGGATCAAAAGTGCACAAAGGTGACTTAAAGCCATTGGAGGCTGCAGTACATAATCTCAGCCCTGGTAATTAAAGTTGTGACAGATGGTAACTGGAGACTAACTTGGTCACTTTGCCATTTTCATGACCATGAAATTTTACTGTGATTCAGTTTAAACCATGAAGTTTACCAAAACTATCATTTCCAGCTTCTCCAGAATTTGTTTTGTCCTAGAATCCTAATTAAATTCCAAATTTAAATGCCAACGCCTTATAGATAACAGCTTGACTGCCATTTGATGGTCCACCTGTGGGTGTCTTCACAGTCTTACAACCTACAATGGGGGTGGAGATATAAAAATAATAAATAATCCCTCCAAATATACAGTACTGCGCAGTAATCCCTAAGCACTGCTATCCTGCTATTTCTAAGATATGTTTAGGTTCATTATGGAGAGAGACTTTACATATACTATATATTAGTACTTTCTGAAAAAACACGAGGGAGATTGTGCTGTTGTTTTGGACTGCATCCGTCATGTAAAAACTCCAATACTTTAATCTAAAGTGACACAGGAATGATCACATTCCATTTGATCAAACATCCTTGTACTGTGGAAAGTTCAAGGGGAGTGAGAGATTATAAATCTTACTGAGAGGATAATGTTGATCAAACTCATGGAGAAGTGTCCAAGTATGTATGGTTCATTTTATTAGAAATAACAAAATATTCAATAAGGTTTACGTAAAAGAGCTCTATTGAAATACCTCCTTGATAACTAAGACATTATGCAGAGCAGCAATGAAGTCCTCTACATTGGAATGCAGTTTTCCATTTTAGGGTTGCATAATGCAACTGTGACTTCAAAATCTGCAGGAGCCCAGGAAAATTATTGTGGAAGAGTCTCATTCCATCCATCTAATAATTAAAGAATAATCAGAACATAGGGGAAATTTCTTCATAATCTCTAGAGAAACAAGGTGGGTGAGGTAATGTCTTTTATTGGAACAAATTTTATTGAGGGAAGAGAGATAGCTCAGTGGTTTGAGCATTGACCTGCTAAACCCAGGGTTGTGAGCTCACTCCTTGAGGGGGCCACTTAGGGATCTGGGGCAAAATCAGTACTTGGTCCTGCTAGTGAAGGCAGGGGGCTGGACTCAATGACCCTTCAAGGTCCCTTCCAATTGTAGGAGATAGGATATCTCCATTAATTAAAAAAAAAAAATAAAAAACTTTTGTTGGTGAGATAAACAAGCTTTCAAGCTACACAGACCTGAGGAAAAGCTCAATAAGTTCAAAAGCTTGTCTCTCTCACCAGCAGAAATGGGTCCAATAAAAGTTATTACCTCACCCACCTTCTCTCTCTAATATCCTGGGACTGACAGGCCTATGCCACCGTTGCAAATTTCATCTCTCTGACATTTAGCATAATCATCTTGTGTCTAAAGCATGAGCACATCTCTCTTTTCTTTGAAAAAGATATCCTATTTAATGCAACTATGAATGTTCTCACTATTCATAGATAGGCCTGATCCAATATGTCTTATTGACTTAAATGGGCATTGGATTAGGCCCCAAGTAACTAATCTAAATAATATCTCATGCTAGTGAGTTTCACATGCTAAGTGTGGGCTGTGTATAAAGCAATGCCAATTTATCAGTTTTAAATATGATCCCTTTAAATTTCAATGAATGCCACTTCATTCATTATGAAAAAGGGTTAATGGTGCATCTGATTTACTTTATCAACACCATTTTTCATTTTGTTTAGCACTGCCAGGAACTAATGTTGAAAGGAAAGAACATAAGGACGCTGGATATGAAGTTAGAAATTGCTGTGAGGCATGTCAGGGGAGTTACATGATGGAAAGAGGATGAGAGGAATGGAACTTCCTGTGCATAGCTTAAAAGGAAACCACCATGGAATGAATGACATGTTCCTATCATCACCCTGATCACTTTGCTTGAATGTTGTATCCTTTTCCCCCGCTCTTCAGCTGTTTTTGCCTTTTTAAAGCCTTAATTCTGTGCCCTCATTTGCACACATGGACAGTTATAGTCATCCAGAAGTCAGTGAGAGCTCCAGGATGCTCAGTTTCTTTGAAAACCAGGCTTCTAATTCAAGTGCCTAAACATGGAATTAGGATCCTATTTTTGGCACCCATCTTAGAGTTGTAAGAGCTAATGCACTTGCCTCACTTAAGAGCTAGCTTGTGTTTAGAAGCTGCAGATTTTAAATAGCTCAGTAGGATCAAGCTAGTACCCTTAGATCCCAGTTTCTAAGATCACCCAGGCATCACAGGCTACCTGGCTATTCCTCCCTTAATTCTCAATGCCCTGATTACTTCTTAACTTTAGGGAGGCATAGGGTTGCCAGTTTTGTTTGGATATATTCCTGGAGATTTCATCAAATGACGATTTTTAGTTAAAGACTAATCTTTAGTTCCTGGAGACTCCAGGCCAATCCTGGAGGTTGGTCACCCTAATACCGTAGAAAGCAAGGCATGGCAACTATCGCCCTGTTGATCTCAAAGTGTTCACGTTCTAGCTGTTCAGGATATTGTGAGCCACTAAGTGATATCTGGGTGCAGACTTCACAAACAGCCACAGCTCATGAAGGTGACTGACTAGCAAAACTCTTCAATTCAGTCAGAGCAGAGACTGAGCTTTTGAGGCTTTGAGCTTTGCCAAAGGACTGTCCCATAACTCAGAAATGCCAGCACGTGGATGTAAAACAATACATGCATCGGCTATACGACACTGAAAATGTTGCTCATCAATTTTAAGTTAATATTATTTTCCGCATCATCTTTCTTGGCATAAATAGAAGCAGTATGGTAAATAATACTAATAAATTTATTATTCTTACTTTATTTATTTTAAAATTAGCCTATGGATGAGATTTTATTCAGATTTACCTGAAGTTTCACTAGTTAAATCTATTTTTAAACTAGAGGGAACTGAAAAACATTAGACAAAATCCATAACATTTCAAAAGGGGTCCATTGTTAACACGTTCCAACTTCTAAACTATTGAGCAGACTTTTGTGTAACAACAATAAAATGAGTCAATGGTGTAATTTTGGTGGCAAAATAACATTCATCCTTAAGAAAGGGATTTAAATCTCTGCATTAATTGAAAAAATCTCAACAATCTTAATTATGGACCTGCGAATGATGCCTCCATATTATAATAAAATAATGACAAATAACATTTATACAGTACCTTTCATACTGAAAGATTCCAAAGCAATCAGGGCTGGAAATTGCAAACCTCTAAGCACCCATTGGCTTTGATGGAAGTTGAGGGTTTACAACACCTCTTGGAGTTACTCAACTCCTTGCAAAAATTGAGCTGGTTAGTGATCGCTTCACTCATTGAAATGCAGTTCTCTCAGGGTTGAAACACAGTCGCTATTTAACAGCAGGACAGAAAGTGACAAAGAATGTCATATCCACTTGAGACTGCTAGGAGAATTTAAGCTAGGGAAGTCAGGTCACTGGGGCTAAATACCTGTAGTAATAGGAAACTTCCACAAAATTTTAATAACCCCAAGTTGTCAGGTATCCTGTTCATTTCTCAGAAAAACAAAATCTCCAGCAGAAAAGTGGCCCGTAGCATCTTGCTTGGGGCATTGGTTACATACTGAGTCAGAGGAAACGGTGACACTAACTGCATCAGAAACAGCATTCCAAGCTGCCCACTTCAGTTTTCTTCCTAGCTGTCCCATCCAAGTGCAGAGTCTATTTAGTTTGTGAATTCTAATACTATTGCTACAGGGTTTGGTTTGTTTTTTTCCTAAGGGTGCCTCAAGTTTACCTTTTCATTCAGTGACATTTTGGGCTTGGTGCAGTACATATGAATGTTTCTATCTTAAATGTTTTTTTAATTTGTCTCAGTTTATAAAAGTTTTATTCTTTATATGTAGTTGTAGCATGAGTCACAATAGCTAGAATTTATGAAGTAATCAGCAGCTATGTATTTCTACAGTGTACACATGAGGGAGTAAATAAATCTGTTCACAGTAGTTTTAGATTTTCATGGTGACACAACTGTGCATCCACTGGGTGGCCCATTTTCAGTAGAATATAGAAAGCTCATCTATTCCTGTATGCAAGCAAGAGGGGTGGATTGGCCAAAATAGCTTAACTACTTCATAAATCACACGATAAGATTATTGAGGAAATACCAGGTGCTTTCAACACCACTTTCTCTGGATTTATTCATTAGACTCGTTAGTCACATCATTTTCACTGTGGTCCATATTCAGTTATGGTCAGGGGAATTGGAGGGGAGAGGAAAACTGAAAAGAAGGGCACGAAGGGCAAAACATGGGAAGAGATTTTGGATGTCTTTCGGAGCAGCCAATAGAGTAATGCATGGTAGATGTCATCATACATTCAGTTCTGAAAAAAATACTTTTATTCTATGCACGTTAGTTTCAGTGACAATACACTAATGACTCACTTAGGGCTGGTCTACACTACGGGGGAAAATCGATCTTAGATATGCAACTTCAACTACGTGAATAACATAGCTGAAGTCAAAGTATCTAAGATCGAATTACTCACCGTCCTCATGGTGCGGGATCGATGTCCACAGCTCCCCCTGTTGATTCCACAACTCCTTTCGGCTTGGTGGAGTTCCGGAATTGATATAAGCGCGTTCTGGGATTGATATATCGTGTTTAGATGAGACACGATATATTGATCCCCGAGCAATCGATTGCTACCCGCCGATACAGCAGGTAGTGAAGACGTAGCCTTAGATACCACAGTGGTGAGTACAGTAAAAAAGCCTAGAACAGCTAGATAGAGCCCATTCATTTCATATTGAAAGTTAGCCAGCCTTTGATGATACATTAAGCAGTTCAAACACAGGAGATAACAACTTTGCTATATACCTCAGGTCAGAAGTGAGTTTCTAGTGCCGTGACCACTTATGGTGCTCAAGGATGGACTAAAGTTATCTGGGCCAGGATCTGACATAGCTATGGGGCCCTGAGAACACATTCACTCACCTTTTCATATTTACAGTGGAAGCTGGGAGTGAATATGACTGAGTCATGAAGCCAGGACATCAACAGATTAGTAAAATGCTGGGAGAGTGGAAATCCTCCTCTCCCCATGTTCCGATGTCCTTCTCCCAGCCCACAAACACACCAGGAGGCAGATTCACAGCTAGCATAAATCAGTGTCGCTTCATTGAGACTATTAGCTCTATTTACGGTAGTTGAGAATCCAACCGCTTTTTCTTTTCGCTAACACGGGCAGTCTTCATCTTTAGGTTTGTTTTGCATATGAATTTTTGTGTACGACAGAAACCACAAAACCCAAGTTATATTTAGACAAAAAGGAAACAAGGAGCTTTGTTCTTCAAACTGTTTCCCGTTAGTCCAGCAACAGGAAAATCTTGATTAAATTTAATTTAATTGCCCCACATTTTATTAGACAGTCAATTCATTTTCCTTTTGTAGTTTATGTATTTTCAGAAGCGATTCAAGTGAATCAGATGTCTATGGCATACTGTTGATGATTTCCTAGTCAATGGATATGGTTTAATAATTTAACTTCTATTTAAAAAACAAACACTTGATCAAACCTGAGTTGAACTTAATCAGTTATTAAATATAATTCTTGACTGAGAAGTAATTGACTATTGAATGGCCTTGTACAGTTAACGGTTATTGAGTTTTCAGGAATTTAGTTTCATTTGGCTGGGCTACCTCTTCCAGTATTTTAGGTGATACAATTAGTATTTCTATCAATATTTTAATAGACTCAATATTCTGGGAATTACAAAGTAATCGTTTTTATGACGGAGCAGCCACAGGGAGATGTGATTATATTCGAAATATTAACGATGAAGAAATTCAGATCTCCCTTGCTGCAGAGTAAGCCCTTTCCTTCTTGAATTACCTTCAGTGGACATGGAGAACAATTGATCACTGACCTCTTTGGAACAGTCATTAACATATTCAAAGACTTATCAGGGCCCCTCTTCATCGTCTTTTCTCAAGATTAAACACGCCCAGTTTTTTTAACCTTTCCTCTTAGGTCAGGTTTTCTAAATCTTTTATCATTTATGTTGTTTCCCTCTGGACTCTCGCCAGTTGATCCACATCTTTTGTAAAGTGTGGCACCCAAAACTGGACACAATAATCCAGCTGAGGCCTCACCAGTGCCAAGCAGAACAGAATAATTACCTCCCATGTCTTACGCACAGCACTCCTTTTAATACATCCCAGAATGATATTAGCCCTTTTTGCAACTGCATCACATTATTGGCTCATATTCAATTTGTGATCCGATATATCCCTCAGATCCTTTTCAGCAGTACTATTGATTAGCCAGTTATTTCCCATTTTGTAGTTGTGCATATGATTTTTCCTTCTGCAGTGCTGTAGTTTGCACCTGCCTTTATTGGATTTCATCTTATTGATTTCAGGACAACTCTTCAATTTATCAAGATCATGTTTAATTTGAATCCTGTCCTCCAAAATGCCAACACTTCCCAGCTTGGTGTCACCCGCAAATTTTATAAGCATACTCTCCCCTCCATTATCCAAGTCATTAATGAAAATATTGACTGGACCCAGGACAGACCCCTGCAGGACCTCAATAAATACTTCTCCCCAGTTTGACAGCAAGCCATTGGTAACTCTGAGTGCACATCCAGTTTTGCATCCACTTTATACTAATTTCATCTAGACCACATTTCCCTACTTTGTTTTGAGAATGTCATGTGAAACTGTGTCAATAGCCTTACTAAAATCAAAAAATGCCACGTCTACAGTTTCGGAGTCCCATGACGTGCTGCCTTCCCACAAGCGTTGCGCATTCTGATTTTACAGATTCCAAGTCCCTTACACTTTGATGTGCTCAGAATACAAATGCTCAGCCATGGCACTGCACTGCAATCAGATGAGTCCATTTATTTATTTCTTAACTGCTTTTGGTTTCTAAGAGTGTACTTATATATATGTTCAAAGTTGCAATTATGCAATTAGAAAATAGCCTGTAATAGCTCCAAAGGAAACAACTAGTTAAATGCATAACTAGACAATACTCCCACATCTATTTCCAGTGGCAGATTTTTAACCGATGCACAGGCAGCCTCTGTTTCAGTGGTTCGAATGGTGTCATTTTAACATAATTTTGTTTTTCATTTTTGCACTACACCTACTCATAACATTAATCTGAAATGACAGATCTGTGTAGTGCCATTAATTTTGCTCTTCTGACTATATTTTTGTTACCCCACTCCAACCATCCCCATTTGGTTTTAACTTGTTTAGACCACAGGTCTCATCATTCTTTTCACTAAACACTAAACGAGAATGGGGGAATATTTAGATTTGCTCACTAAAGTTATATTTGTGCAACAGTTCTAGTTCCAACTCCTCAATGTTTGTCAATTCATGTTGTTTTTGGATTTTGGTGAATTTTGTTGTCAGACTATGTGTTAGCATAATTTCAAGTCCTTTAGTGATGTTTACTGCATTCAGTACAATGATGATGAGAATGAAACAAATAATTAGACAAACAAAAAAAATTTTACAGTGTTTTCAGCTTAGATTTAAAATCATATCTGTTTAAACCAGATTCTTTTAAATGGAAATTGCAGAGATCTATGTGCATATCGCAAGATAAGAGTGTTATAATGAAACTATTGATCACATTATTTTGTTTTTTATTCAAAAACACATAAAAGAAGGTGATAGTGAGATTTTTTTTTGTGAAACCTACTTGTTAGTGAGGCTTATTGTTACTGATGCCCCCAAAGTATCCTGGGGAGCGAGCTAGACTATCATAATTATCTATCTTATGCTGTCTAGGATTGAATATCTTCTATTTTCTTTCATTATTGCCATTTCAGGCTAACTGTTCATTGGGATTCAAGTTAAGCTTTGAATATTACAACAAATCATTTTGGGTCACTTCAAAAATAATACACAAAAATAAATACATAAAAAGTATTACAAGTATGGGCTTTGATCCCAAGACGAGGTGATCCCATTGTATTCAAGCTGCAAGCTCTGACATTTAAAAGATCTGGGTTACTAAGAGAATGCCTTTCTGATTCCATACCTTTGCAGTTATGTTCAGCAAAGACTCTCAGATTGGAGACAATAGGCATTGCAACTGATCAGAACCTCGGGAACAGGCCCGTAAGTCCAAGTACTGAATTGGGTTAATGTTTCACTGGCCTTTCATGGAAAAAAAGAAAGTCTCCTCTGCATACACCATGATCAGTGTAGCCACTTTCACATCATGTCGCCTGTGAGTACTAGGCCAGTAGCCCACTGACACAGAGAACAAAAGCTAGTCCTTGTCTGCTGAAGTCTCCTCTGAATCTTGACAAGAGATCAGGTCATTCATCAGTTTACTTGGGATGGCCTCTCAGATGTTCAATACATACCTCTAGAAGAAAACTGTTTTTCCTACTGTTACTTACCTTGGAAAAATGAGCACTGCTGTATATTCAAATTTAAAGTCAGTTGTTACTTTAGATTACACTTGCATCCTTTTTTTTTTTTTTTCACATTTAATTTGCTGTATGTCAGTAACATCTAGCACAAGATCCCTGCAAAAGTAAACACCTACACACACAGTGACCTACTTAGAAATTACGTGCTGGCTTGCACGTAGGCATAACTAAAGAGTTTTTTTTAAAAGTCACATTTAAAGGCTGTAATTTACAACTTTAGGGCTTTGTGCGGCATACTGCAAGCAGGTGATGCACGATAGCCACACACCCAAATTTTATTCCATTTGAATTTACAGAGTTTTCTTTTAAACTACAAAGGCTCAATTGAGCCAACAGATTGAAGCAGAATGTCCTATTGATTTAAATGGGGAATTTTGCTTTAAAACTGATGGTATTGATAAGGTCCCAAATTCTAAATTCCACAGGTTAGCAACTAAAAAGGCATCTCCACTAACATTTAAAACTCAGGAAATTACGATTTTGTCCAGGACTTCAATCAACATCCCCCACATACAAAGAACCCAAAGACTTATTACATTGAATGCGTTCTGTTTATTTGAGAAGGAAAATCTCAAGTGAGTGTCCATTACAGGAGGCACCTCTCATAATGTACAATAAAATCAATCATTGCTTCCAGCAGAATACAAAAATACACATCTCAGTGACTTCCATACAATAATAAATATGTAATCATGCATCCGACAATAAAAAGGCACAGAAAACTAGTCACTTAGTAGTCATAAAAATTGCTAACTATATTAACAAAGCCACCCGAATTATCTGTACAAGGAAATGTAACAATATATTCCAAAGGTGAAAACACATAAACCATCTTTAAAATAGTATATGCAATAAATACCTCAATTGTTTTATATATTAAAAATAAAACTGTGCCATTGTAAACAGTATGTAAACAAACAAAACTCACTGTTCCTTACCATTATTAAAAGTAAATAAAGCCAAAAGTTACAACCCTGCTCTGTTATATATATTTCATTGGCAAGTTTTTCAGGCAGTTTAAAGTTGTACTCTTTTCTGCAGCAAACAGAGCCCACTGTGTGTCCTACTCTTAGAAATAAGTACTACAGCATTACTATGCTTCAAAACTGATCACCTGAAATGTAGTAGGTCCTTAAATATCAACAAGATTGTCAGAACTGAAACTTAACAAAAGCAATTTTTGCAGTGTTATGGACAAAATTAACTGAACTATATGAAATATTATAGTGTCAATATAACTTAGCAACCTATATAACACTGTTCATCCACAGATCTCAGAGTGCTTTACAAAGGTGGGTAAGCATTATTATCCCCATTTTACAGAAGGAGAAACTGAGGCACAGCTTGGTTAAGTGACTGCCCAAAGTTATACAGGAAGTCAATGGCAGAGAGCTAGGAGTATAATCCAGGGCTCCCAACTCCAAGTCTGGTGCTCTATCCAGTGGACTATACTTCCTCATTCCCTATATATTCTTAGTTTGAGATTTAATTTGTTATGTCCTTTAGAACAATGAGTATGGAGTCCTGCACTCACAATTCCCAAGTATAATTACAGAAAAAATAAGGAAGATGTGTAGCAGAGTTATCTGCTTGCTTAGACCAGAATCTGATCCCACTGAAGGCAATGGGAGTTTTTCTACTGACAACAGGGGGGGCACGATCAAACCTAGGCAGACTGGCGTGCCCATGAAAAGCCTTAGTAAGTCTCTGCGCTAGCCCAGCGGTCAGTCCTTGCAGGCCTGATTGCAGAATCAGGGCCTTTATGTTTAGTCTTCTGGTGTCTGATCCTTCAAGGAACAAGCAGACAAAACTTCCAGGTTGTTCAACCAGGGCGGCAGATCAGGCTGTTTTCCAACATCATTTTTATCAAGGGAGTGGAGGGGTACAAACAAAAAACCTAAAAATCTATGAACCTACGTAATTTTCACTTTGAAAAGAAACATTAGGGAACAGGTGACATTCGACATCTATAGAACATCGCTGCCAAAGGAGAATGTTTAGCTTCTCAGTTCTTCAGCTTTTGATAACATTGGTACAGAGTCATAATTTTAAGAACTCTATTGTATCCCTGGGAGGTTCTTCACCAGTGATTATCTGTGACAAACACTGATCTGTTTCAGATCTGCATATGCCAAAGTACATAGTGGTTCTTATCTGAAATTAATATATTTAGGTCTAAATTAAGGTATTAAAAGTATCAAGGTATGTTTATTTCGATGTTTCACAATATAACATCTTTTCATGGCAAGTGGTGAGAGGCATCCACCTAAAGTATACACAGGTTCATATATCCCTTTAGAAGGGATTCAGGAAGCACTACATTATTGTATTTCTCTTCTACTAGTGCATATCAACGGCCTGATCCTTCAGTCGTTATGTTAGTAGTTCCATTCACTTGAATTGGTTGCCGCATATGGCCTACTACTGCATACTTACGTAATACATTTTTATTTATCTGAAGAGAAAAGAAAAAATTCCACTCTAGGACTGAGGTCAGCACACCCCGTATCTTGATTATAATTTTAAATTATAATTTAATTTATTTTTGACCCCCAAAAGAAGTTTTTAAAGTGCCTAACTGAAAATCTACGTTAGCCAAGAAACAAAGTGAACTATATGATATCTGTGAGTGTGAAAACTAAATGAGACAATATAATTTTTCTGTGTCCCTCACAATACAGTAGGTCATCTATGTAGGGGATGAAGAAGAAATATGATATTTTTAAATGAAGATCCTACATTATTTTTTACACATTTTAGAAAAAATATTAAAATTCATTATTAATATTCTTAGGTGTATCAAAGGAACAGAACAATAAAAAAATGTGAATCCTCTAAAATGCATACATTCCTACCTGTGCTGTATTTTGCAGGTTCTATAGAAAAATCCAAAAAATAACTGTAGATTTCACATTGGGAAAAAGAAATATATTTCACTTATTAAAAAATCACATTAGGACAACAGCTCACAAAAAATATTTTCAGAGAGGGGGTCAAATCCTGGCCTCATTCAAGTCAATGGCAAAACTCGCATTAGCTTTAATAGGGCCAGAATTTCACCAAGAAGCTTTAAGAATTCTTTAGATGGCAACAATCAAAAACCCTGCTATTGCATCATGTACATTATAAATATTTAAAATATTAATTAGCATCTGTAAACGTCCTGAACAAACATTAACTAGTTTCTGCAATTCATCTGATATAAAAATACTATTATGAAAAATCCATCTTTAGTATCGTATATATTTTAAGTTTTTATGCACATGGATTAGAATAATTACACACACACACAGAGTATGTATATAAACATACACCCTTGCTTACACACTATATATTATCCACATGTATACACATACCATGGAGAGTGCAAATATGTATACTCCTATGTAATTTAAATTTGCAGACTCTAATGTTCACCAATGTGATACCCATTTTTATGTGAGGAATGATTTCTATCTGCATTGAGCTGGTACACTCTGATTCTGTGAAGACTTGTGCAAATGCTTAGCTTTAAACACACAGACAGTCTCAGTTTAAAGCTAAGGACATGCATAGGTATTTGTAGAATCAGAGTCTCATTTTGCATTATGTTTTCAAAGATACTTAATTTTCCTGTATATAACAAACTGTAGAGCAGTTTGGCATGTTCACACCAATAAGATCTCTGAAAGAGCTTTGATTTAACATATATAAAAGTGTTCAGGACATTCACAATATATCTGTGGAAAAAATAGCATAAAACATGTAGGATTGTTCTACTTGCCAATTCATATATTCAACTCCACCTCATTTGTAAGTCAGGTCATACTTTCAATCTCTAATTCAACTAAAAGCATTTGAACTATATGATGATTTCATAAAACATTTTAGCAGATTTTATTAACTATGGGATTTATCATGCAACTCTTACATATGGACTAGTAGTCCTTACTCATGCAAGTAGTCAAACACTACTACACAATAAAAACAGAATAACTGCATGATTAAAGGCTGAAGCCAACAGGAGCAGACTTCATTTGGACTGCCAGTTTTAAGGAAGGTTGCAGGATTGGGCGCTACTTGCACATTTCTTTGGTTGTTGCTGGTGGTGGTAGTTTTTATTATTGTGTTTGCAGTATGGATAATAAAATAATCTACACTAACTGTGCAAACAACTTCAGTGAATAGCAGCTGAACAGCAGCTATGGGGGGGAAGGAATACAGCAATGGTGTTAAAATGCAGTCAGAATCTGATTTAAATTAACATGATTACTACTATTTTAATGATTTATTCCTCAATTTTTGTCTGGCAATCAGTTTTTTAATAGCCATTGTACATATAGCTGGGAAGAAGAGAAAGAAATCTGATTAAAAAACAAACATGAAATGCAGTAACTAAACTATTTCTACTACATTAGCTGTCTTTAATGGGACTTTAATTGTGATAAACATTTACGGTCTAGCATTAAAAAAAAGGTATCTTCTCCTCATGGCGTATTATGAAAGTTAGTTGAAGGGTTTGTGCTTTGGGTGATTTGAGAGATCGTCTGGTCCCAAGTGAACTTTACTGCTTAATTCTCTTTACTGCATGGTTGTATGCCTAAGGATGGCCCTGGCTGTATTCACATACACCTCTACCCCAATATGCAGCTGTCGTCAGGAGCCAAAAGTCTTACTGCGTTATAGGTGAAACCACGTTATATCAAACTTGCTTTGATCTGCCAGAGTGTGCAGCTCCACCCCGCCCAGAGCACTGTTTTACCACATTATATCCAAATTCATGTTATATCGGGTTGCATTATATTGGGGTAGAGGTGTATGTGAATACAGCCAGGGCCATCCTTAGGCATACAAGGCTGCGTAGGGTACTCAAAAATTTGGGCACCCCTGGGTCTTAATGTCCACCCACCAACCGCTTCCTATCCCTGTCCTAATGTGACCCCTCCTGCAGGCTCCCACCACAGCTGGCTGCTGCAGCCTGGTGGGTCTTCCTCCAGAGGAAACTGGAAAAGCCTTGAAACTGAAAAAGCATTCCAGCCTGCCAGACCTATTAGCACACCACTGAAACTGTTAAAGAGCCATTCAAGTGGTAATGAAGCCATTTAACAGTCATTTGCCAACTCCCAAGTATACACTGACAGTTTTTGAATTTACTGACAAAAAAAAAAAGTTGTGCATTATGGTAATATTTACTCAGACCATGTTAGTCTACAGGACCTTAATTTAAAATTTGCTTTAAAAATATTTTATTTGTGTGTTGCTGAAGATTATAAAATCACATCTTTAAAAAAAATCTTTGCATAGGTTTTTAGATGCACAATCTGTGTATTCATCTTTAGCCTTAAATACTTGGATCTTCAGACATATAGTTTTTTTAAATAAATCCTTCAAAAGACGACCCTTATCTAAAATACACGTGAGCCCGGGCTGTGGTCAGGGATAGGGGAACCAGATTTATAATACTGCATAAAGTCCCATAAAACCTAGGATGGCCTTGAATATAGCAGTTAAGAATGTTAGCAAGCTGTATTCTCAGCTCTTCAGGAAAAGGACAATATTTTATGAACAAGTTATTTTCCTGAGGCTGACACACATTAAGATGCCTTGGATTTTAACGGTGAGTGCTATAGAAAATAATTTAGCTAAACTTCCTTCTGCTATTCTGGGGCCTAGTCCTACACTTTCTGGACCAGCAGAACTAACTTTGCTTCAACAGGAGGTTTGCCTGTGCTAGGACTGTACCATCTAGTTCTATTAGTTTTAAATAAATGTCAGCAAAATGTTACATAAAAGCACACGTTATTTAACTGATTCATGGCTGTCATTATTGATTAAGACATGAGTCTTCCGGTTCTAGATCAGTCAGAGACATTAAACTGATATTTCTGGTGTTTCAAGGTCCAATTCTAAGTTGCCAAGAGCGGGCATTCCTCACCTCTCAAAAGCTACTCAGTGCCTCCTAGGCTCAAATGAAGCTAAGGTTTTCATAACAGCAAATCCCATTTATTGTGACTATAATCCTCTGCCGTGAACATTATTTCTGCTGTGTGCCAGTACAAAACCCTAAGATAACTCAATAACCAGAAGGTAAAGCCTATTGAACACACAAATGTAGACACATGAAATTCTGTGAGTCTAGTGTAACTGGAAGAAAGTGGTTTGTGTGTGCACCTGCATGCCTGAACACTTCATCACACATGCTAAATATCACTTTTTTCAAGATGTCCAAAGAAAAGCATATACTCTCACAATCGCCTACTGATCACCCCCAGACCCCTGATCACCAACATGCACAACCTCTTTAATTTATGCCTTCATCTGAACTATGGCACAGCAAACAGCTTCCAAGAGTTTTCCCGAACCCATCATTCACAGTTGCCTCTGTAAGCAAAACAAAAATTAGTCCCAAGCAAACCCTACTTCCACAGATGTTGAGAGGAAAATGTTAATTACCTTAAAATGTTAATAATTTGTTCCTTCTGAATTGCTATTAAAAGGATGCTGTAGAATAATTATACTAAAAAGAATTTTCCCTCAGATTATGATAACAAGGATTTTCACATTCTAATTTATTCCTTATTAGTCAGATTCAATATTTATTTTTGCATTTCTCTCAGCTTCCACAATGAGAACACTCATCGGTTTCACTTTTGCTTTTAGTCCATTTCATGTCAGGTTCACTTTCCTGTTCTCATGCTCTAGCCCACTGCTGCAATGTTTGGGTTGCAAACACTACTTTTGAATAAGGATCTGTTTCCACCAGAATTGGGAAAAAAATCATGGAAACATTTCTACTGATCTTAGGTTTTTTAAAATATTGTTTTAATTTTATTTTAAAGAATATTTTTTACCACGTGTGCCCATTCTAATTTTTACAGATATTAGTTTGTTTTTAACCTCTAAAATATCTGTTCCACAAAAAGAACTAATAGACTAACCCTTACACACTTCAGCTATTAGAAATGTAAAAACATATCTCATTGTTTTCAATACTTTTGAAAACCACTATAAGTGATCATAAGGGTTTCTTCCTAAAAAATATGCTGCTATCTTGATAAATGTTAGTTGCTGGTGGAATAGACATGTCTAAAGAGCAGCACATCAAATGCTATCCCCAGTTGGGTCTGTGCAAGTATAACTAAGGGCGGAATTTGGTCCCCTATATTATTATAAGTATGAACCAACTCCTGCAGCCCTTATTCAGATGTGTAATACTTACATGAACAGTCTCATAGAAACCCACAGGACTACTTGTGTAAGGACTGCTCACATCAATTAGAGTTACAAGATCAGGTCCAATTTTGGATCAGAGTTACATTATTCTACTGTATATTGTTTTATATAGATTTTTTTATTATTTTAAAAAATTATATTTGTCACTTTGGGTTATGTGTTATTTTTAGATTTATAAAAAGTTAATGGTAAACTCATTTCAAATCAAATATATACTCTGGGAATATGATTCGTGTACAACCATATAATACACAGCACGTTTCATTAACTCAGCTGCTGTCACATACATGTTACACTGGTTTTAATGAAAGTGCACTTGTGCGATTATTTAGCTTCCCAGGCCCCTGCTCTCATTTGGATATGCAGTAGTTTTGAGGCCAGATTTTCACCAAACAGCTCCTTTTTAGGCACCTAAATAAGTGGCCAGATTTTTTAAAGTGCTTAGCATCTTAGGACACTTAGGATGGAATCCTGGTCCCAATCCTACCGGCTTCAATGGGGCCAGGATTTCAGCTCTAAGATAGCTGGACAACTCAATGGAAGCTGACAGGCAAAATCCATCTGCTCATTTAGGTTACTAAGCCAGGATCTACACTACAGCTGGGATCGACATTCTGGGATCGATGCTCTAAGATCGATCCACTGGTGGTCAATTTAGCGGGTCTAGTGAAGACCCGCCAAATTGACAGCAGATCACTCTCCAGTTGACCCCTGTACTCTACCCCCAACAAGAAGGGTGAGGTAAGTCAACGGGAGAGTTTCTCCCATCGACCCCTTGCGGTGCAGAACCTGTGATAATTTGACCTAAGGTACATCGACTCCAGCTACGAATTGAGTAGCGTAGGTCGACTTATTGTGGTAATGTAGACATAGCCTGAGTGGGAGCTCAGGTCTTTTGAAAATCTGGCCTGTTGTGTTTAACTGCCACCTGCTGGAAATGTTAAAGCACAACTGCATGCTCACTCAGGTGAACAAAACTCAGCATTGTTGCCAATTTAGCCAAGGATATGAAGTATTTGAATGTCACTGATGAGGGTGATAATGTTTTATTTTTCTGGGCTGTGAATGGATGAAATATGTCTTTTGTTATAAAATTTAGCATAGCAATAACACAAAAGTTTAAGACTTGGTGAAACCTGCCTGTAAGTGCTGGAAATATAAAATCCTACACTTCTAATGGTTTTACTTCTCATTTTTTGGGTGTTTTGTCCTTTATCACGTTCATTTTTTAAACAAATGAATTTGTACTTAAGTGCCTATTGTTACAGCCTTTAATTCAATAATTCAGAAGAAAAACAGAGGCCTCTTCTTATTCCTACTGAAGTTAATGGGAGTTTTGCCACTGACTTCAGTGGATTGCCGGGATGGACCTTGGGAATTCTAGGAAATCTTTCGTGAGAGTAAAGATGGGAAGCTTTCCAAATTCAATATAATTTCTGAGAAATAAACTGGGCTTCTGTATGGCAGAAATGAGCACTTCAAGTACGTAAGCAAACCATTAACAGAGCTATTAAACATGACACAACAGCAGTAGAAAAGAACTAGAAAATGCATTTTTGTATAAAATATCAAATTCCACACTATATCCCATATATAGATAAATACACAGATTTATACAACTAGTGAAGACCTTCTATTGATGATTATTAAGTGATACTTTATAATATAATCAACACTGCTGATAGCAGTATCAAATTTTTGTCTATAAAAGCATACCAGCCAAATTTTAATTCCTATCCAAATTCCTCAATTATCTCAAGTCACCAAAAAAATCCAGCTAATTATTTCACTTAAGCCAACAATATAATCATTTACAATTCCTGAAAACCTTAAAATCTTTGCAGCTTGAACGAGCAGCACTTTGATATAAAAATCATACTCCAAAATGTATAACCTGTTACTAAAGAATCAGCGAAAGGAGGATCTTGTTGTATAAATGTAACACAGTATAATGCAATAGTGACATATTTATCCTACTTGGGAGAAAGGAGAAAAACTCCATACAACTCTCTGTGGCTTTGAATTACTCAACCATGAATTATCATCTAATTCCCTGGTTGTAAGATAAATATATTACGCCAACTCATTTATCTTCAACAATATATATATATATCTATCTCACATAACTGAAACTTTTACAAATATCAACAATTTTTACACCACTAATTACTAGTTACCAGAACTGTCAAACAAATGAAGGAGCCTAATACTCAGAGGTACAGATATACCTATGAATAAACAGTGGTAAACATTAATAGTGCAATCATAAACATTAGGAATCAAGCAAAATAGATTCTCTGTCCTTTTTGTCTTTCATGTCCAATTGGCATTATCTATGTACAATATATTTTCTTAAATACATTTTTAAAATTAACACTACTGTACTTTCTGTTATATCTTGGTTTATATATGAATTTACCATTCAGTGTGAAACATGTTTTCTGTCAACCTGCCAGCAGGCAGGGCTATGATACAATGACAGAACACTGACAGTCTTTACCAGGATACCTTGTGAAGAAAGGTACGTCTCATGTGGGTATTGTGCAGTTTTCACAAGGTGAATTGGCATTATTTAATCCAGTTAAAAATCATAAACTGGCAGATTACATATTTGTATAGACAAAATATCAGAGAATGCAGAGAAATCCACAAAAATGGAATCTGGCATTATATTGGAAAATAATAATTCTTGCTTGCATTAAAATGATATGTTTTAGTGCACATTAGCTATAATGTTACTCCTTCCCCAGAGCAGAAGAGGTCGAGACAGAACTATTATGTTGAAAAAGACATTGTTCAGCTGGGGTTTTTTATTATTGATTTTCTCTTCCCCCTTAAGTGTAAAATCTTTTCCTTTTAAACAGAAGTGTACTGGGGTGGATGGGGGTGTATAGGAAAAAAGTAGAAAGGGGAAAATGCACAAAAGTATAGTGAAAAGAAAAAAAATATAACAATTGCACATTTTTGTACATATTTCCCCCCTTACAATACCGTAAAAACTAATACCATTTGCATTTGTGATTTGAACAGACTATTTTAAAGAAGGCATTTTATATTATAAAGGCAGCACATGTACCATCTGAAAAAGTGGTTGCTACAATAGTTGAATGCAAGAAAGTAGAAAACATTATACAAAAAACAAACCTTGATTTTAAGATAATATATCTGCCCATGACAATTTACTACCATTTTAACATGCATGTCTCCCTTTCCTCCTTCTAAGAAGTAGAGCCAGGTCATCTGAACAAATACCATCACTTCCTTTTTAATAACAATTGCCCTGTTTTGCCTTGCACATATTTGCAGTGGGTCAGAGGTGAGTTGTCTACATACAGGAGCAGAAGAGTTATATGAAGTGTATTAAATCATGTTTTTTTTTCCCTTCAGTGAGGTGTTTTTTGTTTGTTTGTTTTTTTGGTTATAGTATTACCTGCCACAAGGTTTCAATTGTCATGAGTCAGACCCCCGCCCAAATCATAATAGTTAGGGGGGATCTCTTCATTTGCCTTCTGCTTTCTGAGCCCTTCAAGTACATGTTTTCAACCTTTTCTCCATAGCCATGAGGACTTGAAACTCATTAAAAAAAAAAAAAAAAAAAGACTCCAGGAGCTGGGGCTTTAACAAAAACACTTAATATTTCAAAAGTTGCTATCAAATCATAAGTTAGTAACACTGTGTTTAAAGAGTACTTTCTGCAGAAAATCCATATAGGTAAACAACATTATAGATTTTGTGCCTTCAGTAAAAGGATTCTTTAGTTGTTTTTGTTCTACTCATCAATGCATTTGGAACTGATATGCAATACATTTTTGAGTCATAGTTTCCTATAAAATTTGCTCTTCTGGGCCTCTGTCAAATACAGTATAAATAAAGTCTGAAATATTTAGTCTACATGTACATTCAAACCCCCCCAGTTACATAACTGATGTTAAATTCTTTGGCAGTCATTTAAAACACCTGGACTATTGATAGAAAGACAACAGCTGAAAAGTTGTCCTATCCTGAGGTAATTTTAGGAGTGGTAAACAAAGAGGAATTATTAATAATACATTTTCCTGTGCAAAAGGAGTTCACCCTTTCAAAGGCAGTCACTTTAGTCCTCTTTCTCAATTTCTGTATAGTCTTAAGAAATTCTGCTGCATATGCCCAATTCTATGCATTGTTTAGTGAGACAGTGAGCATGTTAGAGAGAATTCATCCTATGACTAGGAAAGCAAAGAAAACACTTCAATGAATTGTAATCTTGAGTTTACCAGCAAGATTAATTATATATTCTATCAGAACACCCACAAATTAGAATGCTGCTGCACATTAAAATGTACACACTGTAGCTTTCAAAGAAGCTGGGAGAGAAAGGAAAGATGGTTTATGGAGACATAACAGATGTCATCGGAACATAATTAAAGGGGTCAGTGTCAAGTACATTCTTAAAACTCTCTATTGTTTGCATACCCTTTTAGTACAACAGCTTGAAAATAATGCACCTGGCAAACAGCTTTTGTTTTGTTTTGGTTTTTGCTGAAAACCTAATGGAACACAGCTTCTTTCTTTTGTTTACCAGCATAATCAGTTATGTTAGCATAGTTCTCGGAACTGTGTCCTTCTATTTACTTCACAGCAGAAGAGCACATAGCGCTTGAGACAGACAGACTTGAGCTATTTTTTTTAAATTAAAATTTCCTGGCAACAGAGTGGCAAAGGATGTTAGAAAAAAACTTAAGACAGACATTTACCTTCCAGGGGATAACCCCGACCAAATGAGAAAGATAGGTCAAAGTTAAACCTAATACTTGACACTGTTCCCTTTAAAAATGTGGGAAACAAACGTTTTTAAACCAAATGAAAGTCTGCTCAAATATCATAAAGCAATCATATACTAACCTACTTTTTAACCTTTAAGAGCTGACAAAGCCTCTGTTGTTGAAAAGGAGGATATATTAGTAAAAGCTATACCTCTTTTGCTGGCATGCTGCATTCTTACAAACGGCAAGGAGGTATCCATTTTATACAAGCTGGGTTAGGGTATGTCTACACTTAAAAGGCTACAGGTGCTCTTGTAGCACTTCCGTGTAAACACTCCCTACAGTGACAGGAATGGTTCTGCTGTTGCTATAGTTAATCCATCTCCCTGAGAGGTGATAGCTAGGTTGACAGAAGAATTCTTCCATCAGCCTAGCACTGTCTACACTAGGGGTTAAGTCGGCACAGCTAAGTCTCTCAGGGCTGTGGATTTTTCACATCCCTGAGAAACGTAGTTATGCTGATGTAAGTTTTCAGTATAGAGAAGATCTTACTGTGTAACTATACCCAAGTTGTGAACCATTAAGATATCCTAATTATTTAAGTAGTTTTACTATAGTTTTTACCTCCAGAGATATTTAAATTCTTTTCCCATTAGATAAATACTTGGTGAAAAATGATCTGGGAACTCAATTAATTATAAAACTATGTCTTGTTTAGCTGCACCCCCACTGAATTGCATAAACCCTGTTCTAATGAAATGTTTATTATCAGAGTAATTCTAAGTGAACCTGTTTACACTCTGTGTTATTGTTTTGCATGTGATTTACCTAAGCATGCATAGTGTACAATACTTGGGAAAGGATTAACATTTTTACTAAATATGTATGATTTACCAGTGCAGTAGTACTGGTAAGAAACAGACTGAATATAGATATGTCGAGTAGATGCGTACGTTGTTTTGGTATTTAATGAACCTTTAAAAAACAATATTAAAATGGTGCACATAGCTAAGTTCTTGTATCAGACTGGGAAAGTTTACCTCACAAAATCAAATCAGCTATAACTTTAAAACATTTTATACAATAGTAAATAACATTAAATTACTTCTGGCTTTTAAAAAATGTTTCACTAACCTTTTTAATCCTCTTTTTGCATAATAAATAAAATATAGTACAGATATTCAAGGTAATTGACTAGCTACATTAAAATGTGCCATAAGAAAACTCATAATTTTCCATTTAGGAAGCTGATTGATAATTTTGTGAGGTACCTGTCTCTCCAAAACACTCAGGCATTAATTACCTGATATACCTAGTCTACATGGGTAATTTAAATACCTAACTATAGAATGTGTCAATTATATATAATGCACATCATTTGCTAAATATGGCACAGATGCTAAGTGTTCACATCCACAAGTCCTTTGCCACATAACATGTTCAGGTAAAATACAACACTGAAGAATAGAAAAGTGCCTGTAACCAAATAAAAGACACACAAGTAGTAATAAATTAAATCTTATTAAAACTGATATAAAAATTGTTCAAGTGTTTAAAGTATCAGATATGTCATGCAACAGAAAGACAGATGATTCAGACAGGTATACCATGCATTATAGTTTGCATTCGTGGTGTCTGTAACCATACTCCTTGGCCAGTGAGTGCTAAGTACCTGAGGCAATGTCAGTCTTGCAAGCAAAACCAGGAATGTTCCATCTCTCAGTCTTCTGTACAAAATGTTTTAGGGAAGCTATGCCTCAGAAAGTTAAACAAACTCAGGCTCTACGTTGATACATTGCTGCATTGTAAGAGAGCTATACTGGGCCATATGTAAGGAAAGCAATAATTACTTAATTACATTTTCCAGGCAACGCAGTTCACTATATACCAACCTCTTTACCAAAATGTGCTTACTTGAACTTGCCAAGTTTGCACACTAAGAAAAGGTCTTCACAGCACATATAACACCCCCCCCCTTTTTTTTTTGGCACAAAACCGTTCAGATTCTCAGGTCAAGCTCTTCACCACACAAGAATGCAGATATATTAACCTGCATAGTACATCAGTGCTTATTCAACCATATAGTAAACTACAAAGACAGCAAAGTGCCTCCACTTTGTTAACGAGCAATTCTCCCTCCTTCCAAGGATAGCACCAGTACTGTTACACGTCAGACAAGGGAATGTTCTTGCCAAGCTCTTTAATTCCCTGGAGAATTCGCTTCATATGACCCACTTTCGTTATCCCCAGGTCCTACAAAAGTAAAGGAGAGGAGGGTTTTATTTACAAAAGAGAAAAAGCCCAATGCAATTCAGCCATGCAGCAGTTACAGAATCCTTTACAGTTCATTTTAAGTGATCTGCAACAGCAAACAGATTTCTAAATGTGGAAATAGCGAAGTATTATCTAACGTAGCAAAAAATATACATTACAGACAGCTTATCATGAACCTCTTTCTATTCAGCACAGCGAAAATTACTTACCTGCAACTACTGCTGTATCTCATACAAATCCTTACTTCTGTGTTCTCCTGACTTCTGTGCACAGCCATTAGGTTTTTTTAAATTTCCAGAAATTGCTCAATCTCCCTCTCCTCTCTACATAGCAGTTGTTGGCTTCAAGGGATGTGATAGATCATAGCTTCCATCCGTCAATTTTTATTGCATCTGTGGCCCTAACATGCCTCTCTTAATCAGCAAATATGCACATCCCCATGGGAAAGTAGATGTAGGCCTACAGGTATGTAGGACAACTTTCCTTCAGAGAACAATAGCTAAGGTTAGAGTGAATTTCTCAGTCCAGAAAGATAAGTATCTTAACATGGATATGCTTGGTAATTAGAGGAAAGTTTTATGACAATCACATCTAGAAGGAAAACGGGAAAGTACACAAGAAACAAATCTGAATGTGTTGTATAATTTTCTCTATGTACATCAATGAGGCAGTTAAGATCAGCTGAAATGTTCTCAATAGTGTTTTCTAGGACCCAACTCTTCAGGACTGGCAGTAGCAAGGAACTCTTACGAAGAGGCTGCCTACCTCCAATCACCCACACCTTTGGAACTCATTCCCTTTGGCAGTGAATTTGCAGAATTTCAAGGGCATTGTGCAAGAATTATTTATTTGTTTCAGCTTACTCATTTTCATTCACTTTATTTCAACAATTTGTCTACATTTTTTGCAATAGCCATCATATTTTTATTTAACCCAACCCACTATGGGTTGCTTATGGAATTAGTTTTTTGTTTTTTTGAAAACAATGTGTAGTTGAAATAAAAAAGGAATTGAACCTTGTTTAATTTGTATTAGTCTAGTGGTCAGAGTAGCAGAATGGGTTTCCTGACTCTGGTACTGACTATGTAACTTCAAGCAGTTTACCTAAACTTTCTGAGTCTCAGTTTCCCCATATACAAAACCCACCTTTGTTAAACACTTTGGAATTCTTGGATTAATTATGCCAGGTAAGTGCAAAGTTTAAATATTATTAAAGTTATTTGAAAAATTATGAACATATGAACTATTTCTGAAATATAAAATCTTCCACTTTAGGAGGACACATTTTCCACATCAAGGATAATAAAGAGGGAAAGGGCAGCATAAAATAATTCTTATTTTAATGTACTGAACAAACTGTGGTAACAATATATATATCATGGTATGCACACTTTATACAAGAGTTCACATATATGTGTTCTGAAGACATCAAAAACTCTGGAAATAAGCATTGATACTTAAGTTATTATGCAATTTAATTTCCATTTACCCACCTGAGACAAGGAGAGTGTGGTATAAAATTGAAAGAAATCCCTTTTGTTATATAAAATTTAATTGGATACAAACTGAACACATTGGCCTCTCTTCACCTTTGAAGATTTGAGTTCAAATTCAGGTTAGGCAGGAAATGGAAAGAAATTGGTCCTGTTTCCTAATGGACAATTATCTACACTACAGCTCAAGACCATCATATATGATGATTCAGCATAATGATAAGGTCCTGCTCAGAATGGACCCCAGACTAAAACTGGAAGGGTTTTGCACATTTAGTTGGTTTGACAGACTAATGTGAAGAAACTTGTAGCACATCTGTCTGTACTGCACTTTGTTCTATCCTCTGCTGTCAATCTCACTCTTTCTTGAGTATTCAACAAAAACATCTAAGAAAAATAGTTAATATATGCAACAATTAATAAACACATATAACAATGACTGAAACTTTTTTCCTGAGACCAAATGGGCATAAGGTTATAGATTCAAAGTTGTAGAAAATTTTCTTATTTGCCTTCAAGTTAATTTTCTAATGAAGAAAAAAAAAGTTCAAAGCAACTACTCAGAAACCTCCTTGCAACAATTTGTCAGAGGATCTACTGTTTCCATCTAAATTACAGTCACTTCAACATAGAATGAAAATAGAATATACATCTTTCACCATCACCACCAAACTTGGGCATGAATTTGATGAGGCTTTGCCAGGGTTTTCATTTGTAGGATTTTTTGGTAGTTGTAGCAGGATTTTGTCAGACTTCAGAGATTAAAAAGAGGACAGGATCATGTTATGACCCTTTCAGCATATCAACAGCTTTTCCCTCAACCCTAGGCCTCAGACTCTCATTACAAATTCTCCTGGCCCCTCAGTTAAAGTTTGCCATCCTTGAGGGAAAAAACCAAACAAAGTTAAAAAAGCTCTGAATTTTCACTTGTGGAGATCTCCCCAAACCATTCTGTTGAGAAGACAGCACATATGGTGACTTTAGATGCCATCTAGATACCAAAAAGTTTCCAGGGATTCTTTTATTCTGACTTTCACCCCATACAAAGGGAGGGATTTGGAACAGCAACACACTGCAAATCACAAAGTGCACCCCACCCTCCAAAAGCATTCATTAATCACCTTATATATGGTGGTATATCTCTCTGTTGATTTGACATCTGATTAACGAACTTCCATTTGGCCAACATTTGCTCTGGGTTTTCAAAGATGGCAGCTAAGATAGGTTGGAAGGGGGACCCTCAGCACAATTTCAACTCTAGCTCCAGAGCAGGACCTCCCCTCTACCCCATTTCCATGCCACACAGCTAGCTACATTGCCAGCCCACCTCACAGTTTCTAGCACCCAGTGACGTAAGTACTCAAGAGGTCCTTGAAAAATAGCTGGAAAAGAACCTGATGAAAGTTCTTGCAACAATTTTCTTCTTAAATTGTCAACTGTCAGGGAATCTTCATCTGTACTATACTCTGGAGATAAGGCTAGAGGCTGCCTTCTACCTCCCTCCTCCCCAGCCCAAAAAAGGTCTGCCACTCAATCTTTAGCAAAAAGGGTTCAATTCTAATATTTCCAAACAAACAATACATATAGAATTCTGCGTTAACATATTTAAGAGCAGAGATTTCCTCTAGCTTCATTACTAATTTAACAAAGACATCCAGTGAGTCCAAAATCTAACAAATCTCAAAGGATTTTTTTAATATTCTCTAAAAGAGCTTTTTTTTGAACATTTTAATTCCTATTAGAGACACAGTGGGTGAGGTAACAGCTTTTATTAAACCAACTACTGTTGATGGGAGATACAAGGTTCAGTGTAGACACTACCTATGCCAACAGGAAGAGTTCTCCTTTCAGCACAGGTAAACCACCTCCCTAGGAAGCAGCAGCTATGTTGATTAGGGGTCAAGTCGGCTTAACTACACCACCCTGGGGTCTGGATTTAATTTTCTAGTGTAGAGCAGGTCGCAGAGCTCTTCTTCAGGTCTGGAAAATGTACTTAGGCCTGGTCTACTGTAGGAAATTAGGCTGGTATAATGACATTGCACCATAATTCTAGCAAAGTTATAAATTGGGAGCTTAAATTCATAACTTTGCTAGACACTAAAAATCATGGACTGAACAGAGATACCAGCTTTATTACAACAATTCTATAACCCACTAACACCTCCCCCCTTTTTCCTTCCTCCTGCCCCCATTACTGGAGTATGTTAAAGGGCCACTTCATCTTGAATTGTCCATTGAAATGTGTGTTAACTAATTAGGCTGAACAATCTGTTCCATCTTGTATTTAGCTGTGACACTGAGTATGTTTCTCAGACCTGAAGAAGGGCTCTGTGTAAGGTCGAAAGCTCGTCTCTCTCACCAATGGAAGCTGGTCTGATAAATGATATTATCTCATCCACTGTCTCTCTCTAATATCCTGGGACCAACACAGCTACAACAACACTTAATTTCTATTACTCAGTTAACAAAAACTAAAGATGAAAACAATATATAACCCTCACCATAAATTTCAGTTTGACTCTCACTATACAACCATCCAGATCCTGCATCTTGAAATATAGGACAAACTTCTGTGCTGAAATCTTTCTATAGAGACATTAGAACTATGATACCACTGTAGCCCAATAGACACTCTTGCAGCTAGGAATATAAGCAACCAGCTCTCATGCACAGGAGCAGTTTTAAAATGCTAATAACTGTAAATTAGTAGGGAGGTTAATTCTCAGGGAGAAGAACAATTTTCCTATTTTTCAGTAATGCATGTGCAAATAAGCATCTTAAATGCATTAACAATATAAAATTAAAGGGTCAGAATCACTGCTATCCTCTGTCTGCTTTGAGCTTGTCTGACCAGCAAAAAACAGGTTTATGGTTCCTGAGTGACACAGAGAAGCTGGAGAATACAGATGAAACCAGCATATATTACTTTCTATCCTCATAAATAAAATCCTCCTAAAATGGGTGACTGGATTTTGCACAAGCATTGAAAGAAAAAAACAAACCAACCAACAAAAACCTCTACAATCAAAACTTCAACTGACAAGGAGATATTTCTAAAAGTTATGACAAAGATGAAGTGGAGGAGTTATAATAAAAGCCAGATGTAATCTTATAACAATTCAATAATCCAACCCAGCCCTCCTCTCTGCCCCCTCCACCTTCAAATTACAGGTTGAGGCAATGACTGGCCAGACTGTTTGGGCTTGCTTGGGATGCCAGGAGTTTTATTGTTCCTCTCAGTGTACGTCCCCATGTAGCTGCATAGATTATTTGGTAATCACTTGAAGACATGCTGAGGGAGTCTGCTTGTAGAGCAGACAAAGGGAACTGAGTTCTAAGTCAGGCCTTCCTTCTGCAGCTCCTGTGGCACTGACAGTCAATGTTTCATTCTCACCACCATCAAAAGAAGGGAGAGATCTTGTGGATGGAAGGTCCATGCTAAGATCAAGTACTTGGGGCTGGAGAAGGGGCAAGAGAGGCAGAGTCTTGAGGGACATCTGGCACTGCTTGCGGATGTTCTCCATTTTGAACAGATGCCCCAGAGAAGCACAAACTGAGTCCAGGACACACCAACTATGACAGAGAAAAGACTGGTGTTGGGTTCCTCAGCTTGATAAATTACTTTCAGCTTGGATGCTGAGGTGAGGAGGAATTGTTCACACTCCAGCACTAGGGATCTGGTTCATGAAAGGGCTTTCCTGGTGATAAAGTTTTGCAGTAACCCTCTGATTGTAGAGGAGAGAGGTGGGCCGGTAGGCTTAGTTATAATGGGCAACAGACAGAAGCCATTTCCCATAGCTCAGGCAAGGTGAGAGGTAAATTCATTGCAGACAGTCTAGGGAACAGGATGGTTACACACAGGTGAGGGATCAAAGACCATGCCACATAGTACAAGTACAGGCCTTGTACAAACATGGATTGCAATGAGGAAAGGATGTAGATGGATCCTAACTTCCATGTATATTGAAGACCTATTAAGTTTTCACATCTCAGTAGTCATGTGGGAGAAAAATATGATAGGGGAAATTTGTGGACATGTTTTCCAATGTCCTTGTAGCACAGGGATATATCTTTATCAACTCAGCAATCAGAAAACTATAGGTGCCGAGCACTGTCTCTAATTGGTGATCTGCATTCAGAATTCATGCTAGTATTGTTTGCAACAGACAGCCTTAGTGCTCCACTCATCTATTCAGATATGCTGCTATAACACAAAAAAACCAAACATTTGGCCAAAGGGTCTCCTGGGATTTAATGAGCACTTTTGCTGGAAGTTCCACAGCTATTCTTGCAAAAATATGAAACACTCTCGATATAACACTGTGGTTAATGCACATGACCTAGCCTCTTTCTAGTTCATGGATATTGGCTTCCCTGCATCACTGGCAATTAAAAATCACTTTGATTCATCATTTGCCCTAGCTTCAAGGAGAGTCAGTTAATGGTCACATTGCAGAAAGCTACTTGGTTAAGTTTCAGTTTGATCACATAATCAAAATGATCCTTGCACAAGGCCAGAGGGACTTTCCTTGCCTGCTGTAATGCTGTTTACTACAACTTAGATCTCTTGGGTTTTTCCTTTCAAGGGTTTTATCATTTTGAGAAAGCCACAGCCCTGGGGTGCCTAGTTTCCTGTTTAGCTTCTGAATCGTCTAGTCCCTGCTGTTCAGAATGACTGCACTACACCTGAAACAGGGGGTGGGGAGAAGATATTGTTCTGGCTTGCCAGAGGAAGGTAGCAGTGTTTTACAGGTAGGGGAAAAGGAAGGATGTCAGAAGCCAATGTAAAAAGGGTGGGTGGAGGCCAGTATAGCAACACTGATTCATCCCCTGGGTACCTAAGGACGGAAGGCTTTAAAAGGGGCAGATTCAGACATTAGAAGCCCTTTCTCCACACAGCAGGCAAGGCAGCACCCACCCTACTTCCCTCCCCTCGAGGTGCAAATATCAGGTTGGGTTAGGACTTGCTGTGGGCATTGCGCTAGTTATTCCTTTTTAGGGGGGCTGGGAAGGAATGTTTTCCCTCACACCAAATTGGCTTCAGTGGAGTGAGTGTCTTCCGCTTTCCCCACAGTGGGTGTCAGGGAGGACCTATTACAGTGAGGAGGAAAGGGTGTGAGGCTGTATGTCGCAACTTATTCTGTAAGTGTGAGGCAGATGTCCAGTGCAGGTATTCCACAGAGAAGGCATCCAGTGACCAGATAAATGGGCTGGTAAAGCACTTAAAAAGGAGGTGCTAGTTAAAGGAACAGAGCAGGGGGGTGAGGGGGCGGTTCGGGGCTCCTATGATTGGTATGGCAGAGATCCAACCCCCCTTTCTTCTAGTCCATGTTAATCCTCCCCTACAAGGTGGGGGGGTGGATGCTAAGGTCTACGCCAAGGGTTGGCTGGGGGACCTGGATGAAAAATGATGAGGGGGTTGATAGAAGCCCCAGGTAGTTATTTGAAGGACATGGAGTTGCCTGCACTATATACTTTTATCTGCCAGATAGTCCCAGACATTTAATAATATAGCTTCGGCCTCATTAAATCCATATAAAGTTTCCTTCTTTCAGTATACCTGGACAATGGGCAATTATACCAGAGACTGGAATGTTGTCTGTGGTGTCTTATTTGGAAAATTTTCTGTTTCTTGGTTCTTGCAGGTTTGGGATCTGTGAGGCCTCAACGGAAGCGTTTAATGCAGTGACAAAGAGGCTCACGGGTCTCACTGATGCAGGATAAAACAGAAGGACCAGTGACATGTATAATACAAGACTAAGTACATTACAAGAACACAACTACCTTTGCCAACAGCATTCCTCCCATGGCAGACATACGTCAGCACTCTCTTATCATGAAGTATTGCAGGCTATGGGAGCAATTTTTTAAACAATTTAATGAAGCATCCTTACAGATGTCCACATGGAAACAGCCTAGACATGTAGCAGTATTCAGATGTGGCTGGACACAATGACTTGTGTTTTAGAGGTAAATGTTAGGATACTGTATACATTGAAACCTCTTGTTTTATGCAGTATGAGGAGTTGCACATTTTTGCATGCAGATTTCTAAAACACATTATCAGAAGGTCACTATTTCTGTTCCAGGAAAAAGTAATTTAATGAATCCCCAAAGATACTGTCTCTATTACATATAATGGATGCACTTAAGTAGATCCTGAAAAAGACCAGCAATCTCAGATAACACCTTTTCAAAGTGCAAAGTAACTATCATTTGCCAGGCTAATATTTTTCAACGCACTAACATTTCTTCTTCCAAAACATGGTTCTTATTAATTTGAACTGAACAGGGAGGAATGATTTTTAATTTTTTAAATAAGTGATCTCAGAAAGATAGCAGCCTTGATTTTTTTCACAAAATTAAAAACTGACCAAAAACAAAACAAAAAGTTGTTCTGAGGGATATATTTGAACACTTGACAGACAAATTCATAAGCCTGCAAATGGCCAGTGTGAAGACTATCAAACTGTTCATCTTCTCTTCCACACACTGACTACTGAAGTAATGTATTCATAATTTTAAATGAACTTTTACCTACTGACCTTGCACTAGATACATTTAAAATAATTATCATTAGCCTAATAAATTGATTATGGATAATACGCCTTCCACACTGATCTTCTTTAATAAATCTAGTTAAAACTGAGGTTTTTTAAAGTTAACAATGTAATATATTGATGTAGGTAAGACAATAGGAGTGCTTTCACTGAGCCTGATGGAACATACTATCATTCTATATGAAGCATGAGAAAAGATAATCTCCAATATTGCTAATATCCTTGGCTTGAAAATACAGGTCAACATATAAGAAATTCAGGCCACAGGACAGCGTGTAGTAATTTACTGCATATTTGCACAGTATAAGCCAAGCTACAAGCACATAACAGAAGCAAGGACAGGAGAAAGGTTTTGTTTTGTTTTTGTCAAACAAAATTCTCAAGAGCAGAAAAGTAGCACAAAGGAAATACCTTAAGATCTCGCCTTTCCAGGTGTAAAAGCTCAGAGCCTCGGATGTCATGGCTGATGAAGATTTCTTTGTACTCTCCCAAACTGAGCAGATCCAGCCAAGCAGCAACTTCATCTGTGCCCCATTTTTGAACTACCAAAGTTAAGAGCAAAACCCCCTTAATTTCTACATGCTCAAATGCATTACAAGCAAAGGTTAGGCCAAAGAGAGTGGAAAACAGAGTAGAACTGCCGTGCTAGCAAAGGGAAAGATTAAAGGTGTCATTTCCACAAAAACTGAGTTTCTTTTCACATGCAGGTGAGAGGTTAGCAATAAACATTAGAAGGTATCTAAACAAAGATGGGGTTCTTTGCTTTGCAGCCGTGCTTTCAGCTTTACTCCAGTTTCCTCAATAAAGCCATCAAACCTCATATACTTCAAATTCACTTTTAATCATCTTAGGATCAGTGATGCAAGATCCAGGTTTGTTCCACTGTATACTAATGACACTTTATTGGTTGCAGTGCAGTCAGAAGAAAAACCACACTTCAAATACTAATTAAAATGTAAAATCAAAATATATATTGAACTCCTATAGCGATCGCACCATGCAAGCCCAACTTCAGAAGTTTTTCTAGTGCTCTTAATTAATGCAACAAATATTCTATTAACTATACCAGTTGCACAGGCCATTAAAAAGCTCTTTGTCAACATTGTTCTCTAAGGTTAGTTGCCCACATTAGTCTTAATAGGCCAAGTTTATTCAAAGAAAGTAGTTTTATGTTACTATTATTCTTTTGTACCTTTGTTTATCTTTCATTCAATGCTGATTAGCTTCAGACTGAAGTACTCTAATATGCTTTATATTTTAACATATTAGTGAACTAAGAACCTAAATTCAGATTAACAACTAAAGAGAGCTTGTTTTGCATTTGAGGGCAGTTTAACACACTGCCTGCTGTGAAAGACCAAGATGTTGGAGCAGTTTTAGGTCTGTTGTGACACCAGTTATTTTCAGGGCAGTATGTTCACAGATAACAGTGGGGAGAGAGGAGAGTGGAGTTTGTTCAACTTCTACTAACTAATTAAGAGAGCAGGATTTTGTCTGATATACAGAATTAACTGCGGTTAAAACTTATTTGGGACTTTAAAGGACGACTGTTTCAATTAAACAAGTGTTAATGAAAGCCATTGTGCAGCCTCTCAGACTACCCTGAAAAACCGGAATCAGTGCTTTATACAGAAACAGAACTGGTTTATAAATGACTTGTGTTGGCATGGAGTTAGTTAAATAAAACCACCCATACAGACACCTGGGACCTTCTATCCCAAAAGTAGATGGCAAAACAGTAGCTACAAAATACTACTTCTATTCACCTAGTCGTTTGGGGATCCTATTGACACACACCTGCTAAATGTACTGCATGAAATCCTCATCCCATTGATTCATCAATCACCAAAACTCCCTCTGACTTAAGTGGAGCTAGGATTTTATCCTCTAGGTGTTGCACATTATTTTAGCTATTATGAAAGATATGAAATCACGTTTTGTTCCAAAAGTTATGATTTTTCTTGCAATGTCAAAACACATACCAGGCTGAGGGCTGCTCTTATGCTTTTGGACTTTTTCCTTTTTAAACTTTGGCACTATGCGAAATACTGTACTTCTGTTGTTTCTCTTAGAATAATCCAGAGGGGGATCCTGCATGGAAAAAGAGGAAAACAACCACTAAACTTTAAAATTGCCTCACTTAATGATGGGGAATTCTAATTTACTCTTCTCTAGTGAAATAAAATTATTTTCACTTAGGAGTAATAACCTGGCCTACCTCATCATCATTTGGTTGGAAAACATATTAAAGCCATGGAATCTCAGTAAGTTTTCTCAGTTCAGTCTCCACACTGTGTAATGCATCAGACAGCAGCTCTTCATGGGGAGGATCCAGTTGCTATTTATGAACAAACCAGAAAAAAGAATGTTAAATGGCTGCTTATACTGAAAGTAAACAAATGGGGAATTTCCTACCACATCTAATTTCCCTGAGCATGCATTTCACCAATCCAACTGATTTGGGTTGGTCCTAACTACAAGAATGACTAAAACAGCTAAAACTTTGGTGTGTGCCCACCTATCCATTTCTGCCATCACTCATCACACTTCAGAAATATAAATGGAGATTTAAAGCACACGAGAGAGTCCCCCAAACTAATGAATGTACAAGCCCACAGAATCCAAATTTACAGTAAGAAATTCCCTAGTCTTGTGGTCTTGTACTTCCATCAATCCTAGGGCGACCAGACAGCAAATGTGAAAAGTCAGGACAGGGTTGGTGGGTAATAGGAGCCTATATAAGAAAAAGACCCCAAAATTGGGACTGTCCCTATAAAATAGGGACATCTGGTCACCCTAATCAATCCAGAAGCACAATTGGTAATCAGCACAGTGCCAAATGTAAAAATATTAATATTTTGTGCTTTTCCCAATTCTTCTATAAGCTCATAGTTGTATGCTCTTATTGCTGGACTATGATGTCACACAACAAGGGAGGTAAGAATTTAATAAAGGCCAGTGGCCTGGAGAAAACTTAGATAAAAAACAGCATCAGAGAAAACAAGTGTAACTTATAGTGTCAGGAAGCCCAGTGCTGCCATTCCTCAATTTTTTTCATGTGATGTACAGCTCTTCTCTGGTTAGGAAGTAGAAATGGAATGGGTGGAGTAACCAGGATTCTTTCATGAAGGCCTTTCCAAGATTTCAATGTCCCTTGAATAGACTAAGCAAAGAACTAGGAGCTAGAATTCCCAAATTCTAATCCCAGCTCTGACAGTGACTCACTGTCTCTGTGGAATGAGCAGGGTGAAAAGTAGGTATGTTGGAGTCAGAAATAGTAACTAGCCCTTTGACAGCCCATTTCATAAATTGCTCTAAAAAAAAGAAAGGTAAGAATCATTATCCTCTTTTGCAAATAAGGAAAAAAGAGGTGTGCAAGAAGGTAAAGTGAGTTGCTCAGGGTCACACAGCAGGTTAATGGAAGATGTGGGAATAACACACGTCTCCTGAGACCCCATCATGTGATCCACCCACATGTGAACACACCATATGGAATTGGGCCCTGAGTTGGAAGTCCTTAAGGAGAGAGCCACACACGCCACAATAGAGTAACGGTCATTTTAATGAGTTTTGAAAATTCTAACCCATGTCACCAAGAAGAAGCTATTAAGGTGTGAGCTTTGTCTGTTGAATCTTCCATGCCACTGTAGATAGTAGAGCGAATGGGGGAAATACATGTGCACATGCACAGAGTCTCCTGCCCAATGATGACAGCTCTCATTCAAGAAAAAAAATTATGTATCTTTGTTTTGCTGAAACAAAAAAAAATCCATACTGAATTTTACATTCAGATTATTTTGAAAATGACCACCAAAAGTGGTACAGTTGTTCCCCTTTGAAAATGAATTTAACATTAATTAATAATTTATTTTATACTACTTCCACATTTTCAGTCTTCAATCTGCCATAGAGTACATTTTGTACTGAAATGTAGCATTGTGTAAAAGCTTTAATGGAGGAAGCTGGAAATATAGGCTGAGACTTTTGGCACCACGAAAAGTGTTGGTGGCCATTTGTGATGTGGAATAAGCACAATAGCTGGATATTTCTGCTAAAAAGATCCATCATGTTGAAATTTTAAATTGGCATCATGAGATTTCAGAGTAAACACCCCACTGAGATCGATGGGACCAGTCACACTTGTCAGAGATACAGTTTGGGGTTGGGATCTGAATCAAGCAGACACACGGCATCACTTTAAACTGCCATTACATTTTCAAAATTTCAAATTTAATTTTCATAACTAAGAGGACTTGAAGTTCATTATTTTTCTATTGAAATGAAAGCATAGATTCTAGGGCACAGTTTTGCATCGAAAGGTTGGATTCCGTGTTGTCAAATTCTGCAGTTACAGAATACATGGTATCATGGGTTCGATTTCAAGAGTCCATTTGTCTGTGACCAAGATAGTCCTGACTGGTGCTCCTGCAGAGGGGATCTGTAGGGGTTAGGACCTGCTGGATAGCGAAGATTTACATGGTTGCTGAAAGGGCCTTTGATCTCTAGTTCTGGAGGAAAAAAGTGTCCTTGAGATATCTTGGTAGGTAGAATTTCATAGATTTCATAGACTTTAAGGTCAGAAGGGACCATTATGATCATCTAGTCTGACCTCCTGCACAATGCAGACCACAAAATCTCACCCACCCACCCACTCCTGTATCAAACCTGTGTCTGAGCCACTGAAGTCCTCAAATCATGGTTTAAAGACTTTAAAGTGCAGAGAACCTTTCAGCAAGTGACCCATACCCCATGCTGCAGAGGAAGGCGAAAACCTCCCAGGGCTTCTACCAATCTGTCTTGGAGGAAAATTCCTTCCCGACCCCAAATATGGTGATTGGCTAAACCCTGGGCATGTGGGCAAGACTCACCAGCCAGACTCCCAGGAAGAATTCTCTGTAGTAACTCAGATCCCACCCCATCTAACATCCCATCACCAGCCATTGGGCATATTTACCGCTAGTAGCAAAGATGAATTAATTGCCAAAATTAGGCTATCCCATTATACCAGGGGTCGGTGACCTCTGGCACGCGACTCGCCAGGGTAAGCACCCTGGCGGGCCGGGCCAGTTTGTTTACCTGCCGCATCGGCAGGTTCACCCGACAGCAGCTCCCACTGGCCGCGGTTCGCTGTCCCAGGCCAATGGGGGTGCAGGTCGAGGGATGTGCTGGGCGCGGCTTCCCACCAACCCCCATTGGCTTGGGACAGTGAACTGCAGCCAGTGGGAGCCGCGATTGGCCAAACCTGCCGATGCAGCAGGTAAACAAACTGGCCCAGCCTGCCAGGGTGATTACCCTGGCGAGCTGCAGGTTGCAGACCCCTGCATTATACCATCCCCTCCATAAACTTATCAAGCTTAGTCTTGAAGCCAGATATGTCTTTTGCCCCCACTACTCCCCTTGGAACGCTGTTCAAGAACTTCTCTCCTCTGACGGTTAGAAACCTTCATCTAATTTCAAGTCTAAACTTATAATATATGAGATATACCTATCTCACAGAACTGGAAGGGACCTTGAAAGGTTATTGAGTCCAGCCCCCTGCCTTCACTAGCAGGACCAAGTACTGATTTTGCCCCAGACTCCTAAGTGACCCCCTCAAGGATTAAACTCACAACCCTAGGTTTACCAAGCCAATACTCAAACCACTGAGCTATCCCTCCCCAACTTCCTGACAGGCAGTTATATCCATTTGTTCTTGTGTCCACGTTGGTATAGTACAATACTTTCTTCCTTCTTGCCATTAAAGTATCTGTATATTAACATTTTTTTCTAGTGAAAGCTCTTCTCTTGTACGATGTTACTGTTTAGTGCAATGGGATTGGAAATCTTAGTTTTCCATTGTTATGGGATTTTTTGAAGGGATTTTTTTAAAGAAGTTCCTAAGATTTATGGAGAAAATACAAGAGTCACAGTAGCCTTAATTTTTTTGTTCCCCCCACTGGCTGCTTGATGCTCTTTGAGTTGCACAGTGGTGTCTGGGGGAGGCTTGGAGTCTGGGCATAAATGACAACGAAGCCTCTCTCTTTCCTCTGAGGAGGACATCACTTCAGAATGTTTTCATTTTATGGATTATTCTGTTTTTGATTTGTTCCTCTCAGAGGAAGATAAAAGAAGTGGACTGGTCCAAACGGTATGGGTTTCCTCAGATGGCACCTATCTAAGGTCTCACATAGAGTCTCAGAGAATTACATTTTGGCAGTAGAAAATCAATTAATTCTGCTTATAGTGAGAAAGTGCACTAAGGGCTTGATCCTGCTTCCACTGAAATCAACAGTGAAATTCAAGCAGAAATAAGAGAATTGACCAACTTAGTGTAAGATCTCTTCTCTGCATGTCTAACAGACTACGAAGTTTTATAACCTTCCTGTTTCTAATGGAAAGATTAGCTCAATGAATTAGAGTCTGACTTGTCAATTAGACCTTCTCAGTAGGGGGAGGAGAAGTTTGAGATGGAAGGAGCAACACTGGTAGAGACAACCCCACCTGCCTCCCACTCCCAAACAAAGATCAACAGGCAGTACAGGCAATGATGGTATCAACTGCATGGCTGTCAGGAGCACTGGATGCAGAGAAGGTGAGTGTGGAAGAACTGGACAGATGAAAAGAGGTAAAATAAGTAAGGAGCAAATTAAGAGATCTGCTTCTTTGTCAGGGGAGACAGTTAAACTGGAGTATGGTGCCTGACTGGCAATTTAAGTAACACCAAAACTTTCATCTGTATCCATCATCTCCATGGGTCAGCCCAACCTACATGTTATTTCAGCACTGATGGAAGTACAAGCCAACAAGACTGTCCAAGGCTAAGTTTTAGCGCTGATTCACAAATGAGAGTTATGAATATCTCTAAAGTCAACATGCGGACTGACACAGAATATATATTGATATCAGATAACAGCCTTGTTTAAAAAAAATGGTTTAGCATAGATACGCTAAGAGTGAGGTTGTGCCCTCTATTGGCTGAAAAACAGGGGTTTCAGCGTGTATGATTTCATAATTTAAACATGTCCTATCATCCCTTGATACATTATAACACCTTTAGAATAGAATCCCAATCATCACCTGAAGACTGTTCAACCAAATTCCTTTCCCCAAACATTTTAAAACCCAAATATTGCATTCTTGCCTCCACATTAACATATAGGAATTTGAAATATCAGCAGATTTTTTCCCCTATATTGGATAAATTTATCTAAAGAGCATTGTTCCCTTCCTAAAGTTAAGTAAAGCAGAGCACGTGCCTAACATGTTAATACTTCTAGAAGTGAACTGCTGACACAGTCTTCAGATGGCAATGATTTTTAGTCACTATGGAAATAAAAGCAGCAAAGAGTCCTGTGGGACCTTATAGACTAACAGATGTTTTGGAGCATGAGCTTTCGTGGGTGAATACCCACTTTGTCGGATGCATTCACCCGCGAAAGCTCATGCTCTAAAACATCTGTTAGTCTATAAGGTGCCACAGGACTCTTTGCTGCTTTTACGGATCCAGACTAACATGGCTACCCCTCTGATATATGGAAATAAAGTGGATTTGTACCATTTATTTAGGATGTGAAAGGGTCTTTATCTTAATACCATTCCTTTCAGACTCAAGTCCCTCTACAGGAAAATATTCCAATCAATATCCATTTGTAATTATCACACACTTAGGTAATTAATAAAATATTAATAATTTTTCTCCTGAATCTGAAGACTAAAGGCACAAAAAAGACATAACCCTTCCTACTTAGTGTATCAATTGATAGAAAAGCATGAGGAACCCTGTTTCTTTCCTCCTCCCCTCACGATATCAAATGTACCAATTTCTAACTGTATGTCAAGAGCACGTGTTATTATTGAAGAACTTAACTACTCATAGATCCACATTAAGCAACCAAGGGAAGAGATGCAATGACTTTCAATGCCAACAAAACTTTACTGGACGCTCACCAATTAACAATGGTTTAGGAAGAGAAACTAATTCCTGCCATGCTGCAGGTGAATGGACTAGGAGAACAATTCATAGTTCATTCCAACTCAGATAATAGGTATAGTATCAAATCCTCTGATTCAGCCTTTTACAGGTTCCGGGGTATAGTATTTCATTGCACTATAACGTTACGGTGCTCCTTTAGAGAAGCATGACGTACACAGGGCCAAGTTACACAACATTTATTTTATCTTCTTACCAAAGGAACCCTTCCTATCAGTAGAGATTCAGTTTCATTATGTAGTGCCTTCACATTGACAGCTATTTCAATGGCAGTATTTCTGGTAAGACTCTGGGGAACAGAAGCAGAACAATCAAATAAGTTAAAGTGTGAGCAGAAGTACATTGAGTTTACAATCCCAACCTTGGTCAGTTTTTCCAAAAGCAACCAGCTTGATCCAGCTCTGCTTGACAAGTGTATTCTACCAGACCAAAGGGAATAAGATATAGAACAATGTACAGAGGCCAAAATCTGATCTCAGATGCATCTCTACAACTGCCACTGAAGCTTGTGGGAATTTCACCGGTTTATTTAGGGGCAGAACAGACCATATTCGTTTACATAAGATTCCAGAATGGAAGAGGGGGAAATGTACTGCATTTGCTGGTTGGTTTGCACCTGACTCTGTTTACTGAGGGCTCAGATGTGTCAGAGTATCAAGTGACTAGCCACATGTTCTTTATGGTTGGCTAAGGCCACTAAAGAAACTCTGGGCCTTTTATTAACAAGGATCATTAATGAGGATTGTTCACATCACACTTGAGGGGGTGAGCTGCCACACTTTAACAAGCAGTGGTTAGCCTGCATAGTTACTATGGTGATGGGGGCTTAAGTAGATTATGTTAGGTTAGACAATTTTGGACCGATAAACTCATGTTCATGAAATTACGTTACTGCCGAGATCCTACAAAAGCTCAAATAGTGGGGGTTGGGCTGGGAGATAAGGAGCTCAGTTCTGCTCCTCCTGAAATTCTTCCACTAGCACCATGTCCTCCATTAAGATGTATGTGCATCTGTGAGTGTGTGACCGCATGACTGTACCTGGGTGTAGTTCTGTGTCCATCTCCCAGGACTCTGAGTCATGCCCTTAATGTTATGCTCTGCTGAGCCCCTGTATCTTCCTTTGCCCCCCTCTATTTCCAATATGCTTAATGTCCCACTCCCACTTAGGTCCAGTTGCCACAAAAGGGAACGTTTTTCCACCCAGCAGTACCTTCCTCTTCCCCATTGGGGAGGGTGAAATGGGAGCTGTCAGGTATCCTCTGCCTCTTCCAATGTGCTCCAGGTCTGTGAGGAAGGGAGTCTTTCTCCCACTTCCTCTTCCCTCTGGTTGCCCCTGCTGGTGCTGTCTCTGCCTTTCAGACTCACTGAAGTAGAGTCTCAACAGAGTCCATCAGCTATTAAGTGGCCCTACAAGCGTAAGGAGGGGTGCCGAGGCTGCTGCTGTAGGTGCAGGACAAAAAGCATGGCTGGTTTTCTCCCCATCCCATTCGGTGCTTGGGCCTATGTCACACTCTTACAGTTAAGCATGTTTGCAGGATCAGGAGCCTGGGATATCAATAACCTCAGCAGTTAACATGCTAGCCACGGAAAATGGTGATTGGGACTACAAGACTACTCCAATGTCTCTAGAAATACTTCTGCACACAGGGGCTACAGCTGATTTATTATTAAATAACGCTTTGTTGTTCCTTTACCTCCGGAAACCTTGGATTGGCTTTATTTAATGCATGTGAACATGCATTGACAGCATGAGCCAGCTCCTGTTCCAAAAGGCTGTGTATTTTTGCTGCTTCACAGATTCTACAAAAATATGAAAAACAGGAAAGGTACTTTGTCACCTTCTTTTACAACCAGTTAAAATGTGATTAAAATTAAAAAACATTGGTAGATGGAAAAGAAATATTTCACAGAACATTTACACTAATTGTCCTAGAGTCCTATGTATATTTCTACGTATCTAAAGCTTAAATATAAGTATTAGACAACAAAGCACTTTGCTCTCTTATCTAAATGACATTCTTCATACAGAAGATCTGCTCTGATATGAGGGCTTCAGGAACACTTACTGTCTTAACTGGCATGTCATCCTACCAGCAATGGCTACATATAGATTATACTGATTAAACCAGAAATATTCATTCACATAATTCATACAGGAAACGCATTCCGAAGAGAATTATTATGGTGGTGTCATGTGACGATCATAGATTATTAGGGTTGGAAGGGACCTCAGGAGATCATCTAGTCCAACCCCCTGCCCAAATGGCCCCCTCCAGGATTGAACTCACAACCCTGAGTTTAGCAGGCCAATGCTCAAACCACTGAGCTATCCCTCCTCCCCAAACAATCTGTATATCCTGTTAGGGGACAGGGAATGGAGGGGTTGGATGGGGCAGAAGTCCCAGAGCGGCCATCAGGGGGCCAGAAACAGGGGGGGGATGAATAGGCGGTGGGGGCCGTGCCACGCCTGGCTGTTTGGGGAGGCAGAGCCTCCCCTAACCAGCCCTCCATACAATTTTGGAAACCTGATGTGGCCCTCAGGCCAAAAACTTTGCCAGCCCCTGTATTAACCTATGACCTGGCTGAATTTCAGTTGGGATAATTGTATTACATTATGTCTATATAAATTCCCCCTTCCTGCCTGCTTGAGTCATCCCTGCAGTTTAAACTGAATATGCTGTTCTACAGTTCCTGTCCTAAACTTGTGCAGTTAAACAGTTACTCTAGCAGTGTCTGGTTCATGATATGATTTCTGTATTACAGCATTTGAGACAGTGAGCTCCATAATACAGTCCACTGTAAACTGCTATTTTTACTTGTTCATAACAGTCTCAAAAACATTTTTTAAACTGAAAATATCTATGTTAATCTCTGCCCAAAAGTGAGCGTTTTAAAAAACATATACAAAACTGGTTCGGCAGTTTTTTAACTCGAGACTGATGGGATGATAGGAGGGAAAGTAAAAATTCCACACACATATGTTGCAACTGAAATTTTGTACTTGCACAACACAGAAGACTCTAGTTAGAAACATCAAATGTGGTGCTATCCTATACATTGCTGAACCAGGAAAAACAATCCAAGTTTGAAGAAAATCCCAGTTTTAAAATTATGAAGGTCTGAAAACGGTGTGCGTGTCTGCATATGTGAGATAAAACATTTTAAATCCAGAGACTCTCGACTGGATATCGAGAGACACCCCTCCCTAAACACATCTATCATCTCAGATATAAAATATCTCTCATTCAGCATCATCACTTAGGGTGCCTTTGTAGCAAGACTAAGGGTATTTACACTATTTTCTGTTGAAAAATATCATTTGAAACAGAAAATGGGACAAAATGCAACATGAGTTTGCCGAAGACAGATCATGGTAGACTAAGCCAATATGTTTCTCTGCTAAGAAAACTGATTTTTAAAGACAAGAGAAATGCAGTAGATCTAATCTATCTGGACTTCAGTAAAGCATTTGACACAATGGACTATTATTAGTTAAGATAGGGATTAATATCAGAATTGGAAACTGGGTAAGGAACTGTCTAAAGAGGGGATGACAACAAGTTATGATGAAAGGAGAGCTATCAGGCTGGAGAGAGGTTACTAGTGGAGTGCCTTAAAGGTTTGCTCTTGTGACCAATCTGATTTAATATTTTCTTCAACGACACTGGCACAAAAAGTAGGTGTGTGCTAATGAGAAGAGCTAGTTAAACTAAAGGACAACATTGGCATAAGAACAAATGGGCCATGAATAAATTTAGGCTGGAAATTGGAAGAAGGTTTCTAACCATCAAAGAAATGAAGTTCTGCAACAGTCTCCCAATAGTAGTAATAGGGGCAAACAATCCAACTAGTTTTAAGATAGAGCTTGATAAAATTATGGATGAGATTGTATGATGGCATGCCTGCGATAGTATGGGACTGGACTCAATTACCCAGGAGATCCCTTCCAGTCTGTGTCCTATGTTTCTCCGAAAAATTCAGTAAACTGTCTTAAAAATGAGTGAATGGCTTTGCTTGCGGTACACTCAAAACAAATACTTTTATAAAAAGAAACATTTGCTTCTTTGAAAGCACAAGGCCTTTATTTAAAAAAAACAAACCATAAGGGATTCTTAGTGGGCCTTTTCTTGGTTTTTCAAGGGGTGTCTCATGTAAAATAAAAGAGTTTTGCAAGTTCCCCGGAAAAAGATGAGTGGTGATTTGGGGAATTAAAATGTCTTATAAACTTTGCTGGTGGCTTTTAAAAATGTTTGTGACTCAATAAAAATGTACTTTTCTTAGAAAAAGTGGGGTGTTGCTCTGAAAACTGAATTTTCCCTTTCTTAAAAAAATCTTGCATTTTAGGGGGAAATGGGTTCTGGGGCTGAGTGAGAGAGCAGAATCAGTTCTGTGTAGGCATATCACTATCAGTCAAAAATAGTTTTTTGGAAGCATTGTTCAAGATTTGGAAAATATTGAAATCAACAGCATTTAAACTCCAAGCTGACATTACCACGGTTCTAAATAAAGTGTGGCCCTTGTGTACGTTGGTATGATGTGTTTGTTGAAGTGAGCCTTGGCAGCAAGTTAATACAGAATGATTCAATGGATGGAACTCCTCTGCCACATAGAGGAAATGATTTTGAGCATGCAACTGAGGGCTTGTCTACTTGGGGACACTCAGAAGGTTAATCTTAATTAACTTTTAATGTGGATTAGTTAAACCACATTAAACCCATGCGGATGCTCTTACTCAGAATTAAAGTGTCCTTAATTCAATTTAGCTTAATTCACTTTCAAAGTGAATTAAACTGAACCAAATTAAGGCGCCTTTAATTTTGAGTAAGAGCATCCACACCATGTTTTAATACAGTTTAATTCATCTACTTTAAATTCACACCTTTAGTTAATTCGGATCAATTTTCCTCAGTGTCCCTGTGTAGACGAGCCCTGAGAAGGCAAAAGAATTGGATGTATCATTTGACTGTCCTGAGACAAGAATGCAAAAAGGGATTAGTTTTTGTTTGATTATGAAAGGTAGGATGGGAAAAATGTATGATTTTAAAATTTAAATTCAAAGTGGATTTCTTTAGTAGGTCACTGGATACAACACTGGTTTCATACAGCTTGGAGTTTTCAAAATTAATAGCCGAAACAAATCATTCCAACTGATTTGGAACTTTGGGCTGATTTGGAACTGAGAAAGGTGCAGCAAAGCCTCGCTGAAATGATACAAACTACTAGAAATTCTTCATTTTTCTTGTGAATAAACGATTTCAGCAGATTTAGCCACACACGAGCCCCTAAAGGGCAAAACTTCAACTGATCAACAGTCAAGAGACTCTTAGGACTTCCAGCATAATGTGAACTCTCATAACAGTGAATAGGTACACAAAAAGATACGAAGGGTCTATCGGACAATTAGACTTGCTTAGACTTTGTTCTTACAGATACTTAATTATTCAGTCGTTTAAGAATTAAGACCGTGTTTATGTTTAAAAAAAGTGTTTTATAAAAGCAGCAACTGTGCTGTACATTTTCATTAATAGAGATAATTGGGCGATTGGGGGACACACAATTTTTTGTGTTGGGGTAAGGAACAGGCATCATTAGAGAAAAAAGTTTGGCAGATGGGAGGATGGAGGGATAGGAAAATGTTTCATAAGCCTGAGAAAAAATGCTAAGGATTGAACACACATATCTAATGCTAAGAATTGAACACATGAGGAGCCACAAGATATCAGAGATTAAAACCCTTTGTATTTTATGCATAGAAGAATTGTTCATAGATTCAGAAATCATACTAAGAGGCTGTTCCTGGCTCAGGATTGAATCCTTTAATTTCTGAGCCTAGAACAGGCATAATTTCGTGGGGAAATTATATATCTGAGGGGAAAAGGAATAAACTCGTCTATAGATGGTGGATTTTCTTTTAATTTGTGGGTTTTTGAAGATGAGGTGGTTATCAGCATGTGTTTGAATTACTGTGCAGTTTATCACATGGATGTCACCTCCATGTATGCGTTGTATATGTGAGTATTTTTATACATTTCTGACATGCACAGTTAGGATGTGTTTTGGGTTTAAATGTAACCTTTTGGTGACCTCCAAAACCTCAATCCAGTAACAACAGTATATTTTTAACTTTAATGTATCGCTTATTATTAATAGTTAGGCATAAAAAAAGAGGGTTAGTCACCCTTGTAACTGTTGTTCTTCGAGACGTGTTGCTCATATCCATTCCAATTAGGTGTGCATGTGGCACGTGCACGTTTGTCAGAAGATTTTTACTCTAGCAACACTCGGTGGGTTGGCTGGGTTGCCCCATGGAGTGGTGCCGTTATGGCGCCGGATATATACTCCTGCCGACCCAATGGCCCTTCAGTTCCTTCTTGCCAGTTACTCCGACAGAGGGGAAGGAGGGCGGGTTTGGAATGGATATGAGCAACGCATCTCAAAGAACAACAGTTACAAAGGTGAGTAACCGTCTTTTCTTCTTCGAGTGCCTGCTCATATCGATTCCAATTAGGTGATTCCCAAGCCTTACCCAGCCGGTGGGGTCAGAGTGAGATGTTGCAGAATGCAGAACTGCTGAGACAAATGCTGCATCATCTCTGGACTGTTGAACCAATGTGTAATGTGAGGCAAAGGTGTGAATCGATGACCAGGTAGCTGCCCAACATATTTCCTGGATGGGAACATGGGCCAGGAAGGCGGCAGATGAAGCTTGAGCCCGAGTAGAATGGGCAGTGAGGTGGCTAGCCGGAACGTGAGCCAAATCATAGCATGTAGCATAGGATGTTACCCAAAATGAAATTCATTGGGATGAGACCAGTAGGCCTTTCATCCGGTCTGCCACAGCTACAAAGAGCTGAGGTGACCTTCGGAAGGGTTTTGTTCTCTCGGTATAAAAGGCGAGAGCCCTGCGAATGTCTAAGGTGTGCAGCTGTTGTTCCTGATACAATGGGTGCGGCTTCGGGAAAAAGACTGGGAGGAAGATGTCTTGATTGACATGAAAGGCGGACACCACTTTAGGGAAGTAGGAGGGGTGTGGTCGCAGCTGTACCTTGTCCTTATGCAATACCATATACGGTGGGTCCACTGTCAAGGCCCGAAGCTCAGATACTCGTCTTGCCGAAGTAATAGTGATGAGGAAGGCTGTCTTCCAGGAAAGGTACAGCAACGAGCCGGTGGCCAGTGGTTCGAAAGGAGAACACATAAGCTTGGCTAGCACCAGGTTGAGATCCCAGGTAGGGGTCGGGCGTCTGACTTGAGGGTACAAACGTTCCAATCCCTTGAGGAACCTTGAAAATATGGGTGAGAGAAGATTGATCAGCCATTTTCCCCTGGGTGGAAGGCAGAGATGGCTGCCAGATGCACCTTTATGGAAGAGACTGCCATTTTCCCCTGGGTGGAAGGCAGAGATGGCTGCCAGATGCACCTTTATGGAAGATACTGCTAGGCCCTGTTCTTTCAGGGACTAGAGGTAGTCCAGGACTGTAGGAACAGACACCTGCCTGGGGACTGAGTTATGCTGAGCGCACCAGCAGGAGAAACGCTTACACTTGGCCAGATATGTCATCCTAGTGGAAGGCGTCCTACTGCCCAAGAGCACCTGTTGGACTGAGGCAGAGCAACGCAACTCAGACTGGCTCAACCACACAGCAACCATGCTGTGAGGTGAAGAGACTGCAGGTCTGGATGGTGAAGCCTGCCAAAGTCCTGTGTTATGAGATCTGGCCAGAGTGGCAGGGGAATCGGGTCTGCCACTGAGAGGTCGAACAACATGGTGTACCAGTGCTGCCTTGGCCACACTGGAGCAATCAGGATCAGGTGGGTGCTGTCCCTGCAGAGCTTGAGTAAGACTCTGTGGATGAGCGGAAATGGTGGGAAGGCACAGAGTAGGTGCCTCTTCCACGGGATCAGGAATGCGTCTGAGAGGGTGCCCGGGGAGCGTCCCTAGAAGGAGCAAAACACCTGGCATTTCCTGTTCTCTCGGGAGGCAAAGAGGTCTATGTGGGGAAACCCCACTTCCAGAAAACAGAATGGATGACCTCTGGACGAATTGACCACTCGTGAGACAGGAAGGATCTGCTGAGGTGATCCGCCAGAATGTTCTGGACTCCTGGGAGAAAAGACGCTACCAAATCGATCGAGTGGGCTATGCAAAAATCCCAGAGGTGGACGGCTTCTTGACAAAGGAGGGAGGAGCGTGCTCTGCCCTGCTTGTTTATGTAAAACATGGCCGTTGTGTTGTCCGTGAACACTGATACACAACGGTCTTGGAGATGGTCTCGAAACACCTGGCATGCTAGACGGACCATTCTCAGCTCCCACACATTGATGTGCAAGGCCAGCTCTTGAGGCGACCAGAGGCCTTGAGTGCGAAGGCCCAGAGATGACGCATCCATGGTTAGGGCCATCAAGGGTTGCGGTGGGTGGAATGGCATCCCTGCACAGACTAGAGTGGGGTTTAGCCACCAGGTTAGGGAGCCCAGAACCTTCTGGGGAATAGTGAGCACCGAGTCCAGGCTGTCTCTGTGTGGTTGGTATATTGAGGCATGCCAGGTTTGAAAGGGATGGAGGCGTAGCCTGGCGTGCTTGGTCATGAAGGCGCAGAAGGCCATGTGACGTACCAGGCTGAGGCAGGTGCGCACCGACATTGTCGTGAAGGTTTGAAGACCTCAAATAAATCGCGTTATAATGCACTCGCTGGGTTTGCCACGCAGTGCCTGCAGGCTACCATCCCAGCACACTGCTAGCACCGCCTAGGCCGCATCTGAACTTTAGCAGAGCGTGCGTAGAGAACATCGGAGACAGTTGGCCTCACCGGTCAAAATCAGGCAACCCCTAAACCACCACGGGGCCCAGGCGAACTGTTTGACGGGACACCGAGGGCGGCCACCATTGCTGCTACTGGATCCTCTCCTTCCTTTTCAAACCGCCTGCTCACAAATCCTCCCTGCCTGCATCCCAGCTAACCAGATCGTTGGTCCTGCGCACGAATGGAAAGGGATAACTGCCATCCGTTGTTCACCCTGCCTTCCTAGCCTCCCTCCCGTCCTCTTCAGGGACCTCTCACGAAGCAATTCCTCTACAAAGAGATCCAGTTGCTTCCTAGCCGTGGGAAGCCATTGGAGGAGGTGCCAAAAAGACATGAGGAGGGCAAGGGTTTTCATTCTGCTACTCTAATCCTCAAGGCAAAAGGGAGTCTACAACCGATCTAGACCTGCGGAACTCAACAAATCATAAGAAAGCTAGAGTTCCGCAGGTAACCCTGGGGACCATTACCCGTCCTGGATCCAGAAGGACTGTATGCTGCCCTTGTATGAAGAGAGCGTATTTCCACATCACAATATTACCACTACATAAGAGGTCCGTTCCGGTTGTGCAACACATCAACACTTTCAGTTTCAATGTACTGTCCGTTGCATTTCGCAGCTCACATGTTGTCACAAAAGCATGGCTAGTCTGCCACCTCCCGCCGGCATCGTCAGGTACCATCTACGATTCTCGACGATGGCTCATTCGAGAACTTCCAGTTACAAGTGTCGCAGCACCTGCGCATCATCAAAGACTTCTTCGGGAGCCTAGCTGTGATCAACACAGAGAATCTCTCTGACCACACAGGAATAGACTTCGGAACGGTTCTGGTCCAACCTGGCCAGAACCTGCCTCCACAGTCCGCTTCAAGCAATGCTTCGATATTTGAGTCGTAAACCTCACGACATGTCGGTAGCGCACCTGCCGTCAGCCTGTACGTCACATGGCTTCCGACGCTTCATGACCAGCACCCAGGGCCCGCCTCCATCCCTTTCAACTGGACATGCCCAAATATCCAACCACACAGAGACAGCCCTGACTCGGTGCTCACTATGTCCCAGAAGGTTCTGGCTCCTAACCTGTGGTCATGGGTAGACCAGTGGTCACTCATAGTCCCCTACTGTCGTGCAGGATGTCCGTCTTACCCCTGCTTCATCCTCTTTGATGGGCCCTAACCATTGAGCAGATGCGTCTCGCGTCTCTCTGGGCTTGCACTCAAGGCTGCTCCTGGTCGCCTCAAGAGCTGCCTTGCCCTCAATGTGTGGTGCTGTATCTGAGCAATGAGTTGGCGCAGTCTAGCAGGCGCTGTGTTTTCAGGCCATATCTCTGAGCTTTGGTGTATCGCTAGTTGTTCTCCGGATCAACACAACGGCCGCATGTTCTACCAAATCCCAGCAGGCAGAGCACGCCTCCTCCTGTCTTTCTCAAGAGCCGTCACCTCTGAGATTTTGCATAGCCCCTCGATCGCATTGGTGCGTCTTTTCCTCCAGAGTCCAGAACATTCTGCGGGTCACCTCAGCAGACCTCTCTGTCTCACGCGTGGTCAGATGTGCTGTCCCAGCGAGGTCATCCTATTTCTCTGTTTGTCCTAGTTCGAGTGGGGTCTTTCTCCTCAGAGGCAGCCATGGACCTCTTTGCCTCCGAAGCAGATCGCAGGAGAGCTTTGGCTCTACGTGTTTTGCTTTCTAGGGCGCTCCCGGGCACCCTCTCAGACGCATTCCTCCTCCGCGTGGCCGCCAATCTTGGCACCTACTCGCTTAGATTAGTGCCTTCCCACCATTTACCGCTTCACAGAGTTCTTCACTCAGCTCTGCAGGTGCAGTACACCTTCCGATCCTGATCCATGCTTTCTCAGCTTTACTCTCATATGTGGACCAAGGCCGGTACAGGTACTGGTATACACTTTTGTGTGTCTCCGCCTTCTCTCAGTGGCAAGTCTCTCGATCGGCCTGCACTCTGGCAGATGATACATTACTCCCAAGGGACTCTTTGTGGCCAGTCTTCACCATCCAGACCCTGCCGTTCTTCACCTCACGGCTGGTTGCTGTGTGTGGTTTGAGTCCTCGCTCAGTTCTTGAGTTGCGTTTGCTCTGCCTCCGTCCTAACAGGTAGCTCTTGGCTAGTAGAGACGGCCTTTCACTCGAGCGCTTGGAAAGCAATATCTCTATAGTCCACGCATTGTAAGTGTTTCTCCTTGCGTGTGGTGCGTCTCAGCATACACTCGTATAACCTCGCCACTGGGCAGGTGTCTGTTCCTCCATGTCGCTGACTTCTCCTCTATCCTGTCATAAGTTTAACAGGGTGACCCCTCTAGCGTTTATTGCGTTCTTGCTTCACTAAAGTGCATTCTGGCGCCATCTCTGCCTACCACCAGGGAAAATGGCAGTCTCTTTTTTATGCTGATCCATAGGGGTGCATCTTGATCCGCTCATACTCTGCTTTCCCCCAGGGCACCTGGCTAGATCATCTTCTCTCACCCATAATTTTTCAAGTTCCTCAGCGGTTTGGAAGTTTGTACCTCATCGACCAGACGCTCTTCGCTACCACCACCTCTGGAGATCTCCGAACCTGGTGCTAGGCCAGCTTTATGTGTTCTTCTTATCGACACCATTGCTCTCGCGCTCGTTGTTAGTCGTCTCTTTCCTAAGAACTTCAGCTTTAATCATGATTTTGTTTGAGTTCTCGCAGGTCTAGGATCGGTCGTAGACCTCCCTTTGCCTTGGCGGATTAGGAAATAAGCAGGAATAAAACTTCCTTGCCCCTCAGTGTCTTTTGGCACTATCTGTCTATGGCTTCCCATGGCTAGGAGCGAGGTGGACCTCTTGTAAGAGGAATGCTCGTGAGAGGGGTCCCTGAAGAGGGACGGGGAGGGAGGGGTGGCGAAGGCGGGGTTGAAAAACAACTGGACAGAAGTATCCCACTAGTCCCACCGTGTGCAGAACCCACGATCTGAAGTTAGCTGGGACCAGACAGGGAGGAATTGATTGAGAGGCGTCTTGAAAAAGGGAGAAGGATCCAGTAGAGCAACTGGTGGGCCGCCCTCGGGTGTCCCATCAAAAGTTCTGCTTGGAGCCCCAGCTGTGGTTTAGAACGGCGCCTGATTTTGACCTCCTTGAGGCCCAAGGACTGTCACTCGACGATTCCCTCTACCACGCTTCTGCTAAGGTCCTGACGTGGCCTAGGGCAGGGGGTTAGGGCAGTGTGGCTGGGCCAGAAGGTCCTGCGTTGGGTCCACTGGCCGTGGTGTATACCCAGCAAACGCGTCATTATAAACCGATTGTCCTTCAGACTTTTCAATCTGGGGTCAGTTTTATCTGAGAACAGGCCCTGGCCTTTGAAGGGCAAATCCTGAATAGTTTGTTGTAGTTGAGGGGGAAGGCCTGATACCTGGAGCCAGGAGATACGCCTCATCATCACTCCTGAGGCCAGAGTTCTGGCTGCAGAGTCCGCTGCATCCAGAGAGGCTTGGAGGGAGTTCTTGCTACCTTTTTACCCTCCTCAAGTAGGGCCGTAAATTCTTGACGGGATTCCTGGGGAAGAAGCTCCATAAACTTCTCCAAGGACATCCACGTGTTAAAGTTATATCTACTTAGGAGGGCTTGTTGGTTTGCCACCCTAAATTGGAGGCCCCTGGCTGAGTATATTTTGCAGCCTAGGAGGTCCATGCGCCTAGCCTCCTTTGACTTAGGAGCCGAGACTTGCTGGCCATGACACTCCCTCTCGTTCACCAATTGCACCACTAAAGAGCAAAGAGGTGGGTGAATGTAGAGATATTCATACTCCTTTGAAGGGACCATATATTTCCTCTCTACTCCCCTTGCTGTAAGTGGAATCGAGGCTGGGATTGCCAAATGGAATCTGCATTAGCCTGTATGGTGTGGATAAATGGAAGAGCCACTCTAGTAGGTGCATCAGCCGATAGGATGTCCACGACAGGTCCTCTATTTCAGGGACCTCCTTCACCTGTAAGTTCACATTCTGAGCCACTCGTCTCAAAAGGTCTTGATGGGCCCTGAGATCAATTGGTGGAGGGCCTGAGGCGGATGTTCGTCAGGCGAGGAGGAGGAGAGGCCCGGGACCAGGGGGTCCTGTGGGGGCTCCTGCACTTGAGGAGCATCATCCGTATCAGGTGGAACCTGGGTGTCTGCAGATGGTATCGGAGTCTCATCTGTGCCCGTGGGGGGTGGGGGGCAGCTTACTGTCGCCTCTGGTACCCGGTGTTCTGACGGGCCGATCGTGGAACCACTGATGGAGCACCTTGGGCCTGGAGGTATGCCCACGGTGTCCAGAAGGACCAGTGATGAGGCTCTTGCTTGTGGTTCTGGCTCTCTGGGAATATATGTCTGGGGACGTCAGAGTCACACTCCTGAGAATAGGATGCGCTACCAGCCTGCGATGACTCCGATATGTGTCTCAATGGCCACAGCGGTGCTGACAGACCCTGGGAGGGCGCCACTGTTCTGGATGCTTGATCCCGGGGCAGTACCAGGGAGTGGTACTGGGAGCTATAACGGTACCGCAAGCAAGACCGGGTCCTTCTACCGTAGCGGTGCCAGGATGTTGACCGGGATCTCGAGTCTCTTCGTCTGGAGCGACTGCGGGATACACGGTGCCGAGGACAGTGCCATGATTCGGATTGGTACCGGGAGTATCCAGCCAGCGAACGAGATGTCAAACGGTGCCGGGACTGCGAGTGGCGCCAGGAGCAGGAATGCCGTGATCGAGAGCATCTGTGAGACTGTGATCTTGAATGACGTTTCTCTGTTGGACCAACGGAAGGTGACCTTACCAGGGCCGGTTTTCCGATGGATTGTATGACCTGCACTGGCGGTGCCGGGTGTTGAGGCCGTGTTGACTCCGTCATGGCGATGAGCTCCCTTGCCGTGGAGAAGGTCTCCGGTGTAGAAGGGAGGGCAAGTCAACCACAGCATGAGCCGGGGAGCTGTCAGGCACCGGACTCAACAGCCCTTGTGGGACCGGAATCGACAGTGGAGCTGCAATCAGCAGTACCACAGTTGATGGTGCCGCGGCAGAGATTGGTACTGGATGAACCGTCTTCGAAGAGTGCTCCTTCTGTGGAGCTGAAGCAGCTGGAGCGCTATGTTGCTTCCTGGGTCTCAGGGACACGGAGCGGTGCCGAGCAGATGTCGGTGCTGGTAGGGGACGGTCCTGGGGCTCCTTCTCGGTACCGGTGCGGTCTGGGGCCGATGGGGCGCTCCTTACAGAAGCAGTCTGTTGGGTGCTTGGTACCGACGCTGCAGGACTAAGTGCTGACTCCATGAGGAGCTGTTTCAATTCAAAGTCCCGCTCCTTCTTCGTCCTTGGTTTAAACGACTTGCAGATGCGTCACTTATCAGTAAGGTGGGATTCCCCTAGGCACTTAAGGCAGGAGTCGTGGGGATCCCCTACTGGCATCGGCTTTTGGCACACCGAGTACGGTTTGAATCCCGGTGCCTTGGGCATGGGTCCATACCAGGGTGGAGGAAAGGGGGCTAATCCCCGATGCCCCCTTAAACTCTATACACTAACTATAAGTACAGCAACTAATACTAACTATAACTACAAGAACTCGAACTACACACACTATAAACAGCAAAGAACTACGAGTAGCTAGGGACGTGGAGATCAGCAAAGCCGCACTCCACAGTTCCAACGACCATCACGGGCGGTAAAAAGGAAGTGAAGGGCTGTTGGGTCGGCAGGGGTATATATCCGGTGCCAAAACGGCGCTACTCCAGGGGGCAACCCAGCCGACCCACAGAGTGTTGTTAGGGTAAAAATCTTCCGACGAACGTGCATGCAGCACGTGCACACCTAATTGGAATCGATATGAGCAAGCACTCGAAGAAGAAAGATAATCATTTTCATTTGCTGATAATAAGAATAAAGCCAAATATAACATGAATGGATTCCATGCATTTATAATTTTTCCATCACTTGTTAACTCTCTCATTAATTTTAACGGTTATCCACTAGATAGCTTTAACATACAAACCCAGTAGTTATGGTCTCATCTAGTATAGACAAAGAAAACAGATGAGTATCACTATTTTATTGTATTTTCTATCTCTGAGAAATGGTACATCTATGAGTTTAAAACAGTAATATCTGAAAAAGAAGTTATATGGCTAAACCTACTTTGATTATCAGAAAATAAAATATCAAAGTGTGTATTATTATATGTATGCAACAGGGCCAACTGAACAATTTTGGTCAAAATTGTTTTTTGATAGAAAATTTTATTTTCGACTAAACAAGTATTTTTGTGAAAAGTGTCTGCTTTCTGCAGAAACTGCTGAGTTTTCCTCAAAAACTGTGTGGACAAACATTGAAAACATTCATTTTTTGGCAGAAAATGTTTGATTTATCCACACAAAGTTAAAAATTTTCATGAGAGAAAACAACATTTGCTGATCTGCTATAGTATATAAAATAGACTTTTTCAAAAAACCGATACTGTGATAACAAATCTTCAGTCAGAATACAGAAATACCCTCAGCTTTATAAATAATTTTATCTTGAGGGGTATGGTACTATCCCATTAAACCCATTTGTTCTATTGTACCTGGTAATAAGTTCTTCTGCAGCTTGTGAACACAGCTGGATCTGTGCAACTTCTTCTTCCATAGCCAACTCAACAGCCTGTTGAGGGTACAAGTGAGCTCGGAGGACAGGTTTGCAGGAATCATACTTCTGTTTGTCTTCCCAAGACTTAAGAGTATTTTCAAAAGCCTGATGAAAATGGTGTGATACATTAGTTGACAGTACTTGCCGTTTTTTATTTAAGCTTATTAGGCACACAGATTAGTACATCATTTTACATAAATATTACAAATACTCCACACTATAAATGGTGTTTAAAATTAGTTTTAGAAAACAATAGTTATTTCTGTGAGTAACCTCTTTCCCTTGTCCTCCGGAAAATATGCTGTTAGAGATAAATTTACATTAAGACATTACTATAGGCATACTTTGTCAGGACAAGATGTTCTGAACCTTATGCTGAGCACAGTGGGAATCTAACAGTCATGCAGAGTCCAAACATGAAAACAAGAAAAAAAAAAAATAAGAAGAAGAAAAAAGCCCTAACAAACTTGCTTTAAACAACAAAGTAGCTATCATAACACACGTCATGATGAAGGGAGAGGACTGAATTCAGCATCCACTCAGGCCAATGGACAGAGGAACTATGGGGAAGTTAGGAGCGTTTACATCATGGGAGGGCAAATTATGTCCTGCAGGCTGGATCTAGCCCATCAGTGCTTTCAATCCGCCTACCCTAGCCCTGTCGCTCCTGGAAGCAGCTGGCACCATGTCCCTGCGGCCCCTGGGGGACGGGGAGGCAGAGGGTTCCGTGTATTGCCCTCGCCTGCAGGCATTGTCCCCCGCAAGTCCCATTGGCCGGGAACAAGAAACCGCAGCCAATGAGAGCTTTGGGGGTAATACCCACAGGTGAGGGCAGTGTGCTGCGGAGCCACCTGCCCCATCCCACCCCCATAAGCCACTGCTGGACATGCTGGCCACTTCCAAGAGCAGCGTGGGGCCAGGGCAGGCAGGAAGCCTAACTTAGCCCTGCTGCATGCCGCTGCCACCGGAGAGCCACTTGAGGTAAGTGGCACCGGGCTGGCGCCCACGCTCTTAACTCCCTGCCAAGCTCCTCCTGCACCCCAACCCCCTGCCCTGAGCTTCCTGCTGCACCCTGCATCTCTCCTGCACCCCAACCCCCTGCCCTGAGCTTCCTGCTGCACCCTGCATCTCTCCTGCACCCCAACCCCCTGCCCTGAGCTTCCTGCTGCACCCTGCATCTCTCCTGCACCCCAACCCCCTGCCCTGAGCCCCCTCCCACACCTCGTACTCCCTCCTGCACCCCAGACCCCTGCCCCAGCCCTACATTCATGGCCCTGCATACAATTTCCCTACTCAGATGTGGCTCTCAGGCCAAAAAGTTTGCCCATCCTTGATTTACACTCTTGATTCTAGAATGGTAGAATAGCGCACATTCCCCCAGAGGCTAACTGGTTTGAAATGGGTTCTTTTACTATTTGGCAGACCATGCAATCTTGCTGTGGCATTCATGAAGAAGACACATTATATACCTTATTACCTAGTAATTGCAGCTAAAACTTTAAATTTATGATACAGAACACAGCTAGTGTCTGAAAGAGAAAGTATATTACAGTCACTAATACTCTCATGTTTATACAAAAGTAAACATAGTATTACAGGCAAAGACAGATAATCAGAACATTTCCTCCTGGAAGTCTGAGGATTTCATCTCATCAAAAAAAGAAATACTGTTATGGTCAGACATTCTAGCAGGTGGCAAAGCTAAGAGTTAAGCTATCTGTATACAAGAACATATCTGTACCAACCTTTTATTTATTATTTCATAAGCTCTTTTCTCGTTATAATGGAACCAAGTTGTTATAATAATGGCACTAATGAAGTATCCCATACAAAAGAAAAAAGGCTTTCTATAACTTACTCTGTCTCGTGTTAGCATCTGAGCTCTGTTTTTATGTACAATTTTAATAACTCCTGGGGGCTGGATCCATGCCTCTCCATCTACTTGCACTGGAACCCCTTCATCTCCAAGTATGGTGATCTTTACTGACCGACACTGAAAGAGAGTAAACACGTTAGTTCACAGAGTAATATATTAATGAAATTGACAGTCCACCTGCATTAGACTGGTTGTTAGGAGCTGTGGCTTCTATCCAGGTTTGTCTTGAGGGTAAAACACTGTTGTATTTCAGTCATCATTTATGATGACTTGTTACCCGTTAAAATTAAAGCCAAGTCAATATTTTATTAATGTATAACGCTGTAGTTATCTAGACCACCTCTTTTCTCTGCAGTCTCCCAGAATGCCAGCTATCTTGGTTGCTTTCCAACAAGACACATACCTGAGCTATTCTGTGGTGCTGCAATTTGATGACTCTTGAAACTGCCATCTGCATGCTGCCAAATACTGCAACAACTTCTAAGATTTTGTCATCAAATGATGGCGCCCCAAATATCTGAGAGGAAAAGAAAATATCATCATTAGACTCTAAGCTCTTATTGCAATCTATACAGTGCAGAGATTCTGTCTCCTTTTATGTCTGGTGAAATTCCAAACACACTTTAGGTATTTAAATAGTAGAACTAATGTATTTGAAAAATAAAATTCTAGATTCAAGTATATATAAATTATAAGATCACTTGAACATAGCAAAGGACTGTCATAACAAGAGTGATCATAATGGCAATTAAAGTACTCGAAAGCCATAGTATATTATCCATATATAGCAGTGGTTGGCAACCTTTGAGAAGTGGTGTGCCGAGTCTTCATTTATTCACTCTAATTTAAGGTTTCACATGCCAGGAATACATTTTTAAGTTTTTAGAAGATCTCTTTCTATAAGTCGATAATATATTATTATCAATAATTATTATTATTATCGATAATAAATTATTATTGTATGTAAAGTAAATAAGGTTTTTAAAATGTTTAAGAAACTTCATTTAAAAGTTAAATTAAAATGTAGAGCCCCCCCAACCGGTGGCCAGGACCCGGGTAGTGTGAGTGCCACTGAAAATCAGCTCACGTGCCGCCTTTGGCATGCGTGCCATAGGTTGCCTATCCCTGATATATAGAGTTGGTGGCTGGTTTAAATGCATATACTGAGAAATGTTAGTCAACTCAAGATTAAGGTGGCAAACATAACTATGCAAATCTTCAAGTGGTCAATATTTCTAAAGTCCAAGAGTAATTAAGAAGGACATTTATTTTAACAGAGCTCAAAAGTGCTTATCTTTCTTTGTCCAGTATTCTCTTTAGACCATCTTCAAAATCTATATTGGTAAATGAAGTGTCAATCTCACTTCAATAATGCAGAAGAAGAATCTCATTTTACAGCATAAAATTCACCTGTTTTAATAATGAAAATTTACTTGAACATTCTGGTTTTGTATCAAACTAATGCCCCAGTGCAGCAAAGACTTAAGAACATGTCCATTGATTTCAACTGGACTAATCATAGGGTATAAAAGTTAAGCACATGAGTAAGTCTTTGCAGGACCAGGACCTAACACTGAAAGCAGATTTTGTAAGTTAGGTTGGCAGTTCCCTAAAATAAAAAGTTTCTCTCTCTCTAGGATATTATATGACCCTCATCATCAAGGGCATCCAAATGTCTTACATGAATATAAAACAAAAAGATTATTCTTTGCCAAGTGTTTCTCCTTCCTTTTCTATTTCAAGTAACTTTTGATATATCCAGCTTCAGCTTACTTGCCTTTAAGAAAAAAAATGAAAGCATTTCTTTCATCCCTAAAATTATTCTTAAAAAAGCAGAGATGAAATTATTATGCTGTCTCAAAGCAGGCACAATAATCTATGATGGTTTAACGTTTCTGCTCTATGATACAGACCAGCCTACCACTTTTTAAAAGAAAAATCAAGATACTAAATATGACGAATTAACTGAAGAAACATCCTTTAGAAACACTGAGTAATTTAATGTGATACTTTGTTTATGTTTTTTAACACTTATTAATTTGGTGAATCTTTTGGATTCTTCTTTAGCTGGATGAGACTGTCTTGTTTCTGTTTTTTCTCTTTTAAATATAAATTAATAAGTGGTGACTAGATTGACGTGTGTTAATATGTAGTGTTCTTTTTCTACTTTAGTGTACTTTAATTTCTTTGTGGAGATATTACTTAGCAATGTGCATTGTAGAATCAGTGAAAGCTGTTCTTATAAGTGTATATTAGAAATGCATTTGTAGCATACCATCTGTATAAAAACCTTTACCATACATTTTAAAAAGTGCAATTAATTTCTACAGTGAGGGCTCAGGCAAGATCCTGAACAGGGAAACAAGAGTGTCCTGGACAGAAGAGTCACACAAGAAGACCTCTACACCACATGTGGCACTTGCACATCAGCAATAAACAGGCCAGTGCAACAGGCCAGTGCAACATTTATGAAGTAAGCCTGCTCTGGCTTGGCCTAGGAATTTGGGCAGTGGAGTGTGGAGATATTTTTACTGAGACATGCAACTTTTTAACATGACAGATAAATTGTCCGTTGCTTATCCAACTGAAGATCAATCCAAACTTGTCCAAAAGTTTCTAACTGAATACAGGCTGCTAAGCGTTGCTGGCTAGTCTTGTGATATCTGTAAGCACTGTATTGGTTGTTTAAGTGGCTTTACTCCATACATTCTTTTTGTTGATGAAAAGTTGATAAGGCCAGAAGTACAGCTTGTTAAACCTCTATAAAAGCAGCAAAGAATCCTGTGGCACCTTATAGACTAACAGACATTTTGAGGCATGAGCTTTCGTGAGTGAATAACCACTTCGTCGGATGCATGCAACCACAAAAGCTCATGCTCCAAAACGTCTGTTAGTCTATAAGGTGCCACAGGGTTCTTTGCTGCTTTTACAGATCCAGACTAACACGGCTACCCCTCTGATATTAAACCTCTATAGTGCAGTTAATCTAATGATCTGCCAGAAATGTACAAAGGCATGATGTCTTATTAATAATTACTGACTCTTCGAGTCATGCAAAGAGAGATGTTCCCTTCTTTACTTATATAAGGGCAAATTATTAAAATTATTAAAACCTTGTGTATTCAGTTCTGTGCTAGCATGCCTTTTTAGTCTCCTCCTTAGCATATGCACAACATGCCTCAGGTGGCACATGACTAGGATTCATCACTGAATGTGGTCTGCTGGTTGGATCATTTGCTTCCCAAGCTTAAGCTGGGGAGTGTAACATGAACACCGAGCCATGCCCCCAGCCTTTTTAGTGACATTCCACAAAATGACATCCTCCACGCAGTTTGAACTTAGGAGGATGCCTTTTTGGACCACATTTGAATTCTGAGGCATGCAATGCTTGCATAGCATAACACAGATGGCATGGCCCTGCATTTGCCCCCTCAAGTTGTCCTTTGCTTGTAACCAGTGGACCTGAAATTACTCCAGGATACCACTTTTCTATCTTCCCAGGAACTGGATTACAGCCTACTCACAAGTTGGGATGAATTCCATTCCCCCCGCTTGTTTATAAAAGCCCATTAGCTTGTGTTTTATCTTTAGTACAGAGATGGGTGTTGTTATAGTCTGATTTCTCTGCATGTATAATTTATTTGCATAGAACTTCTGTAGCACGCTTTTTTTCAACAACAAGAAAACAAATAACAGTCTTCTAAGAATTCAAATTCAAGGATTAGCATTTCCCTTTTCTCCCCCCGGGTTCTTCTTCTAACCTTCCTGTTCTTTCCAAACTAACAAACTCCCTGGGATAACTCCCCATATACAAAATTCAGTAAGTGTGTTGTGGCAAACACAGCCAGGCTCACTGAGCAATATTTTAGGAATAGACATCGCTGTCAAGGCAGCGACTTTCTTCTGTCCAGATAAGCAGAACCAGCAACCTCTCAAAGACTACCGTCTGTATTGCTCTGTTGATCAGTCACCTGAGACGGCACGAAGAGCAGCGGGTTGTGCACCTAACCTCCCACAGAATAAATGTGTCACCTTCGTGATATGTTTAATTATGAGTAGCAACAAGTTTGCTCCCAGACATACGTGTGCTGCATACAAACATGATTGCTAGAACAGTCTTCCTCTTTTTCTTGACCCTCTGTGAAAAAAAGCAAAAATTCCTGAACATAACCTGGATGGATGTTAAGGAAATTTCCAGGCCGCAAACATGAATATGGAAGCCACCAAAATGCTAGATATCTTTACTCAAATGCAGCTTGAGCTGACTGCCATGCTCAAAAGACTTGTACTATGAATAGGAAAAATATTCCAAAGAATAAGAAATGTTTTGATGAAGAAGAGGGAAAAAAGGGGTATGGGATTGTGAACAGTAAGAAAGTTAAGCACTTCAGGGAAAATGTTAGGGATAGTCTATGTTAAAACACAATCTTACTAATAAGTCTAATTTTAAATGATAATTAAATGTACAAAACCACATCAAAGCAATGCTGTGATTCAGACTTCACACACACTAAATCAGGAGATTCAAAATTATGGTAATCCCACAGCAATCACACTAGATCTTTCGTGCAAAAGTACACTTCAACAGTAAAAATCCCATCTGGCATACCCTCAAAGCAGTGAAACAGTAATGTATGTAGTAAAGTGTCTGTGCAGTATAAGGTCTGTCAAGAAAAAAAAGGACCATTTTGGATCAGTCCAAAAGTTTATTGGCAACAATATATACAAGATATAGACACAAAAAAAGATAATTAAAGGATTCTACAATTTTTAATCCTCTCTTTAATTAATTTTTTCTCAGTCCTTGTTGTCAGATTCACCAATCCACCGACAGCTTTTTAAAGAATAGGAGCAAAATGAAGATCTAAGCTGTGGGAATGATATAGTTGGCCAGCTCCCTTTTCTGTCGGATACAGCGCACATAAAGTGCATGCACTGGGAAACCTTGATTATAGCAGATCATCAACTAGTACATAAAAAAGGAGAGGAATTGCCATTAACTTTCATCATTGTTTCTAAAGGAGTCATGTCTAAAAATTCCACCTTTATAGCCATATATTGAGCCCTATTTAGAAATGTTGGTGACTTTAAGGGGAGGAGAAAGGAAAGAAAAAATAAAATGAAAATCAAAGTGACATATTTTCAGTAAAAATGGAAAAGCTTAATGCGAGAATGCATATATTTCTAAACTGAAACCACCTTACAGAACAATAGTTTCCTGATAGTTATCCAGACTATATACCAGTACTATTACAATTAAATGAGAACAACAATAGTGCAAAGTGCTTTTTGGAATTTTTGTTTCCAAAGGTTACTTTCCTTTAATGTTACTTACATCATCCTCTTTGGTTCCACCCCAGAAATTAGTCCCACCAGCATAGCTTGGAATATTTAGCACAGCTATGCCTTGCAGACTGGGGAGGGGGATGTATTGTCCATCACACTGTAATGCATAAAAACCTATGTGAGAATGTAAGACAAATGACCTGATAAAGTAATCAACTATTTCTAATTCACAAAGCATTTCAACAGAGCCAGCAATGGAAGCTAAAGTCAATATTGCATTAGTAGCTCTATAAGTCTATTTTTTCCTATGCTGTGGAGTAGCTCTGCATGAATCTATTCTTCACATACTAATCAAGATTTTTTCTTGAACTACAAAATATTTGAGCTGCAAATATCTGCAACAGTGTCAAAAGGTAACTCTCTCTGTCCCTTCATAGAAATTTGCTCAAGTTTCCAGCAGTAACTTTATGCATTTATATGTCAATCTCTAACTACTAGGAATTTGGAAGTTTCTTGCACCTTCTCCTGAAGCATATGGGGCTGGCTGCTGCCAGTGACAGGCTACTGGGCTATCAGGACTGATCTTGGTGCATATGGTCCAGCATGTCTACTCTCTTCCAACCAGAAATACTACCAACAGCAGATAGCATCTTTTAGTTGCAACTAGAACCTCATCACTGGAAAAATAACTATACTACTGCAGTCAAAAGTGGTCAAATGAGTATACAAAATATTATAAGCATAAATATAAAATGAAATATGTTTAAACATATTAATTTAATAAATGTATAAAATGTTAATAAAATGTAAAAAGCTGTGTAAGAATATATAAAAAGAGGACTACTACTTTCTTAAATATACTAATACACTGTAGCATTCCATTTGTCAACCACATAATGAGAGAAGCCATTGCACCATATCTACTTGTTAACTCTGGGATAAAGCCTAGAAAAAAATTGCTATGAAAAATGAGAAAAAGCACTTCTTGTGAGATTTCACTTTAAACTTGAGAGTTCATTGGATGTTGCCACCTTCATCTCTCATTATTTCAAAAAAAGGCATCATTCACCCATTGGGTAATTAGAATCCCATCCTGCAGAGGTATTCATAGTCTTGCTAAACTATTGTTATTTACATAGCATCCAGAGTATGCTAGATCCTTTGCTAAATATGCAAGAAAACAGTTTCCTACCCTGAAGTGCTTACAATATAATCAGACAAACAATGAAAGATGGAGGGAAAGGATTTAATAAACCAGCACAATGAGAAAGGTGGAGTTAAGCAAAAGTCTTGTTTGTGCTTATATGCTTGGCTTCACTTCTATATCTACCTCAATCCCCTTAACTGTTCATGCCCAATTGATATCCCATGATGAAAAGATTTCTTTCACCATTTCCCTTGTACTTCACATTGTCCACTTCTGACAATTTACAGAAAAACAGCCAGTCAGAAGATGAAGTTCCAAACATGCAAACAGTCTCTGGAACAGTCCCTCTTTCTACATCCCCTATCTCCTAAAATACTTAAACAACTCTAGCTGCTGCTAAAAAGTAACCCTGGAGTCAGTGTGAGAACAGTTTTGGAAATACAACATATTGAACTCACTTCTGAAAAAATGTCCCAAAATATATTAGAAATATGCTTGGCAGCACCTGGGATCTCTGGTTTTATATTATTCCACCTTAGCAGCAATTCAAAATATAAAAACTTAAAATATGACAGTATACAAAGTATGGCATGAAATTAATAGATGTGACTGTGTCACTTGTGAGTTACAGTATATGATTAGTTCTAACTCTTGAAAAATGACTAATTTTATTTCACTCTTCAATGCTGTGTATTTTACCACAGCACATAACACACATAATTATGTAAGACAATACAAAATATGAAATTTCCACTGACTTTTCTAGTTCCAAAAATAATTATGAAAAGGTCAGATTTGAATGCTAAAATATATCTTATTCAAAACAAATGTTACATTTGCAGGTTCTTAAATTAGAAATCTACCTGGAGCATACACAATGTTCTTTCCTATCATCATCTTCACTAATTGCCGCACAAGTTCTAGATAATTGCTAAATCCTTAGATAGCGAAAATTTGCTTCTATAATACTAAACCCTTCTAAAGCGCACTCAAGATAAAGAGAGCTACAATAAATTAAAATTACTCCCTCAGCTTAACAGGTATCTTCATATAAATAACATGAACTTTCAGATAAAATATTTAGCACAAAGAAAAGGACAATGCATGTTCTTTCCTTCCCCCATCAAACTTTGGAAGAAAATTTATGTAACCATTTCCCAGACTTGTATCAGGGCTAATCTCTTGCTACATCTGAATTTGTTAAGCATTAATGTCTTTTTCAAGTTCCTGGTATTTTGAAAAAGGCTTAAATTTGGTTTTAGAACTAGAATAGGAACTAGCCAAATTGAATTGATTTACACATGTATCTGTGTTGTGGCAAGACACAGTATCTTCCTACTTCTACACAGTTCCCTCAGTATTGGAATTAGGAAAGTCTCTCTAAATGCCCTGGTTCTTTATGTACTAAATTCATCTGTCATTTATCATGAAGTCATTTTAAATCATTCTTAAGCCTTGTTTTCCAAGACGTTTATTAGGTACTTCGTATGGACATTTAGTCAGCTTCCATACTAGCTAAACCAACCTGATAGAATTAATGATCTTTTTTTCCGTAACGTATATTATTGTTCTTGAGACCCACTCTCCATTCAGTGTGCCCCAAAAGCTCCCTCAAACCTCTTATTGGTGTCAGTGAGAGATGCATACTGAGAAAACAGATCCCTTAGAGTCTATTGTCTTCTTAATTATATGAAACATTATTATAGTGACAATGGATAAAAGTTATTCAGAAACATTAAACATCATAGTTTTGCAGATTTCAAAATGCTCATTGTGTGTCCAAGCATTCACATTGTGATTAACTTCTCATCCACCGCATTTCACAGATTACATTTATGAGGGACAGACTTTTCATAGTTTCACCTAACTTGTTAGGTACAAAACAAGTGAGATATTTCAAGACGATCCCCATGTTCTGCACTGTAAATTTTAATGGCAAAAGCTCATCAAATCTGCAAATAAAATGAATATTACCTCAAGCTGAACTTTTTGTTCTAAGTTCTTATAGGTTCTTTGCAGTAACTCTTTGGTACCAAGCACCCCATACCACATCATGTTCTTCGTCCGGCTTCTGGAAATAAGTAAATAAAAATTCATATACTGAAGCATGCAATTTGTTATGTATCAAAGCCGTGGAAAGAGTCAAAAGTTAAGGATATAAAATAAAGCAAACAGAATAACAACATTAAGAAAAATTAAATGCCTCTGCTTTATCACTAAGAACTCCATTACCGGCACTTTTCAGGGTGTTCTTCTCGTTTATTATTAAATTCTAATGAAATTTTTGCATCTAATCCAATTCCAAAGTAGTTGTTCATGACACATTTTTCTGAATATCCTTCCCTGTGAAAAGAATACATATATGTAAGTATCCACTTATGAAGTTATCTGAACAATTATTTTAGGGCTTTGAGCTACATTGCGGCTGGCCCTAGCACAGGCACATGACTGAGGCAGGGTGCAAAGCATTTGATTGATTGGTCTTAGATACTTATGTGGCCCCATTACTCAGTACCTGGACACCTCACAAACTTTAATGTATTTAAACTCACAACACCCCTGGAAGATAGGGAAGTGCTATTATCCCTATTTTACAGATGGAAAACTGAGGAACATAGGAAGTCTGTGATGAAGCAGGAAATTGCACCCAAATCTCTCAAGTTCTAGGCTAGTGCCATAACCACTGGAGCATCCTTCCACTCTATAGCAGTCACAGGGACCATGGAGTGTAAGTCACCTCAAAAGGAACAGAAGAGACAGGGCCTTACTTCCACACCCCTACCTAGGGGAGCTTGCCCGGGGTGGAGGAGGTTGCATGCTCTTAAGGTGGACAGAGAACATGCTTCATGTGTGTATCAAGAAGCTCCACTAGTCACAATGCCTTCCAGTAATCCTGCTGTAGCAATGCAACTCTGCACTGCCTTTAACTCAGGGCCTCTGCCTAAAAGACACCATCTGGCTCTTTGAATTTATTGAGCATTATTATTATCTATAAAAATTGTGCTTCAAGGCTTGCGTTATTCATTCTAGTAATTACAAAGTACAATTTCCTAAAGAAATGATTAAGGAAAAGAGACTGAACCCTAATATAGTCAATTTGAGAAAACAAGGAGATTTTCTTACAGTGAATCTGGATCAGGGTCAATAAATGGGGTAGCACCAAACGGATCAATGTTTGAAAGTAACATTTTGCTGATAATTGAACTCCCTGCAATAGAGGCAGCTAATCCAGCTCTTAAACCTGAAGGAGAAAACACAGAAACAAAACAATATTTGTTAATGTAACGCATGCAATTCTGACGAATAGTATTGTCTATAGCCAAGCACAGGATGGACAGAAAGTGCGCTTTCTCAGACAGCTCTGCTACCGCACCTAAGTTCTTACCTACATTACCTCTCTCCTCCAGTTTTGGCCTCCCTTGAGCAGAAAGACAAATGAGTTGAATTCGGTGGTGGGGTTCACTGTCCACCACTGGATAAAAATGTCATATTTCAATCCAAAACTATGGAGGTGACAGGTTGCACAGTAATTAACTGGCTCACCTAATGCCTCTGAAGGTTACCATATTTTTCATCTCTTAGTCCAGTCACCCAGTCTCCAAACTATTTCATTACTTTGGGGTGGTTTGGGGGAGAGTTGGGGGCGGGGGGCAGGCTTCCTCAGTGGGATCATTGTTCATGCAGCCTATCAGCTCATTTAGAATGTTTGAGAAATGCTTAACTCCTTAATTCAGCTTGATAAATGTACGTTCAACAGGAAGTTCTTCCCTTGCCACCCTTTTATACAAGAGAACTTCTCTGCAAAACGTGTAAAGCCACCATTCTGATCTTCTAGAGAGGGGTTGAAGGGAAGTGAGAGAAGGACAGAGCAGACAGAACAAACCAGTATGGGTGAAAAAATGAGGGCAAGGGGACTAGAGAACTGAAAGACAGAAGTCAGATGGGATAGGGAGGAAAGAAAGAGAGACAGGCAGGTATAAGAACACAGAAATACAAGTTAAATGAAAATAAATATGAAAGACAAAAGACGAGAAGCTGGCAGGGAGAATTTGACTAATGAGCTAAGAAACAATTCTTGTTTCTACCATGGGAACGGTCAGAGCCTAATTAGCTTTGCCCACTGGAAAGTTGGCAACCCTGCCATGCCCATTTTGGCTAATATCAAAGTAACATACACAACTGTGTTTAATTAATGCAGATAGACCTCTGCTTTCAAAAGTTTTTAGTTAAAGTAATCTATAAACAGTACATGCTTAGTTTCAATATACACCTCTACCTCGATATAACGCTGTCCTTGGGAGCCAAAAAAATCTTACCACATTATAGGTGAAACCGTGTTATATTGAACTTGCTTTGATCCACTGGAGTGCGCAGCCCCGCCCACCCACGGAGCACTGTGTTATATCCGAATTTGTGTTATATCGGGTTGCGTTGTATCGAGGCAGAGGTATATATTGTTAATACAGATAATGAAAGTTCATTAAGCCAGTGTTTAGCAATGCTTTCTGGTATACATTTTTACTTTGGGATGTGTACAGATTTTCTAACTGCTGTTGTTGCAAAGTACCTTTTTACAGTTTAATTTATATTTTTACTGACAGGTATGTCCCCTTGGCATTTCATTCAGTCAAAAGATCATTTCTTACCTGATTCTGGCTCTTAGCCTCCTACTAGGCTAGCACAGCCTTCATCCACTAGGGGAGCAAGGTTCCTTTGACTCCACAATGAACACAGCCCTCCCATTTCTGCTCTTCATTCCCCAAACCAAGTGCAATGTTTTTGTAATATATCTGTTGCTCATGACAGTGACCAGAAGCATTTTCAATTAACACACATTCTCTATGGTACCACACAAAGAGGTTATGTATATTAATTCACTAATATTTGTAAAGGTCTTTGACATCTCTGGGTGGAAGACACTATGTAAGTGCAAGGTATTATTATTTAACAACTAATTGTGGCATATAGCAAGATACTGAAAGGACTAATGAAGCTCAGAATCATCATTACCTGGGCAGATTATCCTGGTGTTAAGTACAGGGAGGTTTTCTTTACTGGCTGCCACAGGTGGGGCAGAGAAAGAGCCAGTATGAGAGGGGACGCCCCGACTTGTATGTCTATCTGGAGATTTTGGTGCAGCTTTAACTATGCCAAAAAAGAAGAAGAAATAAGAAAGTTAGAACTAAATATACACCCACACACAAATTGTAGACACAATTGCATATGTGCTTATCTAAGATTCAGAGCCTCAACATATTGTACAAGCATGAGCTATTAATCTAACCTATTAACCCACTTTGAGATCTCTGGAGAACTGGCAAATATCTGTATTTTTTGTATGAATATTGTGTGTCTCTCTGTGTGTTTGCTTGTGATGGGTTACTTGTTATGGAGTTAGATCAAAAGGAGTTGTTAAAGAAACCAGGCAGGAGAGATGAAATAATGCCCTAGAGAAGAAACACCCCAGCAAATGTTGAAACACAATAACCAGGAATATAGCTGCGAAGATGTAGCTCTTTTGCCAAGGCTGAGACTCTAGAGATCAAAAGACACCTATCTGTTAAAAGATCTGCCCTGCAGAAAGAGAGTGGGGAGAAAAGGTTGTCAGCTGCTGCAGGCTGACACAGACTGACACAAAGTCCGGTCCTGCTGAAAGCACAATGTAACTTGGTCCCCAAGAGAATGCAGGACACTACGGCTAAGTCATATCTACTGAGGGGCTGAGAAAGAACGCCAAGTGTAGTTAAGACAGTCAGCATACAGGTGTGTTATTTAAATCCACTTCTTAGAGTGCTGTGCATCTTTGGCAAATAAATCACAATTTTTTAAAAAAAACTACATCTCTGTTACTGCATATTATTACTGTCTAAAGGCTGCCGAAGGGAAGCTCTGATAGGTGCCACGCCCATGGAGACTGCTAGATATCCCAATTGGCAACTGGGGCGGGGAGATTATCCCAGAGATCCAGTCAGAGTGGTTTGATCATGGGTATCCACCCCAAAGAGAAGTGGAGGCACATTCATACCTTGAAAGGGTTGCAATTGGGGAACTGGAAAAGGATCTCAAAAGGGACAGCCTAAGCAGGGACTGTACCCAGAAATATCCCCATTTATGTATTTACTTCATTTATTCTACTCATGGAGAAACTCAGATGCAGGAAGTTCAAGTGATTAGCCCAAATGAAAATCCTCAGAGACACATAGAACAAGAACTCTGGAGTTCCCAACTTCTACTTCAGTTCATTAGGGCATGTACTAATTTAATATTACCTTAAATACTGCACTTCATTTCTGATAAATGTAATAGGATGTCACATTGAAAAAAATTGCAGAATTAAGAAGGAAAAAAAGGAAAAAAGTTTAAAAGATTTGCTGTAACAGGAATTATGTATAAAGCCACTAATTCACATCCAAAGTTCTTGGAGTGCTATATAATAATTTCATAACAAATTATAAACAAATCTAATAAAAACTGCTTTAATAAAACTAAAGAAAAATGGAGGAGAAAGGAAAACATTCTAATAGTTGGGGTAACAAGTAATCTATTATTAGGGGTAAGAGTACTTACCGTTTTTAAAAAACTTTGGGACTAAAAGCAAGTCTTTACTTGGTGTTTAAAGGAAGGGAGTGGAGGAGCTGTGGCAAATGTAAAGAAGAAACATCACAGAACCCACTACAGTTCAAGACAGATTACCTGTCAACATGAGGCCCTGATTCAGGAAAGAATTTAAGCAAAAATACGTAAGTATGTGTTTATGTCCATTAACTTCAATGGGTCTGAAGCACATGCTTAAAAGTTAAAGTCTTTTCCTGAACTGAAACCTAACACATGATCATGCCATCAGCTCTAGGTGCAGGCTCAAAGGAGAGATCAAACTTAGCTAGGCCTACAGTGTCAAAAGTATGGTCCTGCTCTGATAAGCAGCTCAATAAAATGGTTTTGGGGGGGGGGAGGGGTCTATGTTTATTGTGTCTACCTGACACCCAGGCCAAACATGATCAGCTTACAAGTAGAAGAGATGGGGAAAGGTGTTTTCTAATTACTAGCTTCGCAAAGTCAACATGGGATCTGAAAGCTAAACTCATCACCAGTGTAACCTCACTGTCTTCAGACTATACTTTCAGTAACACTTGTGCAACCTCCTAATGTCAATGGAATTACAAAGGTCTCACTGATTAGCCAGGTAATTGGAATTTAGTAAACAATTTTGTTAATGATGCACAAACTGGAAAGAGAATCCAGCTCAGACTCTCACAGCTGTGTTTTGTCTGCAGGAGCAATAGCAGTAAAAATGTATTATTGTCACTAAAGTGAGATGATGTACTCAATATACCATAGAGAAGGGATAAAGATAAGTAAAGAGATGCCATTTTAGATAGTCATTTTTCAGAGTAGAAATTTACATTAAAGGCTCTAACAATGACGGTTTAAAATTCATCCACAACATTGCAGGCAGGCAGTGTATAAATAAAGAACGCAGAGAGAGAGTATTACAATGACGGCTTCTTAAATCACTAAGGAAACATGCTGCAGCATTCTGTATGAGTAAGCTGTGACAAAAGCCCACTGCTGGAAATCATACCAGAATGGGATTATAATAATGGAGCCCCACAGCCGCCAGGACATATTGCTGTTGTAATGTTATAATGGGATAAATTGGGGTGCAGAATAAGAAACTGGGAAAGTAAATAAACGTCTCTTACTCTCACTCAAAACATGGTTTGTTTAGAGTAAAGCTGCTATATAGCAGTAGTGAAGTATCCAGAAAGAGTTACTTCCCCCCTCCCCACAACAAGAAACTTTTTTGGTTAACACAAATATTGCACCTCTACCCCAATATAACGCGACCCAATATAACACGAATTCGGATATAACGTGGTAAAGCAGTGCTCGGGGCTGGACACTCTGGTGGATCAAAGTAAGTTCAATATAAAGTGGTTTCACCTATAACACGGTAAGATTTTTTGGCTCCCGAGGACAGCCTTATATCAAGGTAGAGGTGTATTTCTAAAGCTACTCATTACATGACTGTAGAATTTCAGCTAGAAACCTTCCCCAGTTCCCTCCTGCCTGGCTTTCTGCTACCCACAATCTCTATGGGCATGATCAAAAAAGACTACCTGTTTTAAAACCCCCAAACAAGACCCCACTAAGTGGAAATACTAGAGAAAGGATGGTCCCACATACTGATGACACAGCACCCCAGCAAGACTTCAATCTTCCCAGGGTTGAGAACAGAAAATACTGTAACTCCAGTGCATCCAGATGGAACTGACTATTGTCAAGTAGTTTGTCAAGCCAAGACAGATCTAGTGGGTCTATGGGCAAGAGATGATATTCAGCTGTGTATCATCAATATATTGGTGATGTTCTAGCCCATGTTTAGAAATAACTCCCAGGGCTCTCTAAATTGTCCTAGTGGCTGCTCTGACCCCCAAAGCAGCCAAGATTTGGAAAAGCACAGAGATGGCTTAAAGGCACCTTAGTCCCTCACGTCCCACTAGGCTCCTTAGATGTGCAGCATGGAATCTCACTCCATTTCTTGAGGACAGGAAAACCTCTGCATAACTGAGGATGCTGACCATCCTTCTCTCTAAAGGCCTGTCAGCACAGGAAGTTATACTGGTATAATAGTACAGACACAAGTAAACCACTGCAACTCCCCATGAAGACACTTTATTCCAAAATAAGAGTGGCTCTTCCCATTTTAGCTTAAACTGCTTCTAAAACAACATAAAGATAAATAAGAAAAAAAAGGCACACTTTTATAGAATAAATGTTTCCTCTTGGAGAGCTATACCACTATAACTGTAACAGTTTAAATTCATTCTTACTGTATACTGATACAACTTCCTGTGTAGAAAATCCTTATGCTAATAAGTGACAGTGACTGCCAAGAGTGGCATCAAGTAACTAGGATATGGGAGCACCACAGCTTCCAGGTATTGGGTTTCTGGGAAATCAGACAAGTACTGACCTTCCTCTTCTAAAACCAGACTGAACTAAACAAGGGAGAGAAAGCTTTTTGAGGTCCTGTCTCTTGTTGTCAAAAGGCTTGGTAAAGGAAACCAGTCAAGAGCTGACCCTTCACAAAGACCACATAAACTCACGGAAGTGATCAGCAGAAGTAACTGCTAATAGAATGGAGGAGAACTGGTCAGTAAGACGTCACACTATGTAGAGGAGCTGAGTAGTCCATCAAACTGTCAGTGTTAAAGACAACGGATAGATCAAAGATGAAAGGATGGAAAAGAAGCACTTAACCATGGCCAGGAATAGGTCACTAGTGATCTTGGTAAAAGCAATTTTGTAATATCTATTGGCTTTTGGCATAGCACTTGTGTGTGCCTGCATAGACAGAAGATGATCACACTCTTGATAGCTCTTGGTCATCTCTTCCGCAGTTTACTGTACATGCCCAACTACACCTCTACCCCGACATAACGTGAACCGATATAACATAAATTCGGATACAATGCGGTAAAGCAGTGCTCCGGGGGGGCAGGGTTGTGCACTCCAGCGGATCAAAGCAAGTTCGACATAACACGGTTTCACCTATAACGCAGTAGGACTTTTTGGCTCCCGAGGATAGCATTATATCGGGGTAGAAGTGTACTTCATCTTCTGATGGGCCTGAACCATACTGACCTCCACGTACACAAAAAAGAAAAAAAACCACGGAAAATTCAGCTGATCTGAACATTTTCTCTCACCATTTGCACTATCATGGTTTCAAAAAGTTCACAGAAAATATACTATAAAAAGTCAACAGTCAATATAATCTTGCACATTACAAACAGAACAGTGTGAAAATGTCCTGCATTTCATATGGGTGAATTATTATATTGACAAACTGAAGAGAGTGCAGAAAAGAGCCACAAAAATTATTTGAGGGCTGGAGAAAATGCCTTACTGTGAGAGATGCAAAGAACTCAAATCTATTTAGCTCATCAAACAAAGACTGAGTGATAACTTTATTAAAGAGTGTAAGTATCTTCACATGGAGTAAGCAAAGGGTATCAAATCTAGCAGAGCAAGTCATAACAAGAACCAATTGCTGGACATTAAAGCCAGACAAATTCAGATTAGAAATAAAGCAAAATTTTTAACAGTGAGGGCTGACTAAGCATTAGAACAAAATACCAATTAAGTGATGGTTCTCCACATCCTCAAAAATTAAGCCTAAATACATTTCCAGAAGAAATACTTGAGTCAAATTCAAGTTATTGGGCCCCACACAGGGGTAACTGGGTGAGGATCTACAGCCTGTGATATACAGTAATGTAATGTAATGTATATTAGACTAGGTCATCTAATTGTCCCTTCTTGCTTTAAATTCTAAGAATTCACAAATTAACTAAAGCAATTGTAAGGAGATGATATTGAAGGATATAATATCAACATAAAAACACGATTCTCATGTGTATGACAAAACATCATTCTTAAGTGTTAGGGAGCTAACCAAAATATAGATGGAATTTTATCTAATTAAACTTATTATCAATTTAGACTAAGGTGATTAATGTGAGGAAAATACTACTTTCATCAAGCAACTGAGGGAGAATCTCAGAGGATTAACAAATAATACTTAAAACACAATTATCTTTCACTCTGCATAATGCTACTCAAAAATTCACAGTGCTATTCTTACAACTCGTTTTCTCAGTACTCAGGAGCAAGGCAGTAGCATTAAAAGAAAAATCAGCAGAACAGCTGCTCTTTATTTGACAGATGAGACTCATGGGGACAAGCCGCAATAAAAATGAAGTTTTTCTGTTCATGCTCTGATAAAAACTAACACAGCCCTTGTGAGTAAAATTGATGTTTCATTGTAGGTAATTGAATTAATGTTTCATGGTTTCTCCTGAAACACCCATCTCCCATTGACAATATTAACATGTACTCCACTTCACACATTAGATGTCTGAATACTGACACAACTTCCTAATAAGTATACTAGTATTACTTTAGGAAGCAATGGTTATTTGATGCACAAACAAGTTTAATATTGTTGGCCATTCCTATCTGACAGAAATGTTTATCGGCCATGAAATCAGCAAATGCAAACTACCACAAAGTTAGGTTAAGCTTCCTCTCTTTTTGCAATGAAAACTGAAATAACAAGGAGGTTCAACTCTGCACATGCTGTTTTAAATAAAGGTCTACATATTTATTTTTCAATACTGTGGTTCTGATATGCAACCCTCCATTATTTTAAGAGCAGAATTTGTGGAAGTACAAATTCAGCACAAGTTTCTGTATATGAATCAGACTTCTTAGAAAAATAAATGAAAGCATGTTATTTCTTTTCTAACATAAGAGACTCTTTGGCTTGTCCACCCTCAAATAATTAAACTCAGCCCATTTCTGTTCATGTATGGCAATGGGGAGCTTCAGCACATGGTACAACCCCATTCTAAAAGTAATTCCTAATCACAAACAATTAATTAATTAACAATATAAATAAAACAAAATTCTAAGTTTCATTCTTTATTATAATTAAACTTTAAATGTAATGGTCATAAAAATTTCCAGCCTTAGAGCCTGAAATCCACTCAGAAAGAGGCTCAGCACAGGCAGCAGGAACAGATACTTCCCATATTAGCCCTTCTTTGTTCTCTAACCCTAATTTAAAAGGAACCACCTACACAGACCAAGTTCAGCCTCCATACCCATTCAATCCTTCAAAACCGTAGCCTCTCTGGTAAGCGTACACTTATTGCTGTTAATGCCAATTTCAGTAAAGTTTTGGTTCCCTCTTTAAAATATATTAAAAACAATACAGCTCTAGCACATAAAATCAGGTTTCTGTTATATAGTTATGATGTCCTAGTAAGGATATCAAAGTAGATGAATATGGCCCAGAGTCAAAAGAGCACCTTCTGGATTCTTAGCATGTCATCTGCCCAAATACCACATAGGGAAACAAGGGTTTGGAAAGATACCCACATAGAAAAAAATTAAGTTAGGATTGTGATTGTTGCACCCATTAACTAGCATTAACAGAATACTATCGTTCAAAAAAAAAAAAAAAAAGGCCAGAAATTCAAGATATTAACAATTATGGTTCTAGCATCATATTAAACTCAATCGCCTCCTACCTATGAATTAAAAACTATCAGCAGGTTCCATCTGAAACTAAAATCTGTCCTGTTAAGAACACGAATTCCAACAGATTATCTTGAATTGTCACATATAAACCTGCACTGATTTTTTCAACCTATATCAGATCCAGGAAGGCTTCATTCTGCTGTTTCTCAGGAAGGTGTCAAAACAACAGAACAGAACCATATGATGCCTCAAAGAAGTTATAAACTTTGTAAAAACAACAGTCAAAGCTTACAGCACTGAGCCCCACTTTCAGGCCTCACACTTGTTTCAAGAGTCACTATGGTAGCAGATGAAGTTCAAAATAGCTCCTATCAAGAGATATATATGACAAAGACCAAGAAGTCTTTTTTCCCAAAAAAAGTGGAGGGTGTATATGTGCATCAGAATCAGGCTAATAATGGAAACTGTCTAACCAGTTTAACTCTGAAGCCACTACTTTGGCTTCATAAAAAAAGTAATAGTCTATAGAGTTTTAAAGAATTTTACTCTGTATTAACTTACTTGTCTGAGATTCGTATTCCTTTGTATCTTCCTCTTTTTCTTCTTCTTTGGATTCATCCAATTCCTTACTATATTCTGTGGGGGACTGGTTCACTTGTTCTTCAGTATGAGCATTCTGTTCATCCACAACTGCATAGCGGGAGGAAAAATAGTTAAAATTTCTTCAGAGAAAATATGCATATGTAAAGCTTCTGTAGAAAATTAACATCCTACTACTGTAGCACTAATTTAGGACATACAGATATTAAGAAAAGGACTGTTCTGCCTAATCAGTTCAAGAGCAGTTTAGCAATCCTCTGTCAGTGACAATGGAATAATTAAACTGAGAGGTGATTCACCACCATATCGATAACAATACTTTAAAAATGGAACTCTGTGACAGTTTGGCAAAGCTTCCTGCTAATAATTTTCAGTACTTTTCTTTCTGAAGGAGAAGAGTTACAAAAGTAAACAAAACATATTACATCAGAAATCCCATCTAGCCCAGTTAAATGCTATATAGTTGGGTCAAATTTTCTAATATCACTGTATTTTCCAAGAATATATTTTGGGTCTAATTTTCAAAATTACAGGCACATAACTGTATGCTTAATTTGTGCATGCAATCAGGTATAGTGTCTGAGCACACTTAAGGCTAGTTATGTGCCACCTGGATTCACAAATACCACAGTAATTGTGAGACTCAGTGCAAAGCAGGTGCATAGCTACAAGAACATTTTTGTAAAACTGACTAATTTTGAAAACAAACGTTTTCTGTTTTACTTTTGAATAAATGAAACTCTGAATTATATTTCTAAAATGTAGCCTATCTATGCTATGAGGAACCTGAAGAGAACACTCGGACACTGTCACGTCCTATCCATTTTGTAGTAAACATTTGCTGATATATAAAATATGAAGCTACACATTTAATCAGAAAAATAGGAACACAGAATATATGTGCAACACAGGTAAATTAACACTACTGTTGAAAGCACTATGGAGCCTGATTTCCCAGCCACTGCATGCAAGCTACTCCATCTGATACCTATGGAAGCTGCACACATGTAGCACCTGGAGAAGTAGGTCCCTGACTCCTGGTGATCAACTATGCAATCTTATTGCTACTTTCACCCAATTTTGGCATTGAATTTCTTCATTCTTAAAGAAAAATATTCCTTTAAGCTAAATTACACCATAAGACTTTTCTATAAGAAAATAAATCCAGTAACTGGAAATGTAAAAAGTCATTTTAGTGCAAGATTAAGAAAAAAAATTTAAAAAACAAAACCCAAAGCATGTGTGCTTGTAATCGTCTCAGGAATTCAGACCAACATGACAAAAGGAGCAAAGAAAGTGGTACTTGGTAGGGCAGGTGTCGGCAACCTCAGGCACAGAGCTCACCAAGGTAAGCACCCTGGCGGGCTGGGCCAGTTTGTTTACCTGCTGCGCCAGCAGGTTTGGCTGATCGCGGTTTCCACTGGCAGGAGTTCGCTGTCCCAGGCCAATGGGGGCTACGGGAAGCGGCACGGGCGAGGTATGTGATGGCCATGGCTTCCTGTCGCTCCCATTGGCCTGGGACTGTGAACCACAGCCAGTGGGAGCCGCGATTGGCCGAACCTGCTGACGCGGCAGGTAAACAAACTGGCCCAGCCCGCCAGGGTGCTTACCCTGGCAAGCTGCGTGCCAGAGGTTGCTGACCCCTGTGGTAGGGATTTCATACATTGTTGAGTACATCTCCACTAGCTACTCCCTTTGGCAGCAAACAAATGTCATGTTAAAGACTCCATCTTGTCCAGCAGATAGCCCAGGATTGAATATGGTATAAAGATACAGACAGATATATATAGGATAGGCAGTATTCTAACACATGGCATGTCTTGCCAGATTGTTATAAGCTATTATCTCCTGAATTTATGTAAGAATATGGGAATCAATTATTAACAACAGAACTTTATGCTAGCAGAAACAGGGACACTCTACGGTTAACAAGCAAACCCTTGTTGATGTGCACCTTTTTCTGCCTGTTCAATGATTTGCCTCACTGCCTTCTTTAAACTGTTTGCCCGCAGCATTAACTGTTCTCTTGGTTTGAAGATTTTCTGAGTAGAAGACTTTGCAATGTTCTCTGTTAACTGTTCCTTGCTTTCAGACAAGGATTCTTCACTTGAAAACTCCTCAACTTCTTCCTCTACAATGGGGGGAGTGAGCCGTGGTAGGATGGGAGTAGCCTGAGCTTCGGTGTGAAGAGCCTGGAGCAACAGGTCTAGCTTCTCATTTAATTCTGAACACTAACAAAGTTACAAATACAAACAAAAAGAAAAAAAAATCACTTGTCAATTCAAAAGTTAACTACCAGCTTGTCTAAAATCTAAACCGGGGTAATAATTTGTCTGATGCAGGATATTTTTTGTATTCTTCATCAAACACTACTTGAATAGTTTTATATTTTGCTTAAGCATACAGTGAAGAAAAAATATCAGAGACTGAAATAGAAAGGCATCATTGTACAATAACACAGTCAACAGAGCAAATATTCTTTTTTCTGCAATGTAATTATTTTCTCTCAAATCAGACTCTTAATTTCCTTACCCACTCTAGATCATGGGTCTGTGATTTCAACCTGGCCCACTATATGTACTATTGTCCCCCTCCTTCAGCTGGTTACTTTTTCTTCACAATCTCATTGTTTTATTGCAATTAACTGTATCCCTTTCAGAGAGAAGTCAATTCCTACAGCAGTATATTTCTGTGAATGTCTTGGTTGTAGCAATGCATTTTACTCACTTTCCTAATATATGCCTAGGACAGCAGTTCTCAAATGGTGGGTCAGGATCCCATAGTAGGTCACAACCCCATTTTAATGTGGTCACCAAAGCTGTCTTAGACTTGCTAGGGGCCAGGGCTGAAGCCCGAGCCCCACCGCCCAGGGCTACAGCTGAAGCCCAAGGCTCATGTTACAGCCCCCCTGCCTGGAGCTGAAGCCCTTGGGCTTTAGCCTCCCTGCCCAGGAGAGTGGGGTTTGGGTTTGGGCCTTGCCCCCGCTTCCCGCTCTCCCTCCCCCCAGGGGCAGCAGGGCTCTGTTAGGCTCAGGCTTCAGTCCCCCATCCTGGGGTCTTGTAGTAATGTTTGTTGTCAGAAGGGGTCATGGTGCAATTAAGTTTGAGAACCCCTGGGTTAGGATATATACTCTCTATTAACTGAAAAGTAATTTTCAACTGATAAGCTTTTCAACCACATCAAGTGTCCATTATTTAGTCTCACCAAAAGAAGGCTGTGGGGAAGATATGATTGCTGTTTATAAATACATCAGAAGGATAAATACCAGGGAGAGAGAGGAATTATTTAAGTTAAGCACCAATGTGGCCACAAGAACAAATGGATGTAAATTGGCCATCAACAAGTTTAGACTTGAAATTAGACAAAGCTTTCTAAACATCAGAGGAGTGAAGTTCTGGAAGAGCATTTCAAGGGCTGCAGTGGGGGCAAGAAACCTAACTGGCTTCAAGACTGAGCTTGGTAAGTTTATGGAGGGATGGTATGTTGAGACTGCCTACAACGGCATGTAGCTGATCTGCGACGGGTAGCAGCTAATATGTCTAATGGTGGTGATGGGACACTAGATGGGTAGGTCTCTGAGTCAGGACAGAGAATTCTTTCCCAGGTGTCTGGCTGGTGAGTCTTGCCCACATGCTCAGGGTCTAACTGATTGCTATATTTGGGATTGGGAAGGAATCTTCTCCTGGGTCAGATTGGCAGAGAACATGCAGCATGGAGCCTGGGTCACTTGCATGTTTAAAATAGTGCAAATGGTAGATTCTCTGTAACTTGGCATCTTTAAATCGTGATTTGAGGATCTCAGTAACTCAACCAGAGGTTAAGGGTGTATTACATGAGAGGATACACGAGATTCTGTGGCCTGCAATGTGCAGGAGGTCAAACTAGATGATCTTGTCGGTCCCTTCTGACCTTAAAGTCTATGAGTCTTGTTTTTATTTTGTGGAATGGGAAAGACAAAAAGTTCATCTCTAGTAAATTTAACAGATTGTTTTCTAGTGTAAAGTTCCTTCTTTTAATGGAAAGAAAAACAACTTATAGCCACTGACCTCATTAAGAATAGGGTCAGGTCTCCTGAACTACTTTTGAATTAGAATATCCAGTCCCCCTAAATTAATTTAATTTTCATTAAATTGTAAAAACCTATTAGTAGCTGGAAAAAAACATGTTAAGAAAACTTCTTACTTTAATGGCCATGGTATCAGCCTCCTCTGCATTTTCCATTGTTTTTTCATAGGTCTTCCCTATTTTGGATACGAAGTCCTTTACGGTTTCACATAATACCCTTTGGATAAAAAAGGGAGTCATATAAAAAGAAATGAACTGGATGTATCTATTAATATTGATTATTGGATGTATTTTTTAATTACTAACATATTGTTGGTTTTCTTATTACAATTCTACCAAACGCAAAGAGAACTCCCATGCCTCTTTTGCATGAGAACATTAAGAAAAACTTATAGCCAAAGTTTTAAAATCATACACTTCACATGTAGGAGTGGACGACCATTAAAATTATAGCCATTAGTCTACAGTGTATATACAACTGTAGACCATTCTGGTTGTAAAGGGGACACCATGACATAATTTTTAAAAGTAGATTTTATATTTTCTTTTTAAGTATCCAGTGCCTTTTGGTGCACATTGGTTCCCTACCCCTTCCTTCCGTTTTCCCTTTTATTTCTAACTTAGATGACATTAATGTGGTCATTTTTATTTACTGCTTTGTTTGCATACCTTTTATTACCAGTATCATCAACCATACCAACAGAGTTGATAACAACTCACGCTCCCTATACCGACTTAGGCCAATCTGCAAATCATTCCACGTGGGCAGACCCTTGCACTCATGCAGATTTCAGTGAGACTCTACATGGGTACAGAAGTCTATACCGCGGCAGCACCCACCTCTCGAGAGTAACCCCTGTCGGTGGTTCTCAGGTGGTTTTCCAGCAGCTCAGCCCTCTGGCTGAGTCACACACACTGTGTATGTGTATCATAACAGACCCCTTCTGGGGTATACAGTCCACAAGGGGCCTGTCTCAGCAGCCCTTGGCTGGTGTCTCTCTAGCCCTCTTTGGGCTCAGTCTTTAAGTAATCTGGCCCTGGTATGGGTCCATACTCCCAGAGCTTCCTTTCTGGAGACACTACCTTCCTGTGGCCCTCCCCAGGCTCAGTCCTTACTCAGTCCCAGCAGACAACCAGGAGCTCCTTTGTTGCTCCCCCGGTCCCTGCCCACATTGAGCTCTCTGTGGTCCTGCTGCTCTTTCAGACAGACAGGAACACAGTCCTCTCTTCTCCAGCTCCAGCCAACAATTGACTGCTGCTGTCTTCTGCAGCTCCTTTTATATGGCCCTGCTGGGCCCTAATTGGCTGCTTCCCTGCAACCACTCTAGGCTGCTTGGAGGCCTTCTCTTCTGCTCCTTCCTAGCTTAGGCCTAATCCACCCCATCACAGGGTCCATTTACAGAGTTCTCAATGCAGGATCGAGACCTTTGAGACACATGCTATCCTGAGATAAATCTGTCCAAATGACAATGACGACAGTGAACTTTCACTAGTGTAAATGAGAGCAAAATCTGGCTTTTGTTGCCTACTCTGAACATGCAGAATAAATTTATGTGTTGGGCTTGCATGAATACTTCCTGTTGTTAATTGTGTATAGTTTCAATTTGCAATGAATAAATGGTGGATTTTAAAAAGAGCGTCAACAATTAAAATCCAGAGTTCTGATCATCTGGCACAGACAGGGCCGGCGCTTTCATTTAGGTGACTTAGGCAGTCGCCTAGGGCGCCAGCATTATGGGGGGGGGGGGCAGGCGGCTCCGGTGGAGCTGCCGCAGTTTACTCAGAGGCTCTACTGGTCTCGCGCTCCGGTGGACCTGCCGCAGCATTTCTGCAGACGGTCTGCTGGTCCCGCGGCTCCGGTGGACCTGCCGCAGCATGCCTGTGGCAGCTCCACCAGATGCCGGAACCCGAAGCGGACGGCGAAATGGCGGCGCCTAGGGCACAAGAAACCCTGGCGCTGGTCCTGGGCACAGATAAAAATTACAGTGCAGTACGTAGACCATCCTGATACAAACTGCATTGTAATAACTGCTTTTCTTAGATGGAAAAAACTGTAACGACAGAGGCATACAATCTTGGCTTTTGTCAGTCTTTGGCGCTGCCAAATGAAAGGCCCCTTTATAGTTGAGGGAGTCAATAAGCAAGTGACAGGGGGATCCCAGTGGTATATAGTTGTATTAGGTTTTCAAAAAAGCCTTTGACAAGAACCCCTCATCAAAGCCTCTTGAGGCAAGAGTAACTTCAGTGTAAGAGGGAGGTTCTCTCATGGATTGTAACGTCGGTTAAAGATAGGAAAAGGGTAGGAATAATGTCAGCTTTTCAGAATGGAGAGAGGGTAAATAGCGGTGTCCGCATGGCGTCGGTACTGGTACGAGTCCTATTCAACATTCAGAATGATCGGGGAAAAAGGTGTAAACAGGAGGTGCAAAATTGCAGATGATACAAACTCTCAGACAGGTAAGTCCAAGGGCAGACTGCAAAGACTAGAAAAGGATCTCTCAAAACTGGGTGACTGGTAACAAATGGCAGATGAAATTCAGTGTTGATAAATGCAAAGTAATGCACATCAGAAAACAATCCCAACTATACATATAAAATGATGGTCTAAATTATCTGATACCACTCAAGAAAGAGATCTTGGCGTCATTGGGATGGTTCTCTGAAAACATCCACTCAATATGCAGTGGCAATCAAAAAAGCAAACAGAATGTTGGAATCATTAAGAAAGGTATAGATAATAAAACAAACAATATAATAGTGTCTCTGTATAAATCCATGTATGCCCACATCTTGACTACTGCAGGCAGATGTGGTTGCCCCTTCTCAAAAGAATATATTGGAATTGGAAAAGGTTCAGAAAAGGGCAACAAAAATTATTAGGGGTATGGAACAGCTTCCATATGAGGAGAGATTAATAAGACTAGGACTTTTCATTTTAGAAAAGAGATGACTAAGGGGGGATATGCTAGAGGTCTATAAAATCATGACTGGTGTGGCGAAAGTAAATAAGGAAGTGTTATTTACTCCTCATAACACAAGAACTAGGGGTCACCAAATGAAATTAATAGGCAGCAGGTTTAAAACAAAGGGAAGAATTTTTTCACACAACATACAGTCGACCTGTGGAACTCAGCAAGGTAAAATGGAACACTATGATTTCATATGGGATTCATGGTTTCTAGAGAGATGAGCCCTCATATATAGAGATGTTCAAATTTGGAATCAAAATTCTGTGGCTTGAGCCCACATTTAATTATTCCATATAGCTGCAGACTCCTACTTCCACACTGGTTATGTGTGTGCGTCTAATAGACTGGATGTGAACAAAAAGAACCCTGTAAGTAAACCAGATCTCTTATATGCAGAAGTAAAAATATGGTTTACATCTTAACTCAGTCTTAAGTAACTAATGTCTTAAGTAACTAAGTGATTTTTGCATTACATGATCTTTAAGATTTTTGTGTGATTGATATGTTTAAATTACATTAACACATACAACATAATTATACAATACAACATAATTATAGAAATAAACCAACTGTACTTTACAACATGTAATTCAGGATACTGTTAGGCCAAACTAGCTGATCAAGAGTCAGAAGGAATTTGAGCTTACTGGAAAGGTTATAATGTTCATATATGTAGATGGAACACTGGGATTTATCCCACACACTATATATCAAAATCATCAACTCACTTGGCAGATGATATGATAACTGAATGTTGATCAGAATTGAGGATTTTTGTGAGATGAGCAGCAACTGAATCCTCATAAGCAGATATCTGAAAATGCAGCAAAAATGAGTCTTCATATTCCACCCGTGTTAGCATTTAACACAAAGCGGTAATTATCTTCCCAGATAAGTGGGATTACTTCCAACATATTAGATCTACACTTAGTGCAGAAAGGTCAGATGCCTCCCCTTAACTGCAATTTAATATTCAAAATCAGTGACTGTGAGATGTTGAATTAAGAGTTCTATCTTTTCTGGATAAAAAATGAGTAATAGCTATTTCTGTGCTAAAAATCCAATTAAAGGTTTCTTCGAAGTTATCACCCTCCATAGCCAACATCATCCTATTTTTCCAGATGACTATCTGAACAAATTTCAGATCTGTAATAGTCAGAAACTTTTTTCCAGAAAAAAGTGAATAATACCCTGCAACTAAATCAATGAGTGGGAATAAATCATAGTTTTAGGGCCAGCTTCTGAAATCCTTATTAATACTGAATAGTACCTCATTCCACAAGCTGTCCCACTGAAGTGAATAGGGTGAGCAGTGGAGTATGGGCTACTAAACTGGTATAATACTATCAAAGCCTAGACATTAGTGAATAAACCATTCGTGACAAGATTCTGCTTGGCCTTTATGTAGATGCATGCAGGGAAGAGCATAGAGATGTCCCCTGCCCCCTGCTTGCACAGTCTGTGTAAGGATCACACAAACCTGCACACCCTATGCTCAGGGAGGCATCATGGACCAGGACCATGTCCATAGCCCTCACCCTGCACCAGCATGTAGGAGCAGCAAGCTATAACTTTATAGGATCTGATTTTTCTCTGAGCACCAGAGAACCATTCTGCCTCTTGACACTCTCTCTAGGGTGGTGCAGCTCCATGCTGTCCCTAATGGTAGGCAGTCCATATCAGGTATGGATCTAACCCTTAGTTTAAAATCTAAGTTCTGGTTCAAAATGACTGCGTGTTCTTGAAATTTAAAGATTAGTGACTTGGGTTTCCATTCATGACATGGAATAAGCAGAAATATTATTTCTTTTTTCCTTTATCCACCCACCTTAGCTCCAGAGATCTGATATGAAAGCATTTTTAGTTTTAAAGAGAAAATAAATAAAATGTAGCATAGAAGAACAACACTGATGTCTGAGCTCCCAATGTGTCTCAAATGAAATGATTATGATGACAATGAGTGTGAGTGTCAATATCTACCATTTTAAATCAATGCTGCAATCTGGTACAACACAATGTAAGATTAGTCTATTTGTCTCCACTGTTTCAAAGACTTAAAATTCAGTTTAACCCAAACCAAACCATACAGAAAATATTAATATGCAGGGGAGTGGGGGTGAGGTGAAGGCAGTTCAAGGTGCCCAAAAGAAAACGATCCTTTATAATTCAAGATAATTACAGTTAGCAAAATGGCCTATGGTATCTATTCTCTAAATACTAAGATTACAAGTATTCTACAACTAGTTTCTTTAGCTTTAATTGGAACTAAATTTAACAATTTCGTAGAAAGATATAATGGAATATTCCATACATATTCTTTTTCTTAACTGTAGAAGATGATGTATTTGAAGGCACTGACCGTTCTACAAAATGGTAGAAGAATACATAATCTCTGCAGTACATTACTGACATCTATCCACTGGGGACAGAGTTGTGTGGTAAAGGACCATAGGTGTGGGAAATACAAGTGCTCCGCTCCTGGCCCCCGGCTGCTGTCAGTCCGATGCCCAGGGTCCCCTGGCTGCTGCCAGCCCTGCACATAGGGCTCTGCTTCCATCCCCAGCCTTGGCCCCCTTACTCCTGTCCATGTGCCCCCCTCACAGAGCCACGACCCTGCTCCTGGCCACAGCTTTGGGGGGTGGGGGGACGAGGTAAAAAGTTTGGGGACCACTGGCTTTCAGCACCCCCACTGTAAAAACTGTTTCAGCACCACTGCAAAGGACAGTAGAATTTCTGCTGTTGGGACCCCAGCCCCTCTGAATCTCAATTATCTAATGAACTCCCAGCATTTAACAACTCCTGACTATCCAAATAGGTTTGGTAATGTTTGAATAGTTAAATTAATCAGGGACCTACTAATTAATTTCTGCTTCTCAAGTATTCTTAAGTTAAGATTGATAGCTACATGAAATCTTGCAGGAGGGTGATATTTTTCCATTTCCAGACATAACTACATTTTTTTGCCACATGAATTTAATCACAACACTTCATTCCACCCCCAGATTGATGCTACAATGGCAGCGAGGTAGGCAGCTAGTTTGAAAGCTGTATTAGGTTATTCCACCAGTCCAGCAATTATTTGGAGACGTCTGAATGGACAAAAACGGGAGAGAAGAACATGAAGTCCTGTAAGACACATTCATTGGGTCCAAAATGCCTTTATTCTTGTCAAGAAAGCAAATTCCTTCCCAAAAAACCCTCTCATTTCATTTTCCCCAAATTCAAGATATATTAGTAAATGTTTGCTTTTACAAGAAAATTCTTGCATTGTTGGTATGAGTTCTTTCTGATCACTCACCTCTCTCTTTTTTGGAAAAATAATATGAAATATTTTAACCAAGAAATGGAAACATTATTATATTATATACTTATGACATGAACTAGATGTGACTTAAAGAGCAATTGAAGAGACTTATTTCTTGTATCACTTCTCAGGTCTTGGCTATACTGGCGCTTAACACTGCTGCAACTTTCTCGCTCAGAGGTGTGAAAAAACACACCCGAGCGCAGCAAGTTACAGCGCTGCAAAGCGCCAGTGTAAACACTGCCCCATGTAAACACTGCACGATGAGGTGGAGTACCTGCAGCATTGGGAGAGCTCTCTCCCAGCGCTGGTGCTGCGACCACACTTGCACTTCAAAGCGCTGCCATGGGACCACTCCCGCGGCAGCGCTGTATGGGTGCAAGTGTAGCCATACCCTCAGAACTGTTTTTGTTATTTTTTCAGTGCTGTCACTCAAACAGCTAAATGTATGCAAAATAAAGTCTCACCTGACATTCCTCAGATTCCTCTTCTGGAGTAACTGGAAGAATAGAAGGCTTTGATGGTAATTTCAGTTCATATGACATTATACTCCATCTGAAGGAAATAGAAGCAGCAGCTTTTGAAGTTTTCCAAATTATCAGATTCTTCTAAGAACATCCACAAAACAAATACTTCCACTTGTCAACGGAAAGAAAATTCAGTGACCATTTACTAAATAATCACACACATAAGGGGTCTTTCCTGGGGTTTTCGGCCTCAGAAAGGATTTCACCCTGAGTATGCCAAACAACAAAAACTCTTATTAGAAAGTTAGTGGGAGTTATGAATTTGTAATATGTACATACATACACACACGTGTGCAAAACACATACACACACCAATAAACAATAGGGTATGATGTCTTCATTAGATTGTTAGCACAGTCATTTTGTTTTTTAAATTCAAAGATCTTCCTTTGCTAGCTAAATGAACACAGCTGCCATGCAGCTTTCATGCAAAACAAGGAACAGGGAGAATAGTTGTTTTTGGACCAAGTAAGTCTTAACAAAACTGTGAAAATGAACTCAACTGGTAATGGGGTTTGTTAATGTGCTACCTTTTAAACTGTTTAAACAACAAAAACAACAACAAATTAAACCTCTGAGAAAGAGTTTTAGACCATTAGAAACCTGGGCAGGTATTTCTGAAATTTGTCACAAATATACACACACACACTTATATTTTTACCTGTCCAGCATTTTAGTGCTGGCTCGTTCTAACTTTTCCAAAATCTGAGGAAGTTGTGTGTCGTCATCACATGACCCTCCCCAACCAAGGACACGGGCAAGATCATTTCCAGTACCAAGAGGAAGCACTCCCAGCTGACACTGGAATACAGCAAAAGAACACATCTTTTATTGCAAATAAAAGAACTGGAAGCATGAATTAACATAGGGGTGGACAAACTTTTTGGCCTGAAGGCCGCATATGGGTGGGGAAATTGCATGCAGGGCCACAAATATAGGGCTGGGGAAGGGGGTTGGGGTACAATGTGCAGGAAGGGGCTCAGGGAAGGGGGTTGGGGCAGAGGAGGGGTGCGGGATGTATGAGGGGGCTCAGGGAAAGGGGTTGGGGTGCACAGTGTGGGAAGGGGCTCAGGGCAGTGGTGCAGGAGGGGTGCGGAGTGCGGGAGGGGGCTCAGGGCAGGGGGTTAAGGTGCAGGAGGATTGTAGTGAAGGCAGTTCAAGTGTGCCCAAAAAGAAAACGATCCTATAATTTCAAGAAATTACAGTTAGCAATGGCCTATGGTATCTATTCTTAAATACTAAGATTACAAGTATTCTACAACTAGTTTCTTTAGCTAATTGCGACACTAAATTTAACAATTTCGTAGAAAAGATATAATTGAATATCCATACATATTCTTTTTTAACTGTAGAAGATGATGTATTTGATAGGCACTGACCGGTTCTACAAAATGGTAGAAGAAACATAATCTCTGCAGTACATACTGACATCTATCCACTGGGGACAGAGTTGTGTGTAAAGGACCATAGGTGTGGAAATACAAGTGCTCCGCTCCGGCCCCCGGCTGCTGTCATCCCGATGCCCAGGGTCCCCTGCTGCTGCCAGCCCTGCACATAGGCTCGCTTCCCATCCCAGCCTTGCCCCCTTACTCCGTCCATGTGCCCCCCTCACAGAGCCACGACTCCGGCTTCCTGGCCACGCTTTGGGGGTGGGGGACGAGGTAAAAGTTTGGGACCACTGGCTTCAGCACCCCACACTGTAAAACTGTTTCAGCACCACTGCAAAGGACAGTATGAATTTCCTGCTGTTGGGACCCCAGCCCCTCTGAATCTCAATTATCTAATGAACTCCCCATTTAAAACTCCTGACATATCCAAATAGGTTGGTAATGTTTGAATAGTAAAATAATCAGGACCTACATAATTAATTTCTGCTTCTCAGGTATTCTTAAGTTAAGATTGATAGCTACATGAAATCCTTGCAGGAGGGTGTATATTTTTCTACATTCTCAGACATAACTACATTTAGCCACATTGAATTTAATCACAACACTCATTCCACCCCGCAGATGATGCTACAATGGCAGCGAGGTAGCAGCTAGTTTGAAAGCTGTATTAGTGTTTATTCCACCAGTCCACAGCAATTATTTGGAGACGTCTGAATGGACAAAAACGGGAGAGAAGAATATGAAGTCCTGTAAAGACACATTCATTTGGGTCCAAAATGCCCTTTATTCTGCAATGAAGCAAATTCCTTCCCAAAAACCCTCCTCATTTCATTTTCCCCAAATTTCAAGATATATATAGTAAATGTTTGCTTTTACAAGAAAATCTGCATTGTTTATGAGTTCTTTCTGATCACTCACCTCTCTACTTTTTTGAAAAATAAATACTTAAATTCTTTAACTCAAGAAATGGAAAAGTATATATTATATTACTTAGAACATGAACTAGACTGTACTTAAAGAGCAATTGAAGAGACTTATTTCTTGTATCACTTCTCAGGTCTTGGCTAATACTTGGCGCTTAACACTGCTGCAACTTCTCGTCTCAAGAGGTGTTGAAAAACAACCCAGGCACGGCAGCAAGTTACAGCGCGACATAAGCGCCACGTGTAAACACTGCCCATGTAAACGACCCATGGCAGCGGATCGAGCGTGGAGCTACCTCAGCATTGAGAGTCGACGTGCTCGCCCGCTGGTGCCTGCGACCACACTTGCACTTCAATGCGCTGCCATGGGACCAACTCCCGCGGCAGCGCTGTATGGGTGCAAGTTTGCCATACCCACAGAACTGTTTTGTTATTTTTCAGGCTGTCCACTCAAACATCTAAATGTATGCAATAATAAAGTTCTCACCTTGACATTCCATCAGATTCCTCTTCTGGGAGTTAACTGGTAAGAATAGAAGGCTTTGATTGGTAATTTCATTCAATGAATTAACTCCCATCTGAAGAAATAGAAGCAGCAGCTTTGAAGTTTTCCAAATTATCAATTCTTCTAAGAACATCCACAAAAACAAATTACTTCCACTTGTCAACGGAAAGAAAATCAGTGACCATTTAGCTAAATAATCACACACATAAGGTTCTTTCCTGGGTTTACGGCCTCAGAAAGATTTCACCCTGAGTATGCCAAACACAAAAACTCTTATTAGAAAGTTATGTGGGAGTATGAACTTTGTAATATGTACATACATACAACACACGTGTGCAAAACACATACACACCACCAATAAACAATAGGTATGATTCTTCATTAGATTGTTAGCAACAGTCATTTTGTTTTTTAAATTCAAAGATCTTCCTTTGCTAGCTAAATGACAACAGAGCTCCATGCAGCTTTCATGCAAACAAGGAACAGGAGAATAGTTGTTTTTTGACCAAGTAAGTCTTAACAAAACTGTGAAAATGAACTCAACTGGTAATGGGGTTTGTTAATGTGCTACCTTTTAAACTGTAAACAACAAAACAACAACAAATTAACCTCTCTGAGAAAGAGTTTTAGACCCATTAGAAACCTGGGCAGGTATTCAAATTTTGTCAAATAGAACACACACACACTTATATTTTTACCTGTCCAGCATTTTAGTGCTGGCTCGTTCTAACTTTCCAAAATCTGAGGAAAGTTGTGTCGTCATCACATGACCCTCCCCAACCAAGACACGGGCAAGATCATTTCCAGTACCAAGAGGAAGCACTCCCAGCTGACACTGGAAACAGCAAAAGATACACATCTTTTATTGCAAATAAAAGAACTGGAAGCATGAAACTTAACATAGGGGTGGACAAACTTTTGGCCTGAAGGCCGCATATGGTGGGGAAATCGGCATGCAGGCCACAAATATAGGGCTGGAGAAGGGGTTGGTACAATGTGCAGAGGGGCTCAGGAAGGGGGTTGGGGCAGAGGAGGGGTGCGGGATGTATGAGGGGGCTCAGGGAAAGGGTTGGGGTGCACAGTGTGGAAGGGGCTCAGGGCAGTGGTCAGAGAGGGTGTGCGGAGTGCGGGAGGGGCTCCTAGGGCAGGGGGTAAGGTGCCAGGAGGCATGTAGTGTGCGGCAGGGGGTTTGGAGATGCAGGGAGGGAGTTGCAGTGCAGGGTGCAGGCTTACCTGGAGGGCTCTGGGGTGGCAGTGCACCTATCCGGCTTGCCCTGCCCTGTCCCTATCTCCTGCGCCGCTCTGCTTGTGATGTGCCCCTAGGGAAGGGAGGCAGAGGCTCCACACGCTGCCCTGTTGCCTGTGGGTACCTCCCCCGATGCTCCCATTGGCCATAGTTCCAGTTCCCAGAGTGGAGGAGGGCCTTGCGGCGCCACGGGGGTGCAATATTCCGCGGCAGTCAAAGCCTAGGTGGATCCAGCTATAGGCCAATAGTTTCTCCACCCCTGAACTAACACAAATGTTTACCTTTCAAGAAGCAAATGTTAATTTTATAGCTGATTACTAATTCAACTGTGGGTCAAATCTTATGGTCCTTATTCAGTTCAAATTTCCCACCGACTTCAGTGGGAGTGTAGATTAAGTAAGGACTACAGGATTTGGCCCTCTGCCTACCTACCTACCTGTGCGAAAAAAGTAAAAAGTAGGTACATACACTTGCCTGTTGGTGCAAGTTGAGTTATCAATTTCTGACAAAACCCAACCAACGCTTCCATCTCCACCACATACAAGAATCCGGAAATTGTCAAACTTCTGAAATAACCGCAAACGAAGGGAAAATGCAGCTGGTTAGAATGCATGCCAGTCATGATATATTTCCCCGTCTGAACCTTAGATCCAAAAAATGGGGTACCAGCATGAATTACTCTAAGCTTAATTACCAGCTTTGATCTGATAAGCTGCCACCACCCAAAAATATAGTGTTTTGGGCACACTGGTCCCCCCAAAAACCTTCCTGGACCCCAAGACCCAAATTCCTTGAGTTCTCATCAAATGGGGAATAAACCATTTCCCTTCCCTCTCCTTCTTCCTCCCAGACTTTCCCGCCCTGTACACTAGGAGATCACCGTGATTCAAACTCCTTGAATCACAACACAGAGAAATCAGGTTTTTTCTTCCTCTTCTCCCCCCCCCCTCCCCGCCCGGCTTTTCCTCCCTGGGTTATCCTGAGAGAGAGACAGATTCAAGCTTCGTGAATCTAAACACAGAGGAAATTCACCTTTCCTCCCCCACTCTCCTTCCCTCTCCCACCACTTCCCTGGTGAGTACAGACTCAGTTCCTTTGAGCTTTAACAAGGAAAAAATTAATCAGGTCTAAAGAGAAAAGTTTAACAAAGAAAGAAGAGTAAATAATCACTGCAAATTCAAGATGAATATATATAGGGTCTTCAGCTTATAGACACTAGGAGGAAGTCCCCCCCACCTCCCGCAGCACAAATATCATCAAAATCCATCCAGCAAAATACACATTGCAAATACAGAAAACAATCAAAAGACTATAACTGCTTTTCTACTTAATACTCACTATTCTGAATATATAGAACTTGTAGCAGAGAGATTGCAAGAAACTTGTGTTGACGTCTGGTCCCTTTTCAGGACCAGAGAGAACACGCAAAAACCAAAAACACAAACAAAGGCTCCTCCACTGAGATTTGAAAGTTATCTTGTCTCCTGATTGGTCCTCTGGTCTGGTGTTGCAAGTCACTGTTTGTTAACCCTTTACAGTGAAAGAGACTTAACCCTTAGCTATCTGTTTATGACAATGCCATTCATGATATTTCAATGAAAATGCTGTGTTACAGTACATAGGTCCTGCCTTGCTTTTGTAATAATAGGATAGATAAGTCAACTACTACACCATATGTAACTACACTTTATCTGTTACAAATATTCACCTACCCTATATTCTCGAAATAACATGCAGAATTTAATGAAAAATTCCCTTAAGATCTCATGCACAGTTCTCAGTTTTTCAAAAATATGAGGTTTGTTAGAATACTGACCAAACCATAGAGTCCATGCTCTGAGAATGCCATCAAAGTCAAGATGTTTGAGGCACCATTGCAGTCAATGTGAGTTTGCACCAGTAAAGGTTAAGCATGACTGCAATGTGTGGTCCAGAATGGTGGATGGGTGTGACAGTCCAGTCCCTGCCAACTTGTGACTTCTTCTAAACCAGTGAAAATTAATTCACTATACATAGATAGTGATCATGGGAATTAACAAGGCAAAAGAGCGAATATATTTCGATTACTGGATCTGCAAGAACAATGTCTTGTTCTACTCATAGACTTTACTTGTCCCTCCAGTTCCTTCAGTCTCCAAATTTCGCAATGATACTGTGATGGGCAAGTCCAAGAGGCTAGTATAAGACTGAGAAACCAGTAAATGTAAGCCAGGCTTAAAACAAATCCCTAGTATCCTCTGGTAACCAAATTGGCAGTGCCCAGGTAACAAAGGCACTGAGCCAATTAAGGTCTTTCTAGAAGACAGTAAAAGACTAGCTACTTTAATTAGACACCTCAGCCAAATCAAGTCTAGCCTAAATCAGTCACCTGGTTTAAAAAGACTCACTCCTAGTTCAGCAGGGAGGAGCCAAGAAAGGAGCGTGTCGTAGGACTGGAGCAAGAAGGAAGGAATCTGAGAGTGATAAGCGTGTACTGCTGAGAGAATTTGATGAGAACAAGCGTTTATCAGACATCGGAGGAAGGCCTGTGTAAGAGATAAAGAAAGGGTGTTGAGGAGCCCTATGGGGTAAAGTAGCCCAGGGAGTTGTAGCTGTCATGCAGCTGTTACAGGAGGCACTATAGACAGCTGCGATCCACAGGGCCCTGGGCTGGAACCCGGAGTAGAGGGCAGGCCCGGGTTTCCCCCAAACCTCCCAACTCCTGATCAGACACAGGAGGAACTGACCCAGACTGTGGGTTCCACAAGAGGGGAAGATCACTGAGGTGAACAAATCTGCCAATAAGCGCAGAACCCACCAAGGTAAAGGAGGAACTTTATCACAATACAATATTCTCCTTAGGTGATAAAGAAAAGGAGGACAGAGGAGACAGAGAACAGAGAGGTGAGACTAAGAGGAAAGGAAAAGAAGACATGAAGAAATAGAGATCAAAGAGGAGAAGAGAGCAGGAATGGGAAAACTAAGAGAAAATAAGAGGAGAAATACTAAAAAAAAATACTGATTCTTTAAATGATAAAAATACGGCTGTGCATTTTTATGTATATTATTTTCCAGAACATGTATCATCTTAGCATTATTTCTAAAAGAAACACATAATGTGAATGTCAGATTTTTGAAGTGTTTTATGACATTTCTAATGAAAATATTGAATCTTGTATAATAGGCAGATGTATATTCAAAACAAGACAGAATATTACTCATCTCAAACAGTGTTTGGAATCACAAAGCTGATGCCAAAATGATATTTGCCATCCCAGGAACAGAAATAATCCTCTAGAAGTACACTGTACAGAGAATACGATTTTGCCTTTCAAATAGCTGAAAACAGGAAGTTATCAGCATCATCTGATAGACTAGGTTCCACAGACCTCAGTTTGGGAATCACTGCCAAAGTCAATCACCACCCAACTTTAGTACTGTGTCAAGTATTTAAACCAAGGTGCTTTTGAGATACAACTTTACAAAAAACCCAGACTTTTAGAAAAATTAAGATACATTTTTCAAACTTTCATATCTCAAAAATGGCTTATCCAATTCAATTGAAGCTTCCTCTCTTTTTCCTCTGGCAAGAGCCTGCATGTGAAATATTAGGTGGAAAGGATGTTTTTTATGTTAAGTCTGGATCTAAATAAGGGTTATGCAGGAGAGTGAGTTACAGATACAGATATAAATATAAATATAGATACATGCATTTTTTTATTTGGGGGCATTTTAAAATTTTTATCATACAAACATAGCTCTGCGCTTAAGTGCTGGAACTAGGGGTTCTAGAAGTCTTGAAGTGGTTTCTATTATATACAGGGTTTACAGTTCCGTTCAATGGTTCTCAGCACTCCCACTACAGAAACTGTTGCAGTACCCCTGGTTCTGCATCTCTACAAATGTAAAATCAATATATTCACTTGGTGTTACCTGACCTGAATAGGATATTTAATCACAAAGCAATATTTGCATTTGTGACCTAAACTGTAACCAGCAGCGTATTATCGCCTAGGCCAACAAGGCCTAGGCCTAGGGCGGCAAATTTGCAGGGATGCTCATGACCCCTCCCCAACTCTGCCCCTACTCCAAATCCCAGGCCCGCCTCCTCCCCCAGGCGCGCTGCACTTCCCTCCTTCCACCTCCCTCGTAGGCTTGCCGCATGAAAGCGCTGGGAGGGAGGGAGAAGCGAATAGCGGCACTTGGAGGAGGCAGAGCAGAGGTGAGCTGGGACGCGCGGGGAGTAACCTGGGGGAGCCGGGAACCACTCCCTGCCCCAGCTCACCTCTGCTCCACTGCTGCCATCCCCCGAGCATGCTGCAACGCCCCTTCTCCTCCTTCCCTCCCAGACTTGCCCCACGAAAGCGCTTGGAGGAATCAGAGCAGGGGTGAGCTGGGGCCTGCGGGTGCAGGGAGTGACTCTTGGAGGGGGGAGGGAACCACTCCCTGCCCCAGCTCACCTCCACTCCACCACTGCCATCTCCCGAGTGCGCCACAACTCTCCTTCTCCTCCGTCCCCCCAAGGCTTACCGTGGGGGAGCAGAGGTGAGCTGGGGGGGGGGGGGGGGACAATTTTTTGAGGGCCTAGGGGCGCCAAATTTGTTAATCCGCCACTGACTGTAACCTGAATGTAGGTCTCCAGTGGTGAAAAGCTAATGTCCTTAACCAACCACATGATTTCCAAAATTCTAAGGGCAAGTCTGCACTACAGTGCTACATCGGGGCAGCTGCACTGATGCAGCAGCACTGCTGTAGCATGTCTGGTGAAGATGTGTTACGCCAATGAGAGCGCGTTCTCCTGTCAGCATAATTACTACACTGCAGTGACAAGCAGAAACTATGTTGCAAGAGAGCATCCCCTGCTGACATAGTGCTGGTGTAAACAACGCGAAACTTGTGTTGCTCATGGGGGGCCTTTTTCACACCCTGGAGTGACGTAAGTTAGAGCAACTTAACCAGTAGTGTAAACCTGCCCTAAATCTTTGTTAGAATATTATTCTAAAGCTATTTTAAGACATTACAGAAATATTTACACATACATATTTCTATGTACAGATATTCACAATGAGCTGCCAATCATAGCTGAACTGTATGTTGAAAACACACACAAACATAAGAACACATTTCTTTCAGCTGTGTATAATGCCCTGATTCAGGAAAGCACTTAAGCATATGCTTAATTGCCTTCCTAAATCAAGGCCTCACTAGGTATGTCTACATAGCCTGTGGCAGATCAGCCCCCTCCCTGGACTTCAGAGCCCAAGCTCCAGCCCCAGCCACAACTTCAAAGTGCTGTCTATACAGATATTTTTAGAACACTAGCATGAGCTCCACAAGCCCCACTGCTGCAGGCTGTATAGACGTAACTGTAGAGACCACAGTCTGGAGCTAGCCAAAAGTCGATGAAAAATATGAATGCATTTTTAATTTCAAGTGAATCTTTTTTAAAAATAAATAAAATCCTACACACCCTCAGAACTGATAATGAAGTTATAGGTGACTGGTGTTTTAAATTACGGAGGTTAATAGGAAAGCAAATATCAGAGATTTGTAAAAAATACTATAATTAGGGGACAACTGAGTCACCTTTGTACTCAATTCCCTTTGAAAAGGCTTGCTCAAGATTGCAAAGTTCATTACCCTAAATGAGGTCCTCCATTCATTAAATCAAACACCTGAGCTGGATTTAGCGACTGTTTGAATCGACGAAGAAACTTTACTCCCTGATTGTCTCCACTCTTTGAGTTAACAAAAACTAAAAGAGGACTGGCACAGGATGGCGGGCATGTGGCTTTCCAAAATCCTGTGAACAAATTAGAAAGAATGAAAAAAATAAGATCTTTATATATGAACACATTCAAGAGAAATCACAAGAAAGGAAAGAAAAATGGATGAAAGGACAAAAGAGATGCAATCATATGATGCATAATGCAAAAAATGAACTGAGTATTAGCCTCAAGGAGAATAGCATTGTTATATTAAAACTACTACAAAATTTACTACTTTGCTTTTTGTCTCCCAGATTTTTATCGGAAATGTTGTCTAAATTTAGCAAAACACAAAAGAAAATAGCTTTATTTTCCACAGCAAAAAGGTGGGTTGATGGAATGTTTCAATTTTTTCCAGCATACATCACCATAACATCAAATACACTTTCCAGATATAAACCATATTTTTTTCTGACTTGTTGTTTTTAAAAGCTTCTATCAAGTTGCACCACACTGCAGTAGTGTTGAACTGAGTCCTCCAATTTACAAAAGTTCCCATTCCCACCAAATTTAAGAAGCCCCATACATTTCCACTAAATGTTATATTGTTAAATTACACCCAACTGAGACTTTGGTTGAAAACTTCTATTTCAGACTGAATTTGTACAGCTGAGTTATAATGAAAGGACTGAATAACACACTCTTATGGTCTGAGCCAAAGCTTACTGAAGTCTTTGCAAGACTTTCAATTGTCTTCAATGGGCTTTGGGTCAGGACTTTAGTAAACAGTGCTAATGGACAGTGTTGTCATGAAAGTCACATTCATTGAGGGCCCAATGGGAGTTATGGATGCTCAGCACCACTTTGAATCAGGCCATATGTGACCAGGTTTTGACTCTTATTTCAGGCAAGAATAAAGTAGTTATCTCTTTCTAATTGTCTAAAAACAAATCTGAAAGCTAAAACTCTTATCAGTTCTGATGAATTAGAAAAAATTGACTTTGAAAATGTAAGAAGTTTAATATAATTCCACTTTCTATTAATGCATAATTTAAAACAATATTTTTTTTACTGATAAGCAATCTAATTGCACTAATAATGAAAGCAATCTTCTTAGCATGAATAATAAATAGCAGTAATTTCACTACTTCAACCAAAGACTTTAGACAGTAAGTTCACACAGTCAGTGAACATCTCCAGTATTCACAGTCATTTATATCAATCCCACACAAAACAAAAAAAAGTGCCTAACTTATAAGCAAGGTAGTTGGGTTGCATATGCCACCAACACAAACTATAAAAAAAATGAAATAAAACAGTTGAGTTTCTCAGCACTCCACTCAACAATTCATCTTCCCAACCTCAACTTCACCTTCTTTCCTGCACCTACAGTCAAGCTTTTATCTCCATCCTGAACAACCAATAAGCACATTTCAATTTTCACTGTCTTTAACGGTGATCAGTTCATGTTTCAATGACTAATATAGTGTTTCTAATTAAAATACAATTTTGATAGAAAATGGAAATGATTTTTTTTTACCCTCAAAAACATCAGAAGAGAGTGCATCTGAGGAGTTCAGTAAATTAATCTTTGCGTAACACAAAACAGTGATTTGGAGTTAAAGAAATCATTCTTTGTGTTTTCCGAAAGTGGCCCATGTCAGAATGCATGTGTGTGAAATTCTCAAGGACTCTGGTTGTTTAGCTGGCGGATCCCAGAGAAACATGAGGAGAACAGAAAAATTTTAAAGGGAAGTTTTTAAAAATTTCTTCTGCAAGCTATTATGTACTTTTCTAAAATTATAATTACATGGCAAATTCAATTACCATCTGAAGAGTTATTGTGCCAAATTTAGAGACTAAATTTATCTGTGAAAAAGAGGGATTTTAGCCCTGCTTCAAGTAGAAATCTCAGTGAAACCATAACTATAGAATACCTACTATTGGCCCTGTTATACTACGTACCATCAGAATCTATGCTGTTGAGTGCAGTTGGAGGTATGATGGATACCTTACATTGTCCAAGCGGACATTTTCGAGGATACAGATCTTTACAGGCAGTGTGAACCTGAGGAAAAATAAGTTAAATGAATAATTGTTTCCTAACATTTAATCTGATTTTATGGTAAAATTGCAATAGATACAGCAGCTAGATATTATTCAGAGATGAGGTAATATATAACAGACTATATTGCAGTATATTCAAACATATACAAACATTAAACCATAGATTGTTTATCTATTTCTAAACAAAATATTCTGAACATGATCCTTAAAAATTCTGCAGATTTTCCACTTCTAGAAAAAGCACTGAATTATAGGACGCTAACAAGAGATAAAGGCATCAAGGGAAGAAATGCAATTATATATTGATGAGAAGACAGTGATGGAATGATGGAGAATTTAAATCTATACCATATGAAGAATAGTACAGAAGATAGGAACAAGGGTAACAAAGTCTCAGCAGTTATATATTTCAGAATAGATTAGGACAATTAGATTTAAATTTATTAGAAAATACTAGGAAGCAAAAATGAAAGCCATACGTATAATTATAAGGGGCACAGAGTATGCCACCAACTATTCAAGCAGATGATCTGCTCAAAACACAAGAGGCCTCTACTACAGGATGAAGTATGAAGGGCCTGATCCAAAGCCCACTGAGGTAAAAGCAAAAAGTCTCCCCTTGATTTCAGTGAACTTTGGACCATGGCCTCAGAGAGTTAGGAGAAATGCAAAGGATAAATGGTACATAACAAGGACTATTAAACAAATACCTGTATTTGTGGACCCATTAAAAACAACAGACAAGTGGGACAGACATTCTAGATTATGAATGTTTCAGATCTGTCCAACTCACTCTCTATGAGCTGCCTAGTCCCCTTCCCTTCCAAAAGGTTAAGTAATGAAAAATAAGAATAATGGGTAGATAAGCATCCTGGCAGAATCCAAGACATTTTTACAAATCATATGGTACCTACCATAGCTTTACACCAAAGGCACTTCCAATCTTGGAGGCGTAAAACGCTGCCACAGGTCTTGTCGCAGACAGCACATTTGGCACTGACAGGCAAATTACCCTCCAACCATTGGTGAGGCATAGCTATCTGTGAGTAAGTTGTTATACAGTTAAATGCCATGGCACGGAAACTTGCCATTAAAACTACAAAAAGATCAGTAATTCAGTGTCATTCTGAAACTTTCCTCTGATTTTCTCTTTGCACCAATATCTAGATATGTAAATTTCTATATGCGTGCATATTTTTGGCAATCCTAGCACTAATCTTCTAGATAAGAGTTTCATGCCAGTGGCTGTAAAATTAACTCATCTGCTTTGACACAACTCAGACAAAAAGTGTGGTTATATTTTCTACTTTTAATTTTAACTCTTACATGTATCAGTAGAACTACTATGTTAATGAATTCCAAACAGATCTTCTGGGGAACTGGTGTCAGTTACAAGCAGACAAAGCATGCCGAGAAAACAGCAAGACTAACACCTTCTTCGCTCAAGTTTGAGGTAGGAGAGAAAGCACAGCATTTCTCAAACCTCAGAGGATCCATCCGTACTTCTGCCAGAATTCTGTAACATGGAATTCTTCCTTCTAGAGCCCACTGATGATAAATGTCTCCTGAAGAACCCCTGAATTAATATAGTATCTACAGCAATACAGCCAACTACCATTAACTTTAATGGGTTATACGACAACACTTCTATACTGGCCAATTAAATAAAATAAAATACCCACCAAACAATTAACTGTTGTGAAGTATTGAAAGCCTGAATAATACTTACACCATCTTCATCCTCAATGATATCTTTCCCAATGGAGGCTAACGTAGTCCACTTGCAATTATTTGTTGCCCTGACCGCACACCTTTTATGTGCTTTAAATTTACACACTAGAAGAAAGACACAAATGTACTTTATATTAGCTACTCCCTGATTTATAAGAGCACAGGCAGTATCAGTAGTTTCTTTGCAAACAAATATAACTATCAAATACTTTGGCCCAACTTTCGTCCAAGATTAAAAGTGCTAAGATCTGGCACAAAAGGTCACTCTGGAGTCTGGACCATACATTTATTTATATTTTTAATACCACTGATCCATTGTCAGATTTTAAAAAAATGAACATGGTCTTTGCTCCTGCCTTGGCAGGGACTGGGAGAACAGAAAGGCGTATGGTCCACCCACAGTGAAGGGCAGAAGAAGAGAAGGAGCATCCCAGTTGCTCTCTAGCAATCCGCATGGCTATTCAAAAGAACCATTCATGGGTTCCAGCAGTATCTATGTCTATCCCTCCTCAGCCAGAGGAATAGGGCCAGATTCTCAAAAATGCTCAGCACCCACATTGGTGCCAGATTTCCAAAAGTGCTCAGCTCTCCTTGAGGCACAGAAATAAGGGATGGATTTTCAAAGTGCTCGGTACTCTGCATTTTCCACTGGAACTGCCTGGGAGTACCCCCTGCGCTCAGCTCACTTGAAAATCCACCACTTAATCTGTTACCTGAATGGGAGCTTGTGACGGAGTGGGGGGGGAGGGGGTTCTTGGGTTTTCGTGTTTTCCAGTGGGTTGCATGCAGAGGGAGTGGGACTCAGTGTCCCTGGGTGTTACTGGTTTAATGAGGAGAGGGGAGAGGGAGTTTGTTGTTACAGAGAACCTGAGAGGGAACTTGGGACCCCAGCCAATGGCCTGGAGGATGGATACCCCAGTGACTGGTGACCTGATGACCCAGAGACGCAGCTCAGGAGTTGCAACCAGTTCTGGCCAGTGGGAGGACAATGGGCTGCAAAGAGAGGAACCCAGAGACCTAACCCAGCCGGTTCCAGCCAGAGGGGCCAGAGGAGAGTTGAGAGGAGATGAGGCCCAGGAGACCCTGTTTACCTGGAGAGAAAACAATGGACAGAGGCAGGGCTTGGGGCTGGTGTTATCAGATGCCCATCTGGGAAGCAGGGGGGTGCTGGGCTGGAGAGGGGAGCAGGCAGGGCCTGCCTGGGTGCAGGGAGACTGGGATGTGCTGTGCTGAGGGAGGCCAGGCCTGAGGCTGGACAGTTTCCTGTGCTGTGCTCACCTCTCAATAAACCCTCCTGTTTTATGCTGGCTGAGAGTCATTCCGGTCTAGGGAACAGGGTTGCATCATCCCCTTCGGGGGTGGAGGCTCCAGGAGTCCACAGCGAGTGGACTCCCTGAGGGGCGCCCAGGGTGAGAAACAGGTGTGCTACGACTCAGAGAGGTGCAGATCCAGGAGGTGGAGGGGCCTAACCCCGAGAGAGAGTGGACCCCCAAGAAGGGCTGCCTCACTGAAGGGGCACTCCCCACGGACTGCACAGGGCCAAGAGTGGACACGACCTGTGAGTCCGTGACAGACCAATATAGCCTTGACAGTGGGTGCTGAATGCTTTTGAAAATCTGGTCCATGATTATGGTGTCATGAGAACAAGAGCAGCACTAGACACAATGATTCACACTTTTGTCATCTGCAGGCTGGTCTACTGCAAAACCACTAGGCGTCCTTGTGGCACCTTAGAGACTAACAAATTTATTTGGGCATAAGCTTTCGTGGGCTGGAACCCACTTCATCAGATGCATGGAGTGGAAAACACAGTAGCAGGAATATATACACAGTACATAAAAAGTCGGGAGTTGCCTTACCAAGGGGGGAGTCAATCTAATGAGTCAATTCAATTAACAGTAGAATACCAAGGGAGGAAAAATCACTTTTTTAGTGGTAATGAGGGTTCCCTTGGTATTCTACTGTTTTTCCTCCCTTGGTATTCTACTGCTAATTGAATTGTTGGACTGACTCCCCACTTGGTAAGGCAACTCCCATCTTCTCACGCAGGGCCAGTTCTTCTGTTTTTGCTGCCCCAAGCAGCGCACCGAATTGCCGCCGCGGACAGCGGGGGAAATCCATGTGCTGTTAGGGTGGCATGCACATTGCTGCAGTGGTGGCAATTCGGCGGCAGCTTCTGTCTTCAACCGGAAGACAGAAGCTGCACCGCCACGGATAGCTGAACATAGAAGCTACCGTCGAATTGCCGCCACCGCAGAAACGCGGCACACGGATTGCCCCCGCCGTCCGCGGTGGCAATTCGGCCGCTGCTTGGGGGAAAACACACACAGACTGCCGCCCCTTGCAGATTGCTGCCCCAAGCACCTGCTTAGGATGCTGGTGCCTGGAGCCGGCCCTGTTTTCATGTACTATGTCGGGGTCGGCAACCTTTCAGAAGCAGTGTGCCGAGTCTTCATTTATTCACTCTAATTTAAGGTTTCGCATGCCAGTAATACATTTTAACATTTTTAGAAGGTCTCCTTCTAAAAGTCTATAATATATAACTAAACTATTGTTGTATGTAAAGTAAATAAGGTTTTTAAAACGTTTAAGAAACTTCATTTAAAATTAAATTAAAATGCCCAGCTCCCGGACCGGCAGCCAGGACCCAGGCAGTGTGAGTGCCACTGAAAATCAGCTCACGCGCAGTTGTGCTACCTGAGAAGCAGACCAGAAATGAAACTGACTCAGTCACAATCTGGAGTCTACTTGACTCTTGCTCCAGGGGAAGCAAGCTGTGCTACTTTTCGACCTAGCAGCTTACTTCCCCCTGTACATCAGCTCAGCTGTGATTTTGAGCACATGGTTGGGGGTGAGGGGCTGCAGAACCAAGGCTTCCCACTTCACCAACCTCGCCTGTCCTCCTATGCAAGAGTAGGGTGAGTAGATGTTCCGATTTTACAGGGACAGTCCCAGTTTTGGGGAGGGTTTCTTAAAGAGGCACCTATGGCCTAAAGACAGTCACATCTATAAACCCACCCACCACCAGAAAACAATGCCTGTCACCCTGTATGTTAAACACTGTCAGAAATAAGGGTGATTGGTGGAATAGAACAAATGAATAATAGGGAAGAAGTCTTGCAATTTGTGAGTTTTTACAAATAGAAGTTTTTGTAAATTATGAACTTGTTCATAGTGTCCCTTTTAGCAATGCCACCATTTAAAGATAAGATTTATAAAGAAAAGTGGAATTCAACCGTAACTAACACAGAGCTTTGCAAATGTTACATTTTAAGTGCTCCTATCTCAAATGATACTGGGGCTAATTAATAAATGAGTTCTGTAGCACCCAGTTCTGTAGCATCCAGTTATATTTCTGGATGTCAGCTGACAATTTGCTGATAAAGCTTAAAAAAAAAGGAAAAGAAAAATGCAGCCAGTCAGAAACCAGGTTATTCATAAATATACAGTATATTATTAAAAAGTGTAAATTGCTTGGTAAAGTTCTCTGATTAACTGTAATATATAACATTTTTCCTTGAAAAGCAATTAAGTAGACCATGTAACTAGTTGGCATTGTCACAGTTTCACCAACATCTGTTGCCAGACACAATAATTAAAATTTATAGCAATTATTAGGTATGATAGAAATAAAGTTAATGAAATGGAACACTGTCATGGGACCTCTTGCTTTGAAAACAAACATCTTTGTTATAACATGGTTTTGCATAAGATATATCATTTTCTTGACTGATTTATTAATTATACTGCATTGAAAAAATCTGCATGTCCTGCCGAGCCTCTCTCTGTCGTTTTACAAAGTTTCTTTTTGGTAGTTTTCAAAGAACAGCTGCTTACTTGGAACGTTTTTCCTGACTTCAAAAGCTAAAGCCAAACTTTTGAAACTGACAAGGAGATCGCTGTTCTGGTACCCATAGTTTATGTTGTCAAGAAACAAACAGTTGTCCCATGAGAGTCCACAGAAGCTGTTATTTTGTTTCCAAGAATACTGGGATTAAAAATCCACACTGAAAAGAAATTCAAACACTGACGTGAAAACAACACAATTCAAAGCACTCGAATTGCAGCCTGTATTAGATAAACCTGTTTAGGAAAATAACTTGGAGATCCCTTGTTAGTTTCCTCATTGTCATGTAAATTTAGTCAGCTAATAATAAAATATTTATACACTACACACACACAAACTATGTTAAAAACATTTAAGATTGAATGGTCAGGCACTCAAGTGTTAGGAAATGCCACAATTAAGGCTGTCTATGCAACCTTAATTCGAGTCCCCTGTGCATATGCATTATGATAAAGTCTTTAACTATAAAATCACATACTATTTTTCCCCACAGGACCCTAGTCTCATTCAGTGCACAGGATGGACAGTGCACAAACAACAAGCAGCTATTCAGCGTTATCTTTTATCCTCAATGTTCAATGTGTGGCCTTAGCCCTATTTAATTCATATTATTCAAACCCTGCTCTGAATACACAATTATTAATTTCCTCATGAGCTCTTCTATGGCACTCATTGCTATAGAATTTGAGTGCTCTAGAAACTTATCTTCACATCACAACAATCCTGTGAGATGAGCAGGTGGCATTACCCTCATTTTACAGATGAAGAACTGAGGTACACAGAGAATAGGTCAAAAGCAACCACTAATTTTGGATGCCTAAACAGAGATGCTTAGGACCTGATTTTTCAGTGCACTTAGCAGCATATAGTACTATATATGTTCAAAGCTCAGCTCCCATTGACTTCAGCTGAGGTTGTGAGTACTCAGTACTTCCATAAATCAGACCCCAGGGTCTCATGTTGTATGCCCAGAAAATGAGGAACACACAATTAATGACCACCAAGAAAAGTTTGGTTTAAGTGACTTGCTTATAACATCACACAGAAATTCTGTGGCAGAGGTAGAGATAGAATTCAGACCTCCAGCGCTGCATTCAATTAAAGATCTTTTCTCTTCATACAATCCACTGCCTCATTCACTTCCAATTTCTACAAGAAATGAGGCAAAGGTCCTACCACTCAGCCTCCTACACAACACAAGAGAAAGTTACTCACCTTGCAGTAACTGAGGTTCTTCGAGATGTGTGTCCCTGTGGGTGCTCCACTCTAGGAGACGGTGCGTCCCGGCGCTGTCGATCGGAGATTTTCGGTAGCAGTGCCTGGTTGGGGCGCATGCAACCCAGATGGTATCTCCCATCTAGTTGGAATCTTCCTGAGTGTGTGCGCCCCACACCCCCCTCAGTTTCTTCTCTACCGTGGAGCATCATACTAGTACTCCAAAGTAGAGAGGAGGAGGGTGGGGAGTGGAGCACCCACAGGGACACATATCTCGAAGAACCTCAGTCACTGCAAGGTGAGTAACTTTCTCTTCTTCTTTGAGTGCTGTTCCTGTGGGTGCTCCACTCTAGGTGAATGTGTAGCAGTACCCACTAAGGTTGGTGGGACTTTGGAGATGCGGCAGGGGGTACTGAAGATAGTACTGTATGGCCTACTATTGCATCTGCCGTGGTATCTTGCGTGAGAGCATAGTATTTTGCAAACGTGTGTTCAGATGACCATGTAGTCGCTCTACAGATATCAGAAATGGGAACGTTGTGTAAGAAGGCAATGGAAGCCGACATGGCTCTAGTGGAATGAGTTCTAATGTTATCGGGCGGTTGAAGATTCTTTGCACGGTAACAGGATCTGATGCAGTCAGAGATCCACTTGGATAGACGTTGTTTAGAGATAGCCGTGCCCTTTGATCTTTCAGCAATGGAAACGAAGAGTCACAATCAGAATCGATTTTCAAAGCTTAAGGGAGGGAATTTGGGTTTTTCTTGGTCTTGGTCTTTGTCTGTTCTGTGCTCTCTCAGCTATGAGAGGGTCTATTTCCAGTCCTTCTAATCTTCTGTTTCCCAGTTGTAAGTACAAAATTAGCAAAAGTATAGTCTTTTAAGTTTTGCTGTATTGCATCTGTGTATCTGGCTGGTGGAGTCTTATGTGTATTGGCTATAAGTACTTTTAAATGTATTGTTTTGGGTAAGGCTGTTTATCCCTTTTCTATGTTTTATCATTTCTATAAGTTGAAAGCCCTGTATCTAACCATCTAGATTACAGAGAACTGTTTTCTATTCTTCTTTCTTTTTTTATTAAAAGTTTTGCTTTTAAGAGCCTTTGTTTTTCTCTAGTTACCCACCAGGAAATTGGTGAGAGAAAGGAAAGACAGGGGGGAGGGGGAAACTGCTCTCTGTGTTTAACTCTCCTAGTGTCCAGGGCGGGAAGAAGCTACAGGGGAAGAGAGAGAGAATCTTTTCTGTTTCCTTGTCTTTGGGGTTGTCTCTTTGTGAAGAGGAGGAGACATGTTCTTGGTATTGTGATGTAAAGAGGTTGCATCAGTAACTCTCAGGTTAGCCCAGAGAGGAAATTCTGGGTGGGAGAGAGGTGGGGGAATGTTTATGTCCTTGTGTGGTAGAGACTCAGAGCGCTGAGTCTTGGGATCCCCAGGAAGTTTTGGGGAGACAGAGTGAGCCAAGACACTGGAAGGCTTGGCTGGTAGGCAGAGAGATCAATCTAAGCTGGTAATTAACTTAGAGGGGTCATGCTAGCTTCTCAGGTTATGAACGCCTAAGGTTCAAATCGGAGTAGAAGAGCTATGATAGCCCTAAGCGAAACTTCCATCTTGTCCCCCTCCTCCCCCCCCCAAATCATATACATTATACACAATACACGGTCACAGAGTAACATGTTATAATTTAGAATTATGTTTCCGCACTTTAAGTGAGCAAATTAGAAACAAGTTCCTCCAAGTCAATGCGTGACAATGTCATGTCTAGTGAGGTAGATAGCCCAACAAGTCTTTGTTGCAACATTGATGTTCCGCATGTATGTTTTAATCAACTTGAGCTTCGAGACACTTTGCTACACTGGCCACAGAAACTGGGAGAGATAGGAGGAGCAAAGAGCAATAGCTGTTGTTAGGGACACTATCTGTCAGCGGGGTCAGGGCTGTGGAGGATGGGGTCACGGGGTTTCCAGCCCAAGGGACTGGGCTCGGAGCGGGGTCAGGGCTGTGGGGGGGATGGGGTGAGGGGTTCCAGCTCAGAGGGACTGGGCTCGGAGCTGGGGTCAGGGCTGTGGGGGGATGGGTTGAGGGGGTTTCCAGCTCAGAGGGACTGGGCTCGGAGTGTGGGGTCAGGGCTGCGAGGGGATGGGGTGAGGGGTTTCAGCTCAGAGGACTGGGCTCAGAGCGGGCCTGGTCAGGGCTGTGGGGGGGATGGGTGAGGGGTTTCCAGCTCAGAGGGACTCGGGCTCGGAGCTGGGTGTCAGGGCTGTGGGGAGGGGGTGACGGCGGTTTCCAGCTCAAGAGGACCTGGGCTCAGACTGGGGGTCTTCGGGCTGTGGGGGGATGGGTGAGGGGTTTCCAGCTCAGAGGGACTGGGCTCGGAGCTGGGTCAGGCTGTGGCGGCAGGGGGAGCGATTTCCAGCCAGAGGGACTGCGCGAGCTGGAGGTCAGGCTGTTGGAGAGATGGGTTAGGGGATTGCATGGGGCAATGAGCAGCCAGCTCTGCAGCTGCTGTTCTCTCCAGCCATCCAGGCACAAGGGACAGGAGCAGGGACCAGCAAGGACCAAGGGGGCGGAGCACAGGCACTTGAGGCCAAGCGTGGAGAAGCACTTACTACTGCCTGCGCATGAGCATCGGGGCCTCTTTCTTCCTCTGCTCCACCAGACCACCGCGGAGCTCTTCTTCTCCGTGCCCATCGCTGGGGCTGACATGGAGGCTGAGCCAGGGGGCAGCCCCCGTTTCCTCAGAAGCCCTGGTGTCGACCGCCCTCGGAGGGCTCCTGCCACGTGCCCTAAGCAGAGCTGCGCAGCTCTGCCAGCCGTCGGCGCCCTCGCCAGCAACGAGAAAAATGGCATAGGCGGAGCCCTGCTCTGGGAGGGAGAGGATTCTGACCTCTGCCTGCAGCCCAGGGATTCCCCTGGGTCACGCGCGCCGCGGGCAGCCCGAACCCTGGGCTACCGGCGCGGCGCCCTGACCAGGGGCCCTGGGCTGCCGGCTGCCACGGCGCACACTGACCCGGGGGGCCCCTGGTTGTTGGCTGCTGTGGCGGCGCGCTGACCGGGGGGCCCCTGGGCTGCCGCGTGCTGTGCGGTGCCACGAGCGGGGGGCCTGCGGCTGCCGGCTGCTGCGGCGGTGCCCTGACCCAGGGGGCCCGCGCTGCGCTGCCGTGGCTGCGCGGAGGCACCTGACCCAGGGGGGCCTGGCTGCCGGCTGGCGCACGGACCCAGAGGGGGCCCTGGGCTGCCAGCTACTGTGGTGGCGTGCGCTGACGGGGGGGGGGGCCTGGGCTGCAGCTGCTTGTGGGCGTGCGCTGACCCGGGGGAGGGAGGGCCTGGGCTGCCAGCCTGTGGCGTGTCGGCTGACCGGGGGCCCCTGGCTGCCTGCTGGCATGGCGGCGCCCTGACCCAGAGGGGGCCCTGGACGCCGGCTGGTGCCTGACCCAGGGGACGGCCCTGGGACGCCGCTGCCACGGCGGCGCCCTGACCAGGGCCTGGCTGCCGGGCTGCCGCGCGCGGCGCCCCTACCGGGCGCAGGGGGCCCTGGGCTGCTGCCGGCTGCCGGCGGCGGCGCGCCTGACCCAGGGGGGCCTGCTGGGCTGCCGGCTGCGCGGCGGCGCCGACCCAGGGGACACCCTGGGCTGCTGACTGCCGCTACCGCGGCGGCAGCTCAGACTCCCTCTCTGTCCCAGCGCAGAGCGGGCTGCTCACCATTAAAAAAAATTTGGGGGTGCTGCTTTTTTGGCGCCCCCAAATCTTGGCGCCCTAGGCAACAGCCTAGTCTGCCTAAATGGTTGCACGACCTGCTTCTGCGTACGCTATCTACAGTTATCAGAATCATCCACATAAGTATGTGATGTCAGCAAGTCAAGATTGTGCATCCCAGCTAGTGTCAATAACATCCTGATTCCTATTGCATTTCGCACAGACATTAGTAATACAGATAAATTCATGATGTGCCTTGCTAAGAATTCTGTGCAGAATAGAATTAAGTTTAAATTCTCATTCCCATCCTCCTTCAACTTTTTTTTCCTTCAAAGTTGTGAAGTCTGCCTTATTTAGGAGGTGGGGTAAGTGGAGAGACAGTTTTCAGACAAGAACCATAATACCCACAAAACCCTAAGACGCTCCTTACCCACTCCACTATAAGTTTAGTATTTATTGGTGCATCTCTACTCCTGTCCATATCACTTTCTAAGAAATATGCTCTATGTATAATTCCAAGATAGAAATAATAGAGTAAACTCAGCTCAGAAGTTTAGTTCTGAATAAATATATAGAGAGTCAATAAATTTTCATAACAGAGCTAACATTGACAATGTCAAGTCAGACATATCTGGTAATTAAAGACTTCAGTGTAAATGAGACACTTTCAGCCTTATTTCTTACACACACAGGTTAATTAAAAGAACATTTGTAAGGCACGTCTAGACTACCCGCCGTATCGGCGATTAAAAATCGATTCGTTGGGATCGATATATCGCGTCTAGATGAGACACGATATATATCGATTCCCGCAGCACGCTTATAGATTCGGAACTCCACCAGCCAACTCTAACGGCGAGAGTCGAACGAGAGGGGAGCCGCGGACATCGATCCGGCGCGTGAGGACGGTGAGTAATGACGATTAGATATTCGACTTCAGCTACGTTATTCACGGTAGCTGAAGTGTGTATCTAAGATCGATTTCCCCCTGTAGTGTAGACCAGCCTAAGATTGCAAGTCACACAATGAAAAGTTAGGAAATGCTGGAATTAAGGTAATCTGTGCATCCTAATTCGTCCCCTAGTGGTACCTGTGCATTATGAGACTGTCTTCAGTTAGATAATCACATATTTTTTCCACAGGACCCTGCCTCATCAGATGAACAAGATGGACTGCTCTGAGGACGAATCATGATCTTCTTCGAGTGCTGTCCCTGTGGGTGCTCCACTCTAGGTGACGGTGCATCCCGGCGCTGTCGATCGGAGATTTTCGGTAGCAGTGCCTGGTAGGGCGCACGCACGCCAGATGGTATCTCTCGTCTAGGTTGGAATCTTCTGAGTGCGTGCGCCCAACCCCCCCTTCCTTCTCAACCGTCCTCAGCTGAGAGACGGGACTCGGGGCAGTGCTACCGTCTTTCCTGGTCTCTATAGGAAACAGAAAAAAAACTTAGAGATAAATTAAATTACTTCCCAATGTCCCTTCCTTTAGATAGTTACATTGTTAGTTATTTAGTTAAAAAAAAAAAAAAACACCTCAGGCTTGTCTCCGTTGAGACACTCTCCGCGGCACTCTCTAACTCACAATGCCAGGACCATTTGCAGGTGTTGCTGAGGCATTTGAAGAGGCTGAAGCAGCTGTCTTTCCTGCTGTCAGCACAGGGGTAGGGATCTCGCCGGAGACCCTCTACCCTTGTTAGCGTCTCGTTTGAGAGCTGCTTTAGCTTCTTGCCTCCGCTCCAGGGAGGTGAAGCAATACGCCCCCCCGGTTCAGATTTGGCTGGGGAGCGTGTGGGAGCGGGTTCTACCTTTCCCGTCTCCGACGGCGGTTGCAGGGATTTCTCCATCAAATGATCTTGAGGCGCAGATCCCTGTCACGTCGAGCTCTTGATTTAAGGCTCGCACAGTGAAGGCACTTCGCTGGGATGTAGGTGTCGCCTAGGCACTTCACACACTGAGAGTGGCCATCTGAGCAGGGCATGGGTCCTGACAAGAGATGCACTTTTTGAACGACCTAGTCCTGGCATGTGAGTTAGAGAGTGGCCGAGAGAGTGTCTCAACGGAGACAAGCCTGAGGTGTTTTTTTTTTTTTTAACTAAATAACTAACAATGTAACATACAAAGGAAGGAAACAATTGGGAAGTAATTAATAATTATCTCTAAGTTTTTTGTACTGTTTCCTATAGAGACCAGGAAGAGAAGGTGGCACTGCCCCGAGTCCCGTCTTGCAGCCGACGCTTTGAGAAGGAACTGAGGGGGTGTGGGCGCACGCACTCAGGAAGATTCCAACTAGACGAGAGATACCGTCTGGGTGCGTGCGCCTACCAGGCACTGCTACCGAAAATCTCCGACGAAGCGCCGGGATGCACCGTCACCTAGAGTGGAGCACCCACAGGACAGCACTCGAAGAAGAATCATGATTCGTCCTCAGAGCAGGTCCATCAATGTTCACTGAAGAGCAGGGTCCTGTGGAAAAAATATGTGATTATCTAACTGAAGACAGCTCATAATGCCACAGGTACCTACGGGACGAATTAAGGTGCACAGATACCTTAATTCCAGCATTCTCCTAACTTTTCATTGTGTGACTTGCAATCTTAGGCTGGTCTACACTACAGGGGAAATCGATCTAGATACACACTCAGCTACGTGAATAACGTAGCTGAAGTCGAATATCTAAGATCGGATATCTCACCCGTCCTCACCGCGCGGATCGATGCCCGCGCTCCCCCTGTCGATTCGGAACTCCGTTGGCTTGGTGGAGTTCCGAATCGATATACGCGTTGCTCGGGAATCGATATATCGTTCTCATCTAGACGCGATATATCGATCCCAAGCAATCGATTTTAATCGCCGATACGCGGGTAGTCTAGACGTAGCCTTACAATGTTCTTTAAGTAACTTGTGTGTGTAAAAATAAGGCTGAAAGTGTCTCATTTACACTGAAGTCTTTACTTACCAGATATGTCTGACTTGAATTGGTAATGTTAGCTCTGTTATGAAAAATTTATGACTCTCTATAAGTATTTTATTCAGACTAAACTCGTGAGCTGAGTTTACTCTATTATTCTATTCGAATATACATAGAGCAATATTTCTTAGAAAGTGATATGGAAGGAGTAAGATGCACCAATAAATACTAACTTATAGTGGAGGTGGCTAAGGAGCGTCTTAGGGTTTTGTGGTTATTATGGTTCTTGTCTGAAAACTGTCTCCACTTACCCACCTCCTAAATAAGGCAACTTCACAACTTTGAAGAAAAAAGTTGTTGAAAGAGGATGGAATGAGAATTTAAACTTAATCTATTCTGCACAGATCTAAAGCAAGGCACATCAATAATTTATCTGAGTACTAATGTCTGTGCAGAAATGCAATAGGAATCAGGATGTTATTGACACTAGCTGATGCAATCTTGACTTGCTGACATCACATACTTAGTGGGATGATCTGATAACTGTAGATAGCGTACGCAGAAGCAGGTCGGTGCAACCATTTAGCAGACTAGGCTGTTGCCTAGGGCGCCAAGATTTGGGGGCGCCAAAAAAGCAGCACCCCCAAATTTTTTTTTAAATGGTTTGAGCAAGCCGCTGCTGCTGGGACGGAGAGGAGTCTGAGCATGCCGCGGTCAGCGGCAGCCGAGGCAGCCGCAGCGGCCCCTGGTCAGGGCGCCGCGCGGGCGAGCCGGCAGCCCAGGGCCCCCCTGGTCAGGCGCCGCCGGAGCGGCAGCCGCAGCCAGGCCCCCTGGGCAGGGCCGCCCAGCGGCAGCCGCAGCCCAGGCCCCCCTGTCAGGGCGCCGCCGTGCAGCGCGCGTCCCAGGGCGTCCCCTGGGTCAGGCACCAGCGGCGTCCAGGGCCCCCTCTGGGTCAGGGCGCCGCCAATGCCAGCAGCAGCCCAGGGCCCCCCGGTCAGCGCACCCGCCACAGAGCGCAGCCAGGCCCTCCCTCCCCCCCGGTCAGCACGGCCCCACAAGCCAGCTGCAGCCCAGGCCCCCCCCCCCCCCGGTCAGCGCACGCCACAAGTAGCTGGCAGCCCAGGCCCCCCCCCTGGTCAGTCGCCAGCCGGCAGCCCAAGGCCCCCCTGGGTCAGGTGCCTCCCGCGCCAGCCGGCAGCGCAGGGGCCCTCGCTGGTCAGGGCACCGCCGCAGCAGCCCGGCAGCCAGCCCCCCTGGGTCAGGGCACCGCCACAGCAGCCGCAGCCCAAGGGGCCCCCCGGGTCAGCGCGCCGCCACAGCAGCCAACAACCCAGGGGCCCCCGGGTCAGGTGCGCCGTGGCAGCGGCACCCAGCGGCCCTCTGGTCAGGGCGCCGCCGCGTAGCCCAAGGTTCGGGCTGCCCGGCGGCCGCGTGACCCAGGGGAATCCCTGGGCTGCAGGCAGAGCTCAAAATCCCTCTCCCTCCCAGAGCAGGGCTCCGCCTATCATTTTTCTCGTTGCTGGCAGGGCGCCGACGGCTGGGCAGGAGCTCGCGCAGCTCTGCTAGGGCACGTGCAGGAGCTCCGAGGGCGTGCGACACCAGGGCTTCTGAGAAACCGGGTGCCCCCTGGCTCAGCCTCCATGTCAGCCCCAGCGATGGGCACGGAGAGAAAAGAGCCTCAGCGGTGGTTGGTGGAGCAAGGAAGAAAGAGGCCCCGATGCTCATGCGCAGGCAAGTAGTAAGTGCTTCTTCTCCACAGCTTGGCCTCAAGTGCCTGTGCTCCTGCCCCTTGGTCCTTGCTGGTCCCTGCCTCTGCTCCGCTTTGTGCCTGGATGCTGGAGAGAACGCAGCCTGCAGAGCTGAGCTGCCTCAGTGCCCCATGTCAATCCCCTAACCCCATCTCTCCAACAGCCCTCGACCTCCAGCTCCGAGCCCAGTCCTCTGAGCTGGAAACCGCTCACCCCATCCCACCACAGCCCTGACCACCAGCCCGAGCCCAGTCCTCTGAGCTGGAACCCACCTCAACCCCTACCCCCCACAGCCCGACCCCCAGCTCTGAGCCCAGTCCTCTAGCTGAAACCGCTACTCCCATCCTCTCCGCACGAGCCCCTGACCCCAGCAGCCGAGCCCTAGTCCCTCTGAGGCCTGTAAGACCCCTCACCCCAGCCCCCCACAGCCCTGACCCCAGCTCTGACCCAGTCCTCTGAGCTGGAAACCGCCTCACCCCATTCCCCCTCGCACCCTGACCCCAACTCCGAGCCCATCCCTCGAGCTGGAACCCCCTCACAACCCATCCCCCCCACAGCCCTGACCCCACAGCTCCGAGCCCAGTCCCTCTGAGCTGGAAACCCCTCAACCCCATCCCCCACCACCCCGACCCCCAGCTCCGAGCCCAGTCCCTCTGAGCTGGAACCCCGTGACCCCACTCACCTCCCACAGCCCTGACCCCCAGCTGACAGATAGTGTCCCTAAAAACAGCTATTGCTCTTTGCATCCTCTTGACTCTCCCAGTTCTGTGGCCAGTGTAAGCAAAGATTCTCGAAGCTCAAGTTGATAAAAACATACATGCGAACTACAATGTGCAACAAAGACTGTTTGGCTATCTACCTTGTCACTAGAACATGACATTGCTCACAGCATTGACTTGGAGGAACTTGTTTCTAAATTTGCTCAACTTAAATGCGGAAACATAATTCTAATTATAACAGTTACTCTGTGACCGTGGTATTGTGTATAATGTATATGATTGGTGGGGGGGAGGGAGGGAGCAAGATGGAAGTTTCGCTTAGGGCTATCATAGCTTCCTACTCCGATTTGAACCTTGCGTTCATAACCTGAGAAGCTAGCATGAACCCCTCTAAAGCTTAATTACCAGCTTAGATTGATCTCGCTGCCACCAGCCAAGAACTTCTCATGTTCTGGCTCACTCTGGTCTCCCCAAACTCCGGGGATCCCAAGACGTCAAGGCTTGAGTCTTACCACAAAGGGAAATAAACATTCCCCCCACCTCTCTCACCACCCGAAATTCTCTCTGGGCTAACTGAGAGTTACTGATGCAACCTTCTTACATCACAATACCAAGAAGCATGTCTCCTCCTCCACAAAGAGACAACCCCAAAGACAAGGAAACAGAAAAGATTCTCTCTTCCCCCTGTAGCTTCTTCCGCCCGGAACACTAGGAGAGTTAAACACAGAGAGCAGTTTCCCCCTCCCCCCTGTCTTTCCTTTCTCTCACCAATTCCTGGGGGTAACTAGAGAAAAAACAACAGGTCTTAAAAGCAAACTTTTAATAAAAAAGAAAGAAAAGATAGAAAACAGTTTCCTGTAATCTAGATGGTTAGATACAGGGCTTCAACTTATAGAAATGAATAAACAATAGAAAAGGGATAAACAGCCTTACCCAAAACAATACAATTTAAAAGTACTTATAGCCAAATACACATAAAGACTCCACCAGCCAGATACACAGAGCAAAATACAGCAAAACAATTAAAAAGACTATACTTTGCTAACTTTGTACACAACGGGAAACAGAAGATTAGAAGGAGCTGGAAATGAGACCCTCTATAGCGACGAGAGAGCACAGAAACAGACAAAGACCCAAGACCAAAAAAATGACCCACAAGAATCCTCCCCCTTAGAGAGGCGTTTGACAAATCCGATGTCCTGATTGGTGATTGGTCCTCTTGTCAGGTGTTTGGTTCCCTTTGTTAACCCTTTACAGGTAAAAGAAACATTAACCCTTAGCTATCTATTTATGACAAGGGCACAATATATCCTTGCACCGCCCTGCGTAGAAGAGATAAAAAGGAAAGAAAAACTAGAGGAATAGCACTGTATTGCCAAAATAATTATGAGCTACAATTAAACAAAGAAGAAAAACACCTCTGGACATCTGCTTCAGACCAGTAGGACTCGAGGGAACGAAATATTACTGGGCCATTTCTCAAAAGTTTTTAAGCTGCAAGATATTAACTGAGAGAATTTTGTTTACCTACAAGGTAACAAATACAGCTAACCAGGAATCAAACAATACAATCAATCTAAGAGCTAGTCTACACTGGCAGCACTTTAACATGCCTCGTGTGGTCACAGCGCAGCACTCTAAAAAAACACACCTCAATGAGGGGCGTAGTTCCCAGCGCTGGGGCACTGTTTACACTGGCGCTTTACGGTGCTGCAACATGCTGCGCTCACAGAAGACAATTCATGTGCCAGAAACCAGAAACACCAACAAGAAGGAAGACATCCTGGATCTCCTGATAAGGAGAAAATCACTGAGTACATGTGAATAACAGGGAAGCATGGAACCAGTGACCATGCCCTAATTGAATTTAGCATAGAAATAAATGGATCCACAGAAGACAGAAGTACATGGGTGTCAAATTTCAGGCATGACCGTTTTAGCAAATTAAAAAAAACATGCAATTAAGATGTAATGGGAAGAAGTGGCATTGAAGATTTCTGGGTTACTCCTAGAGTGACCAGAGAGCACGTATAAAAAAAATCAGGATTGGGGTGGGGGGTAATAGGTGCCTATATGAGTAAAAGCCCCTATAAAATCGGGACATTTGGTCACCCTAGTTACTCCTAAAAGACGCCATACCCACTACATTACCTCCGATAAAAAGACTGTAGAGTACAAGAAATGGCCAACATGGTATTACAAAGGTCAGCTCAAGCAATATCAATTTTTTAAAAATGTTCTGGAAACAAACAAGGGAGACAACAAAGCAAGGACCGAGTCATGAAAGACTTATAAAGAGAGTACAGGCAGGCAAACAACCAAAATGAGTTTGTTAGCCAAATAAATTAAAGGGGATTAACTACAGCTTTTACAATATCAGGGGGTCAAATCCTAGAAAGTGAGTTAATCCATAGATAAATTAGGAAGATTAAATTAATGACTAGTAGAGATACTCCTTTTATGAAATTTGCCTTCACTAAGATTATATATATATATGAATGATTAGAAAGGAATGAAGACTCTTTAAATATAAATTAAGAACATGTGAAGCTGGTGAAGGAATATTTGAATATATACACATAAACCAATGCATTCTAGAATCCAAAGGACATTAGGAAACAAATTACTCTGCCACTAAGAATTAGATCTAAAAATCAAGGAGAAATTGAGACGTAACCAAAAACTAAAACAAAATAAAAGTAATTTTAATGTTCAAAAAAGGGAAAAAAGAGCGACGCACGCAATTACATTGATGTAAAGGTAACAGTCAGTCCTAGCTAACTAATAGAACATTAAGAAGCAAGAAACAAAGATACTTAGCTAGTGGACAATGGACTACAAGCATTGAAATCACAGAATCATAGAGCGTAGGAGAAATATACGAGGTTACAAAAAATAATTCTTGCTAGAAAAAACTTAGCTCTTAAAGGGAACCACAGTAAATGCAATATATTTGAATTCTGATTAAGCACTAGATACTGCGTCCCCTAAAATCATACTTCAAAAACTTCCTGAATTACTGAAAACTATTTGCAAACTATTTGAGGGAAATTAAATGGGAAATGATAAATAGCAGTGACAGTGGATGTCAGCTACACCGTCACTAACTTCTGTGATATATGTAACCCTCAAGGAGACTACCTAGATTCCAGGGGCTCTATGTGCTGGTGGCTTCCCAAGCTGTGCTGGTGACCCTGCCAGGAAGGAGCAAGGGGAGTGGAGGCACTGGCAAATAAATTCATATGGGAAGAAAAATAAGTTGCACCCTACTGAGTGGGTGGCGGGAATCAGAAGAATCCAGGCCTGTCCATCAAAACCCGTAAGGAGATTGGCACTAAAGGAGGTAACCAGGTGGATGTGGGAGGTGCTACACTGGAGGTACTGTTGGGATGCCATCTTTTAAACTCAGACCGTAAATTTACTCTTGCTGATTTCTCAGAGAAATTGAGTAAATTCTCAGTATGGATTACCAGAAGAGGCTTGTAACTTGGTGTGAGCTGGAGGGAGCCGACCCTGAACACCACTTCATACTCACTAATGTACCCAAGTTAGACAAACTGAAGATGAGACTGAACCCTGCAAGCAGGCCTGGAGCTCACCAGCCCCTTTCCCCCAGTCAGTTCTATCCTCTCCCTGACTGGCCCAAACTGCTCCAAAAGTGGCTTCTCCCCTCTCCTGAGCTCCCATGGAAGGGCACCTCACTCCCTATTGGTTGCCGAGCAGACTCTGAGTCTGCCCTTGGCTCCCCTTTCCTACCAGTGACAGTGTGCCTCTCCCTGAGCTATCAGCACACAGAGCCCCAGTAATCTAGGTAATCTCCTTGGGGTTTACATGTATATTCATATCAATGTTCCTGAACAGTTTCACCCTGCTGTATGCCTTCAGATGGTGAACACTAAAGGACAGGGACCTGACACTGGCTTTAGCACAGTTTACCGGCTATACACCATTGAGTACAGATACTTCATAGTACAGATAACAGGAACAGAATTCTACAGGTAGTTAGGTAACATACAACTTAAAATCTATTTCTGAATAATAGCGTATTTACACTATTATACAGCAGCAAGAGTTTGCTGGGCAGTTAACTATTTTGTAATTAAAGGTCTAACGATTATTATCAAGAATATTAAGAACATATTTTTCTTCCCAGTGAAAAAGCAATACCAAAGCTTGTGTGTAAATGGCATATAGATTCCATAAGGACATATTTGACACTTAATTTACTGCCACATTCCAGGAAACAAGGTAGACATATCACTGCTTTTCACAGAAATTACAGTGAAAAACCAAAAAATGATAAAATAAAACTGAATATTTTCAAGGTTATTATAGAAATGTGCCTGTGCTAGATAATTCCTGCACTCTAACATTGAACCTTTAGCCCCATCCCAGCTTTTATTGATGGTGGATATTAGCTCTAATTATCAAATTATGAAAAACATATAAATGATTTTTTATCCATTATGTGACCAGTGAAGAAGTGTATTTTACCCTCCCTGCCTGCACTACAATATCAGTCAGCAGAAAGAGAGTAGCAAATCAAACAAAAACTGGGGAGAAATAAGATCATGGACCCAACTAAGGAGTTAACTGTTGTTCCAGATTTTTGCCAATGAGAGATTAACAATATTTCTATTTTTCCCTTTTTTCTTTCAAAGGAATGCTATATCGACTCTGAGAACGGAGGAAAGAAAATGTTGCACTTTTGTTCCACATCATTTTTGAAGTGCAAATCAAAGTACCGGTAATCTCATCTTCTCTCAAAAACCTTACACTCAGGCAAGCAGATACGAGGGAAGTGGGGGAGGGGGAAGGTATTTGTAGCAGGAGGAGCCTTTTATATTGAGATGAACTAGAAAATAATGTTCAGAGAGTGAATAATGTGTGTCATACTGTTAGCATTTATTCTGACCAACAGAAATGCTCCTTTCTATAGCAATGAGTAGGTTTCTTCTTACTCCATTGCATTTTCAGTACTATTACCTGCCTATAGACTTTTAATTTTTTATTAGCTTATTGGACGTTGTAAGGAAAAATATGTTGACTTTACCTTCACAAGACAGGCCATGAGAAGTAACTCCAGAGAGGCTCTCTCTGCACACATTACAGAAGGTAGGTCGGGCATGGGAGCAGGCGTACCAGTTATGCATCCCTGAGAAATGTTCCACATTAAACTGTGCAGTCTAGTAAAGGAGAAGTTAAGACAAATTTGCAAGTACAGAACACAGCGATAGAAACTGAAAGTACTTAGGATTCCATATTTATGCTGGAAAATTCAATATGGAGAAGAAATACATTGAAAGGAGACTAACTATCTCAAAACCTCAGAACAAGAGCATAGTAGCATGAATTGTATTAGTAAAATAAAAGTTTAACAAAAACTGCATTTTAATCTTACAGGTTTTTCACACTCCACAAGACTGTATGTCTTGGGTTCTGTGTACTGTAGATCTTGGTATATTAAATCAGTATTTATCCTGAAAGAAGAACAACATGCACTGAAAGGGATATTATCTTACCTCATAATGTTCTCTAGACTGTACAGACTTCAGTGAGCTGATCCAGTCCTCCATCTCTTTTCTGTTCTCAGCACACAATATTAGCCTCCGGAACGGAGTGATTATCTGAAAGAGACCTCTCAATTTAATGATTCTGAATTTTATAGATAGGGGAGATCATTACCGAATGTAACATCTGACAAGCCAATGTTTCTTCTCTCCGATGATGCAAGTGAAATGCACACCCTAAATCTATATGATAATCAAAACCTTGAATATCAGTGAGTTGTGTGTTGTTGTTTTTTAATCACTGTCTTAAAATGGTAAAGTGAACTTTTCTTAGTTTAAATTCCCAGGATTTATATTGGGCTTTCATATGGGCTTTTAAAAAAAATATTAATTATGTCTCTTTTTCAGCTCTTTATCCAGATGTAAAGGTAAAACTCCCTGCAAAGCTCTAAAATGGCTAAGAAATCTTTCCATAAATTATTTTAAACAGATGTCAGCTCTGTTTCATAACAACATTATAGCAACTGCAAAATCTATAATTACTGTAGACAAAGACAAATCATACTGATAAACAAAAGCTGGAGATTCATAAACATTCTGCGCATTTCTCATTCCTACATTGGTGATGACATTGTATTTACATAATTGTTGTAATCAAATATAAAAAAACTTGATTTATGAGTTAATATAGGAATACACCTACACAAGCTGTATAATCAAAAGACAGAGCAAAAAACAAAACAGCTCAAACCCTGTGCCATGGTGCCTATGCAGTGTTTCATTGCACTCTTGGAACAGGTTGATATTGTGCGGGGTTCAATAGTCTGGATTTAGATGTTAGATACTGTATTCATCTTGAAATCTGAAGACTGCTGAATCTTGGAGATTCAGAGTAAAGGTGTTTTTTTCTTCCCTCACTAGTAGATAAACAATTAAAAATCACAGTAAGGCACCAAAAACTATCAGCTAACTCCCACAGAAATTATTTTGAGCACCGCACTAAAATAGATATTGTAGTTGCTTTGAGAACAATGAAGGAATCTAAAATAAAAATCTAAGTAATCAAAAGGAAGAGTCATTTCCTTCTTCTGCAAAAATTAAAAACTAAAACCTTGTTCAGTCTGAATATGTATTTCATTGTCCATACTGCCTACATTTGGAAATTATCTAAGTAAAGTAACAGCATAAACCACAGGAAAACTGTTAATTTTCTCTCATGGTTTTATAAGGTTCTTGTAACATTTACAATACATACATTATTAGTAAGTAATTATTTACAACTGTTTTTACTCACTCGGTGACCATGAGATAGCCTCTGCTCCTGGTTTGTGCTATGCAGTTTTTCATTAAACTGAACTGCACTTTAATATATCTGACAAGCAACCTAACTGAAATACAGCAGACTACAAGTCACATGGAAGGGCAGCACAAACCTTTGAGGTTTTTTTTTTTTTAATGTACAAGCTGCACATGAAACTGGAGGACTCCACTCTGTTTTCTATTTCCTTCAGTCTTCTCCACCCTTTTTTTTTTTATAAAACTTACTAACATCTGTCCACCTCTCTTCCTGAATAACAGTTAATGCAAAGAGCAATGCTTCTCTCATCAGTTAGGAGCCAAATGGATGCTTTATTACTTCAAAATGTTTTTCTGACAGCTCATCAAGTGAAGCACAAAGAAGCCATTAAACCATAATATAACTCTGGTTCCAATAACAAGCACCAGGCTTCATCGAACTCATAGATATTATTTGTACAAATACTTCCCCCAGTCTTTATTTCCCAATATACTGTATGATACCATAATAAAGATACTCATTTATAGCTTTAAAGTAAGGACAAGGCTGCCTTAGTCACACAGCTAGGTCAGAGCATTTCATGTCAATTCCTTCCTTCTGACTACCAACAGACAGTGTAGTGAAACACATTTAATCCAAAAATACATTTAACTACCTTTGCTCCTTAAAGTTCTTCTGGAAAGACTCTTGATAATTTTTCCAAAAAAATACAGATCAAATACATATATCATGGATCTCTAATCTTTAGTAATATCATTCATACAGAATCCCTTATGTGAAAGAGTCAAACAGTCTCTTTGCCAAATAACTCATGTATAACCATATCAGATATTCCTATAGCAATACCATTTTTATTTAATATTTGTTCATATAAGTTACAGCAGGCGGTAGCAGAGGCATTAAGTTATACAATTGATGGCTACATATGAATGTTAGATAAATTATTATTAGAGCTATTAAAATAAACACACTGGAAAGTTGGAAGAGCCCCACATATTTGTAGATACAGGACGTAAAAGGCTATGAAGACTAATCTACTTATATTCTTTCTGCTTCACGCACTTCCAACAACAAGCTTCAAGGAACAGCCAGTCTGGTTATTGTAAGGGAGCCAGACATACAAAACAAAAAGACAACCTGATGTTATATGAAATAAAAATACCTATGCTGGAATAACATTAAGTTTCTGACCTCCAACCAAGAGAAGCAATGAAGCTATGAATTCAGGTTCTTTCTATCCTTAAGGGGTTTCCTGAGTTGAGAATGATCTTATGTACCATACAATATCCCATCCTTCTCTTCTCCATTTACACTGAAGGCTATGGGTGCCAACTTCCACTGTTCCCAGTGAGTGCTCGACCCCACCCCTGCCCCTGCACTGCCCCCATTTCACCCCTTCACCATAGTCCCCACCCCTGCCCCGCCTCCTCCCCTGAGCGGGCCCCATCCCTGCTTCTCCCCCCTCCTTCCTGGAAAGTCTTAAGCACCACCAAACAGCTGTTTGGCGGAGGGAAGCGCTGGGAAGTAGGCGGAGGAGTAGGGACACGACGCGCTCGGGGGGGTGGGGGAGGTGAAGTGGGGGGAGGGGAGATTGGCTGCTGGTTGATGCAGAGCATGCACTAATTTTTCCCCGGGGGTGCTCCAGCCCCAGAGCACCCACGGAGTCTGTGCCTATGCGGAAGACCCCTCTATATGGGAATATTCACAAAACGTAAGCTGGATCAACTACATTTGACTGAATTTAAAGTGCATTAAACTTCTGTGTGGATGATTTAATTCAGAAATAAAGTGCTCCTAGTTCACTTTAAAGCGAACTAGAGCTATTTTACTTCTGTATGAGACCATCTACACAGCTGTTAAATGTGGTTTAACATAAAGGACTCTAAATTCACACCTCTAGTGAATTTGGCTTAATCTTCCTGAATGTCCCATGTAGGCATGTCATGAGTAATGTCACATGGTCCCATGGCTAAATAGGTAAATTTAGCGTACAGTGCTTACACTTAAAAAAGTCTCTTACTTTGTGAGTGTGCACACTGTAAGTGTCTGCGGGTTTCTAATTCAAAGTAAGCAACTTAAGAATTTATTGAAATATACAGGGTTAAAATGTATCCCAGCACAGATGACCCACCCATGGCTCTCCATACCTCCTAAACTCTTAAACAAAAGGCTTAAGTGGGGCTTAAATAGTGTGTTAATACTTTGCTAGATTTCATTACTCTGATGTAACTTTTACCCATAGTATAAAAACCCTTTTCCTATCTTTTTGGGAACCATAAAAATCAAGAATGCCCCATTTTAGTCTTGTTAGGACATGATTCATTCACTACAAATATCACAGGTTTCCATGAAGCACCACAAAATTCACACAAAAACAAGTTCAGTAAAATATTAGGGCTATCCAATCAGGCCTAAATAGTTTGAAATAGGCAGAAGAAACCTCCTACAAGATCCTCCCAACTACATCTGCTATCCACTAACATATATATAATGTATACAAACAAATAGATTATCTCATCAGTGGCTTTTTTCCAATGGTATTACATTCCAATATCATATTTAGTTTCCTTTCTATTGTTACTTAATTCTTACTCCACAGATGGGCACCCCTACCCAATTCGTATTTGTATGTTTTTTCTCTTCTCCCTGGAATTGGAAGAGAAAAGGTACCAAAAATGGAAACAAAAATTATTAGGGATATGGAACAACCTCCATAGAAGGAGAGAGAGACTCATAGACTTTAAAGCCGAAAGGAGCCATCATGATCATCTAGCCTGACTCGCACATTGCTGACCACAGAACCTTGCCCACCCACTCCTATAATAGACCCATAATCTCTGGCTGTATTACTGAAGTCCTCAAATCATGACTTAAAGACTCCAGGTTACAGAAATTCCAACATTTATGCTAGTTTAAAACAGGAAGTGACCCATGCACCACACGGCAGAGGAAGGCAAAAGCCCCCAGGACCTCTGCCTATCAGAGCTGGGGGCAAATCCCTTCCCGACTCTAAATATGGTGATCAGTTGGACACTGAGCATGTCAGCAAGACCAACCAGCCAGACACATGGGAAAGAATTCTCTGTAGTAATTCAGAGCCCACCCCATCTAGTGTCCCATCTCCAGCAACTGGGGATATTTGCTTCTAGCAGTCACAGGCAGGCCACACACCACTGTAGTCTCATCGTACCATCCCCTCCATAAACTTACCAAACTCAGTCTTGAAGCTAGTTAGGTTTTTTGCCCTCACTGCTTCCCTTAGACAGCTATTCCAGAACTTCACTCCTCTGATGATTAGAACCTTTGTCTAATTTCAAGCCTTAAATTATTGATGGCCAGTTTGTATCCCTTTATTCATGTGTCAGCATTGGCACTCAACTTAAATAACTCCTCTCTCTCCCTGGTTTTTATCCCTTTGATCTATTTACAGAAAGGAATCATATATCCCCTCAGCCTTCACTTGGTTAGGCGAAACAAGTCAAGCTCTGAGTCTCTTCTCCATTGCTCTGACCATTCTTGTACCCCTTCTCTGCACCCGTTCCAGTTTGAATTCATCTTTCTTAGACATTAGTCTTTTTCATGGCCCCATCACATTGGCTGGAAAAAGGGTAAACAGGTGGCAAAATTTGCAGATGATACAAAACTACTCAAGATAGTTAAGTCCCAAGCAGACTGCGAAGAGCTACAAAAGGGTCTCTCAAAACTGGGTGACTGGACAACAAAATAGCAGATGAAATTCAATATTGATAAATGCAAAGTAATGCACATTGGAAAATATAATTCCACCTATACATATAAAATGATGAGGTCTAAATTACCTATTACCACTCAAGAAAGAGTTCTTGGATTCATTGTGGATAGTTCTCTGAAAACATCCACTTAATATTGAGCGGCAGCCAAAAAAAGCAAACAGAATGTTGGGAATTATTAAGAAAGGGATAGGTAATAAGACAGAAAATATCATATTGCCTCTATATAAATCCCTGATACGCCCATATCTTGAATACTGCATGCAGATGTGATTGCCGCTTCTCAAAAAAGATATATTGAACTTGGAAAAGGTTCAGAAAAGGGCAACAAAAATTATTAGGGGTATGGAACAGCTTCCTTATGAGGAGCGATTAATAAGACTGGGACTTTTCAGCTTGGAAAAGAGATGACTAAGGGGGGATATGATTGAGGTCTATAAAATCAAGACTGGTGTGGAATAAAAAAATAAGGAAATGTTATTTACTGCTTCTCATAACACAAGGACTAGGGGTCACCAAATGAAATTAATAGGCAGCAGGTTAAAAACAAAAGGAAGTATTTATTCACACATTGCACAGTCTGTGGAACTCTTTGCCAGAGGACGTTGTGAAGTCCAAGACTATAACAGGGTTCAAAAAAGAGCTAGATAAATTCATGGAGGATAGGTCCATCAATGGCTATTAGCCAGGATGGGCAGGGATGGTGTCTCTAGCATCTGTTTGCCAGAAGCTGGGAATGAGTAACA